>NC_092727.1:11776644-12087264 GCF_047496885.1 Scyliorhinus torazame | reverse complement strand
CTTCCTATGCAGCATCACCTTCGCTCGATTGTACCCAGCCCTCCTCTTCGCCACCTCCGCACTCCAGTCCTGATATATTCGAACCTCCGCGTTCTTCCACCTGCTGCTCCTCTCTTTCTTGGCCCACCTGAGCACACACTCCCGATCGACGAACCGATGGAATCTCACCAGCACCGCCCACGGAGGCTCGTTAGCCTCGGGCCTCCTCGGAGGCATTCTATGGGCCCCTTCCAGCTCCAGGGGCCCCTGGAAGGACCCCGCTCCCATCAGTGAGTTCAACATG
This sequence comes from Scyliorhinus torazame, assembly GCF_047496885.1. NCBI lineage: Eukaryota > Metazoa > Chordata > Chondrichthyes > Carcharhiniformes > Scyliorhinidae > Scyliorhinus > Scyliorhinus torazame. The sequence continues at coordinate 12,086,981 of NC_092727.1, read as the reverse complement.
GTGACCACATAGGCCCCTCCAGGAGGCTCAGAATCCGCAGATTCTTCCGCCTCGACCGATTCTCCATCTCCTCGAACCGCTCCTGCCATTTCTTGTGGAGCGCCTCGTGCGCCTCCACCTTTACCGCCAGGCCTAAGATCACGTCCTCATTGTCAGAGATCTTTTGTCGAGCCTCGCGGATCGTCACCCCCTGGGCCGTCTGTGTCTCCAGCAGCTTATCAATGGAAGCCTTCATCGGCTCTAGCAGGTTCGTTTTAATTTATTTGAAGCAGCGCTGGATAACCTCCTGCTGCTCCTCCGCCCACTGCATCCACACTGCCTGGTCTCCACCCGCCGCCATTTTGTCCTTCTTCCCTCGCACCTTCTTCGGGTCCACCACCACCTTTTTAGTCGCCCCGCTCCTGGTTGAAGCCATATACTGACGGGGAGCTGTTATGAACGCCTTCCCACATCAGGAAACGTCGAAAAAGTGCCGTTGTGGGCCCTCAAAAGAGCTCAAAAGTCCGTTTTTGCGGGAGCTGCCAAATGTGCGACTTAGCTCTGCATAGCCGCAACCGGAAGTCGAGGAGGGACTACTCAAGGAGCGACGAAGCCTCCAGGCCAAGTTCGACCTGTTGACCACCAAGAAGGCAGAGGTGCAGTGGAGGAAAGCGCAGGGGGCGGTACACAAGTATAGGGAGAAGGCTAGCCGGATGTTGGCACACCAGCTTCGGAAGCGGGAGGCAGCGAGGGTGATTGGGGGAGTTAGGGACAAAGGGGGGAACACGGTGCGGAGTGCGGTGGGAATAAATGGGGTCTTTAGAGACGTTTATGAGGGGCTGTATAGGTCTGAGCCCCCGATGGAGGAGGGGGGGATGCGTCGATCTTTGGATCGACTGAGGTCCCGAGGGTGGAGGAGCAGCAGGTGGCTGGGCTTGGGGCACCGGTAGGGCTGGAGGAGCTGACTAAGGGGCTGGGGTGTGTGCAGGCGGGGAAGGCACCGGGGGCCAGATGGGTTCCTGGTGGAATTTTAGCGGAAGTACATGGACCTGCTGGGCCCTCTATTCGTGAGGACTTTCAATGAGGCAAGGGAGGGGGTGCCCTACCCGCGACGATGTCCAGGGCGCTGATCTCGCTGAAGCGGGACAAGGACCCATTACAGTGTGGGTCGTATAGGCCAATCTCTCTCCTCAACGTGAACGCGAAGCTGTTAGCGAAAGTGTTGGCTACCAGAATTGAGGACTGTGTCCCAGGGGTGATTCACGAGGACCAGACGGGTTTTGTTAAGGGAAGGCAGCTGAATACCAATGTGCAGAGGCTCCTTAACGTAATCATGATGCCTGCAGTGGAGGGGGAAGCGGAGATAGTGGCGGCGATGGACGTGGAGAAGGCCTTCAATAGGGTAGAGTGGGGGTACCTTTGGAAAGTGTTGAGGAGGTTTGGGTTCGGGGAGGGGTTCATTGGTTGGGTTAGGCTGCTTTACCAAGCCCGGTGGCGAGTGTGGCCACGAATCGGAGGAGGTCGGAATACTTTTGGCTGTACCGGGGGATGAGGCAGGGGTGCCCCCTATCCCCCTTGCTATTTGCATTGGCAATTGAGCCATTGGCTATGGCTCTAAGGGAGTCCAGGAACTGGAGGGGGCTGGTCCGGGGGGGGGGGGGAGGAACACCGGGTTTCGTTGTATGCCGATGACCTGTTACTGTATGTGGCGGACCCAGTGGGGGGGATGCCAGAGGTGATGCCGATCCTCAGGGAGTTTGGGAACTTTTCCGGGTATAAGCTCAACGTGAAATATGAAAAAATTTGAATAAAAATATTTCTTTAAAAAAAAGCTTGGGCAAAGAGATAGGTTTTAAGGAGCATCTTAAAGCACGAGGGATAGGTTAAAAGATGGAAAGGTTGAGAAAGGGAATTCAACAGCACAGGGGACTAGGCAGCTGAAGGGTTAAGTTTGCACTCAACGTCCATGGAGCTACAATACCCAAAATGCATGGAAACTTGTGTCATTTGACAACAATCAAGGAGTTCTGGCAAAAAAAGTGATTATCTGGAAAAAAAAAATCTAATTCTTTCAACACTTCACATAGAGCAAATCATGAAGTTAAAACTTCAAATATTGCAGTTTTATTTCGAATGAGATTTTAGGTGTTGCTGAGGGGACTGAAACTATAATAGTCAACGAGTGTTAACTGCTAAGGTGGGCCAAGGTGGTTGAAGCCGTAGGTGATGGTTATTGGAGATTAGCTGAGAGAAAAACATCTCTTTGATGCCAACCATTGGGCAGCAAGATGGAGAAAAAATATCTTTGATAATCAGCGAAGTGACCAGGAAATATGAAGGGGACTTAAAAGGAATGAGAGGATGGAAGACATCCTCAATATTACAAATCCACTGCAGGAATATAGCAAAAAAAACATTTACATTTAGAGGCATAAGGGAAGGTCTAAAAAAAAAAAAATAGGTGCACCTGAAAAAATTGTAGTAAAATTGTAGGTAAACAATATTACAAACATTATAACACCGAGTGTTGTTCCAAGGTGATTAATGAGTCTGACATTGTTTCCTCGAAGTCAAACCCTTCACACTGCCATCACTCACCTTCTCCAGCACTACAGCCTGTCAAGGTCTGTGTCTTTCTCCAATTCTGGCCTCTTGAAATTCCTGAATTCTTTTGCATCACAACTGGCAACAGTTGCTTCAGGAGTCTAGATTCCCCCAAGTGATTGCATTGCCTCCCAATACCTTTCCACCGCTCCCTCCTCCTTTACCACGTTCCTTAAAACTTAGCTCTTTGCAGACTTCCGGTGGCAGCCATGCTGTGCGTGGTCGCACATTTGGCAGTTTCCACTAGAGGCTGTTTTTTTGGACTTTCCCCCCCGTTTGTAGGGTAGGTGTTTTGTAGAAAAGAGGTGTAGGACTGGCTGGAGAAAAGTTAGATCCACTGGTGGATGAATGCACCAGAATTGGGCTGAAAAGGGAGCAGTTGGAGCAAGAAAATCTTTGTGCGCCACCAGTCAAGTTGGCGGAGGGTAAAGGGTCTGCGTTGCCTGCCCAGCCGTCGACGGAGCAACTGATGGACTTTTTATATAAATGCCTGAATCAAAACATTTTTTAAAAAAAATATCTTGTCTCTTTACTCCGCTTTTGCTCATCTGACCCAATATCTCTTTGTGTGTCTGATGATGCTCCTGTGAAGCCATTTGGATCATCTTATTTGTTAATGTGCTATAGAAATGCAAAGTTGTTGTTGGTGATAAATTACTTCAGTCATTCATGAATTATAATTAGCAAACAGCATTTTGAGGGATTATGGTAAAGATTTAAAGCCACAGTTCAGAACATGAGTTACCTATTGAGAAATGCAACAGAATACGTAGCTTTTTAAAATGTATTTCTTGGAATTATTTTCATGTCATTACTGTATCTATTGATTTACAGAGAATTTGACTACATCGCTCAATTTACTTTCTATTTTCAGCCTCTGGTAGCACATTTTTCAAAGGAATTCTTTTTAGCCTATGAAGAATCAGTTCCAAGCATTCTGTGATGTCAAAATTTCTTTGTGATTCCGTTCCATGCTAGTCATGTGGTTACCAGGGACCAATGGAAGATCTCTTAAGTGTCAAAATCTTGCAAACCAGTAATAGTGCTAAAGACCAATCAACAGTGGTTACCATGGAAATCATGTGGTTGCCAGGGGTCATGAAGCCATTGCTGCCAACTGAAGTCGACCAGATCCTTGCTCCCACCTAGTTCACCTTTCCCAGCATTTCCAGAGCCCTGTCAATCAAACATAGAACAACTGGATCAATTGTGTGCTTACCATGACCAACGAGATTCCTCGAATGTGGCAGAAGCACCGAATCACTAATAACTAATGAATGCACTGGAAGGGAACATTGTTTCATGTGGTTTTCTAATTTGAATAGTTAGGACTTTTTTTAATACACCCTTCTTTTAATCCAAATTTCCCTTTTAAAAACTATATTTTATTCATTACATCGAGAGTCATTGTCAAGACCAACATTTGTTTGCCATTTCTAACTGCCCTTGATAAGGTAATGACTTGTTGTAAGGTACAATTCCATTGCTGCTGCCCTCCGGTCATTTGCCCAAGTGGCCATAATTCATGTGAATCCAGCTGTAGAAAGCAATCGGATATTTAGCCACCGAATGAATCACAGATGAATCCAAATCTAATCTCCTCCAACATCACATGTGCACTTTCAAAACAGTGGGCTGATTAGGAGAAAATCCACACAAGCTCCCCAGGACATACCAGGGACAAACCTGTGACCTCAATACAGCACAGGAACAGAATACGACAGAAGTAATTGTTTAGAACAATAAATATATTATTGCTAAATGTCCAGGGAATGTTCAAGTATAGAACGACAAAATCTGTATTTGTAATCAGCTAGGGTCAGTCTTTAATTTAAATGGACAGGCCCACCATTTATATACATTACTGAAATCACCAACAATACAGTTGTAATAGATGTATCCTCTCTAATCGGCCTGATTAACAAAAACAAATAAATTTGATTTATATAGCACCTTTAGTGCCTAGGCAGCTGAAGGTATGACTGCCAATTAAGCTCGACCTATTAGCGCTCCCCACTCAGTGTTTTAACCCCTCCATCTAAACCAGTTTTGCCTTCTCAACCTCAAGGGGTCATACTACACAGCATAACCTGGATGCATTTATAGAAATGCAATGAACAAGTAGATAAAGGCCATATTACCCAATTATCCTGTATCTAAAATATAACAATTCTATTATTGAATTTTCAGCTAGAAGTTGATAGTCAGGATATTAATGATCTTTCCTCTGGATTTGGCAAGTGGGTTTCCAGAAAACACTCTTTCCCCCATTTCTCAAAAGTGTGCTATTGTCTCGATTAAAGTTATGTTGTGTAAATAATCGATCGTAACACGCTGGATTGAATGTCATGTGATTTGTCTAACTAGTTCGAAACACCTTTTAAATATTGTGCTCACAGGACCAGTCAGAAATAAAAATTAAACTTTCACACATCATGCAATACTGACATTTGCATATAAAAGCAAAATACTGAGGATGCTAGAAATATGAAATAAAAGAGAAAATGCTGAAAATACTCAGGTCAGGAGCATCTGTGCATCATCAATATCCATTCCTCAGAATTAAGCATACCACAAAAACAAGAGGAACTTTTTGTATTTGCCCATGGGTTGTCAGATTTGCCCTTGAGAAGGTGGTGGTGAGCCACCTTCTTGATCTGTTGAAGTCCATGTGGTGTAGGCACACCCATAGTGTTGTTGTAGAGAAGAGTTCCAGGATTTTAACAGCTACACAGTTCCAAGTCAGAACGATGTGTACTTGGAGGAGGAACTTGCAGTCAGTGGTGTTCCCAAGGCATTTGCTGCCCTTGCCCTTCTAAGTGGTAGGCATCACAGGTTTGGAAGGTATTGTCAAAGGAACCGTGGCAAATTGTAACAGTGCATCTTGTAGATGGCACACACTGGTGCCACTCTGCAGCAGTGGTTAAGGGAGTGAATGTTTAAGGTGGTGGAAGGGGTGCGGATCAAACAGGTGCTTTAATTTGGATGGTTATGAGCTTCCTGAGTACTGTAGGAGCTGCACTCATTCAGGCTCGTGAAGGCAATTTCATCGTACTCCTGAGTTGTGCCTTGTAAATGGTGGCAGGCTTTGGGAACCCAGGTGGCATCTCAGATCAGCCATAATCTTATTGACAGGAGGAGCAGCCTCAAAGGATTGAATGGCATTTTCTTGTTCCTAACTTTTATGTTCCTAAAATTCCCATTTGTTTTGTTAAATTTGGAGTACCAAATTTCCTTTTTTTCCAATTAAGAGGCAATTTAGTGTGGCCAATCCACCTACCCTACACATCTTTGGGTTGTGGGGGTGAGACCCATGCAAACATGGGGAGAATGTGCAAACTCCACACGGACAGTAACGCGGAGTTGGGATCGATCCCTGGTCCTCAGCGCTGTGAGGCAGCAGTGCTAACCACTGCGCCACCATGCTGCCCAAATTCCCACTCTTTGACCGTATCTTATAGCCACGCTATTTATATCACAGGTCCAGTTAAATTTCTGGTCAATCCCAGTGTGTGAAAACGTGAGGGGAGAAGGGGGCTGGAAATAGTTTGGGGGATGGGGGTGTTGGTGGACATGGTGGAAAGGGAATGTGGCGATGATTATGCTGAGTGGGTGTTGTGATGGGGTGAGGATAATGATCATGGGGTTGGTGTTGGGTTGGGCATTGCGTTCAAACCATGGTGGAGCTGGGGGAAATGGTAGATGACAGTGTTGGGGTTATGATAGTGATGTGGTTATGATAGTGATGAGATTACGGTTGATGGGTGTTGGGGTGGGGGATTGTGTTGAAGTTGGGGGTTGATGGTGATGGAGTGACAGTTGGGTTGGGGTTGATGCTGATACTACAAGAGGATGGGGTTCACGATGTAGGGGTTGACGGGGGCCGGGGACAGAAGTGTTGGGGGGGGGGGTAGTGGGGGTGACGGGTTCCAGGGTGGGAGGGCGGGGGAGGTTGGGGTTTGATGGGGGGGGGGGGGGGGGAGAGGAGAGAGGTTGGGGTTTGACGGGGGGGGGGGGGGAAAGGAGAGTGGTTGGGGTTTGACGGGGGGGCGGCGGGGTTCGACGGCGGGGTTCGACGGGGGGCGGCGGGGTTCGGCGGGGGGCGGCGGGGTTCGGCGGGGGGCGGCGGGGTTCGGCGGGGGGCGGCGGGGTTCGGCGGGGGGCGGCGGGGTTCGGCGGGGGGCGGCGGGGGGCGGCGGGGGGCGGCGGGGGGCGGCGGGGTTCGGCGGGGGGCGGCGGGGTTCGGCGGGGGGCGGCGGGGTTCGGCGGGGGGCGGCGGGGTTCGGCGGGGTTCGGCGGGGGGCGGCGGGGTTCGGCGGGGGGCGGCGGGGGGGCGGCGGGGTTCGACGGGGGGCGGCGGGGTTCGACGGGGGGCGGCGGGGTTCGACGGGGGGCGGCGGGGTTCGACGGGGGGCGGCGGGGTTCGACGGGGGGCGGCGGGGTTCGACGGGGGGCGGCGGGGTTCGACGGGGGGCGGCGGGGTTCGACGGGGGGCGGCGGGGTTCGACGGGGGCGGCGGGGTTCGACGGGGGCGGCGGGGTTCGATGGGGGGCGGCGGGGTTCGACGGGGGGCGGCGGGGTTCGACGGGGGGCGGCGGGGTTCGACGGGGGGCGGCGGGGTTCGACGGGGGGCGGCGGGGTTCGACGGGGGGCGGCGGGGTTCGACGGGGGGCGGCGGGGTTCGACGGGGGGCGGCGGGGTTCGACGGGGGGCGGCGGGGTTCGACGGGGGGCGGCGGGGTTCGACGGGGGGCGGCGGGGTTCGACGGGGGGCGGCGGGGTTCGACGGGGGGGTTAGGGTTTGACGGGGGATGTTGGAGGGGGTGCTGGGGTTTGATGGGGGGGGGTTTGATGGGGGGGGTTTGATGGGGGGGGTTTGATGGGGGGGGGTTTGATGGGGGGGGTTTGATGGGGGGGTTTGATGGGGGGGGTTTGATGGGGGGGGTTTGATGGGGGGGGTTTGATGGGGGGGTTTGATGGGGGGGTTTGATGGGGGGGTTTGATGGGGGGGTTTGATGGGGGGGTTTGATGGGGGGGGTTTGATGGGGGGGGGTTTGATGGGGGGGGTTTGATGGGGGGGGTTTGATGGGGGGGTTTGATGGGGGGGGTTTGATGGGGGGGGTTTGATGGGGGGGGGTTTGATGGGGGGGGTTTGATGGGGGGGGTTTGATGGGGGGGGTTTGATGGGGGGGGTTTGATGGGGGGGGTTTGATGGGGGGGGTTTGATGGGGGGGGTTTGATGGGGGGGTTTGATGGGGGGGTTTGATGGGGGGGTTTGATGGGGGGGTTTGATGGGGGGGGTTGATGGGGGGGGTTTGATGGGGGGGGTTTGATGGGGGGGTTTGATGGGGGGGTTTGATGGGGGGGTTTGATGGGGGGTTTGATGGGGGGGTTTGATGGGGGGGGTTTGATGGGGGGGGTTTGATGGGGGGGGGTTTGATGGGGGGGTTTGATGGGGGGGTTTGATGGGGGGTTTGATGGGGGGGTTTGATGGGGGGGTTTGATGGGGGGTTTGATGGGGGGGTTTGATGGGGGGGTTTGATGGGGGGGTTTGATGGGGGGTTTGATGGGGGGGTTTGATGGGGGGGTTTGATGGGGGGGTTTGATGGGGGGGTTTGATGGGGGGGTTTGATGGGGGGGTTTGATGGGGGGGTTTGATGGGGGGGTTGATGGGGGGTTTGATGGGGGGGTTTGATGGGGGGGTTTGATGGGGGGGTTTGATGGGGGGTTTGATGGGGGGGTTTGATGGGGGGGTTTGATGGGGGGGTTTGATGGGGGGGTTTGATGGGGGGGTTTGATGGGGGGGTTTGATGGGGGGGTTTGATGGGGGGGTTTGATGGGGGGGTTTGATGGGGGGTTTGATGGGGGGTTTGATGGGGGGTTTGATGGGGGGGTTTGATGGGGGGGTTTGATGGGGGGGTTTGATGGGGGGGTTTGATGGGGGGGTTTGATGGGGGGGTTTGATGGGGGGGTTTGATGGGGGGGTTTGATGGGGGGGTTTGATGGGGGGGTTTGATGGGGGGGTTTGATGGGGGGGTTTGATGGGGGGGTTTGATGGGGGGGGTTTGATGGGGGGGTTTGATGGGGGGGTTTGATGGGGGGGTTTGATGGGGGGGTTTGATGGGGGGGTTTGATGGGGGGGTTGATGGGGGGGTTGATGGGGGGGTTTGATGGGGGGGTTTGATGGGGGGGTTTGATGGGGGGGTTGTGGGGGGGTTTGTTGGGGGGGTTTGATGGGGGGGTTTGATGGGGGGGGTTTGATGGGGGGGGTTTGATGGGGGGGTTGAGGGGGGGTTTGTGGGGGGGGTTTGGTGGGGGGGTTTGTGGGGGGGTTTGATGGGGGGGTTTGATGGGGGGGTTTGATGGGGGGTTGTTGGGGGGTTTGTGGGGGGGGTTGATGGGGGGGTTTGATGGGGGGGTTTGATGGGGGGTTTGATGGGGGGGTTTGATGGGGGGGTTTGATGGGGGGGTTTGTTGGGGGGGTTTGATGGGGGGGGTTTGATGGGGGGGTTTGATGGGGGGGGTTGTGGGGGGGGTTTGATGGGGGGTTGTGGGGGGTTTGATGGGGGGGTTTGTTGGGGGGGTTGTTGGGGGGGTTTGATGGGGGGGTTTGATGGGGGGGTTGTGGGGGGGTTTGTGGGGGGGTTGTGGGGGGGTTTGATGGGGGGGGTTGATGGGGGGGTTGATGGGGGGTTTGTGGGGGGGTTTGATGGGGGGGTTGATGGGGGGGGTTTGATGGGGGGGTTTGTGGGGGGGTTTGATGGGGGGGTTTGATGGGGGGGTTTGATGGGGGGGTTGGTGGGGGGGGTTGATGGGGGGTTTGATGGGGGGGTTGTGGGGGGGTTGAGGGGGGGTTGATGGGGGGGTTTGATGGGGGGGTTTGTGGGGGGGTTTGATGGGGGGGTTGGTGGGGGGGTTTGATGGGGGGGTTGTGGGGGGGGTTGATGGGGGGGTTTGATGGGGGGGTTTGATGGGGGGGGTTTGTGGGGGGGGTTTGTGGGGGGGTTTGGTGGGGGGGGTTGATGGGGGGGTTGGTGGGGGGGGGTTGTGGGGGGGTGTGTGGGGGGGGTTTGGGGGGGGTTTGATGGGGGGGGTGTGGGGGGGTTTGTGGGGGGGTTTGATGGGGGGTTTGGGGTTTGTGGGGGGGGTTGTGGGGGGGGTGGGGTTTGTTGGGGGGGTGTTGGGGTGTGTGGGGGGGGGGGGGGTGGGGTTGGTGGGGGGGGGTGTTGGGGTTGATGGGGGGGGGTGTTGGGTTTGTGGGGGGGGGGGGGTTGGGGTTTGGTGGGGGTGGTGGGGTTTGTGGGGGGGGGGTTGGGGGTTGTGGGGGGGGGTGTTGGGGTTTGATGGGGGGGGTGTTGTGGTTTGATGGGGGGGTGTTGTGGTTTGTGGGGGGGGGGGTTGGGGTTTGATGGGGGGGGGGTGTGGTGGTTTGATGGGGGGGTGTTGTGGGTTTGATGGGGGGGGGTGTTGGGGTTTGATGGGGGGGGTGTTGGGGTTTGATGGGGGGGGGGGGTGGGTTTGATGGGGGGGGGGGGGTGTTGGGGTTTGATGGGTTGAAAACGGCCGCTCTGCCCTTCCTCCCGCCGCCATTGCCGCCTCCATAGCAACCGGCCGCTTACCTGAGCAGCCCAGCCCGCGGTACCTTCAGGCGCCTGGAAACCGCCTCCGTTCAGGGGCCGCCACTCCTCCGGCGCGGTCAGACATGCCCGCCCGCCGGCCGCTTTAACGCTTCACTGGATCACATTAAAAACAGAACACAAACACCACTTCCGGCGCCACGGTTGACTCTGAGCCGCGACTCCTCCCGCCCCCCGGAGCCCCCTCACGGGCCACCCCGATTGGCCGCGGCGGCCAGCCAGTTAGCGGAGATCTGGATCCCGACTGGTCACTTCGGCCGTCAGTCAAACCCTCCCGGGTCCCGCCGCCTCAAACCCGACGCGGCGCGCACGCGCGTGAGCGTCGCACTGCCCGCCGGAGTTGTAGTCTTTCCAGCTCAGACCAGACAATCTGCAGACAGGAGAGGAAAGGAGAGGAAGGGGAGGGGGAATAGACCTGGGGAGCAAAGAGATTACAGCACCAGTGGGTCCAGATATGACCCTGACGGCCTCATTGCTGGCAGATCTTTCAAAGCACGAATGAACTTGCAAAGCCTTTGCATTTAGAGGGATTTATTTAAATGTTTCCCTCTGTGTGCAAAAGCAGAGTGTATCATTTCCAAAGATTTTGTGAATGTGTGTATGTGAATGGTGGGAGGGGGGGATGCAGAGCAGACTTCTAAAACGTTCTCAGCAATAAGACGAGGAACTACAAGACCCAGAGGGCTTTACCAACCTTGCTTTCCACCACCCCCCTCTTTGCTTTTCCAGCGTCATTCCTGTATTTTACTCTATCCACAATAGTTCTTCCGCTGGAGTGGGGAAGCAGAGAGAGAGAGACAGTGGGAAGACTTGTCCAGGCTCCGCTGATGCTGCCTGCCTGCCGCTGCTGGAACTCAGCACCATTTGTCCCAGCGAGCCCCCGACCCCCACAGCCTCAGAAAACAGTGGAATGATGAACAATGAGGGCATTTTCCGCAGCTGCCCAGACTCTCCAGCAAGATCCATTCCCCTATGAAAAGAGTGATGATTATTTCACCTCTCTTTCCACCCCCCCCCTGCCTTTTTTTGTTTAAATGCCCTTCTTTCCAAACCCACCAATGAAGCACCCGAGAGGTTGCCTTCTTTCCCCCCCACAAATGTCTCAATGTAGTGCGAGAGGGGTTTAAATAAATATCCCCTTTTTGCAGGCAGGCAGCTGCTGTGCAATTTCACTTGTCATTTCTCGAGGGGGGAAAAAAAGGACGAGGTGGTGTGGAAAAGTGTTATCGAAATGAATTTTTGTCCCCTTTCTCGTGTGCTGCTGTTGGTTTGCTCTGTGACTGACTGGTTGTATTGCAATGGAGAGCCGTCAGGGATCAAGGTCCCTCTGAAAAATGACATCGGGAACCCCAGCAGGTTCCACAGAGCTGCTGACGAGGCTGGCCGGAGACAAAGTGTCAATTTTATGGACATGATTGATAACCTGAGAGGGAAATCCGGACAGGGATATTATGTGGAGATGACAATAGGGACACCCCCTCAGAAGGTAAGATTGTGTAGCTGTGCTTTAATGTATATAAATCATAATGTTTTACGTTCCTGCCCTCCATCCGTCCCTGCATGTACAAAACTGGCATCAATAATGATGTATGTTGTGATCAGGAAAATGCTGCGGATACTGGAATCTCAAACCAAGAACACAGGACGCTGGACAAGTTCAGCAGGTCTGGCAGCATCTGTTGGGAGAGGGAACAGAGTTAACGTTTCCAGTCTGTCTGGCTCTTCATCAGAACTGAAGAGAAGGAGAATGTGTTGGACGTTAAACTGTAGCCGGGAAAGATTGCAACAAGATGCAGCAAACTTAAGAACCAAAGACAGATGACCAGGTGTGGGGGACGGAGTGTGGAAAGGGAGGGTTTTTCCTCTGAGACAATAAATGTATGGGATTTATAAAAAATGTTTAAGTTGGAGGAGAAAGGTCGCAATCGAAAGTTGTTTAATTGATATATGTGTTCTGCACTGTAAATTGTATCCAACAATAATGACAATAACATATCCAAATACAGTAACAAAATTGGCTACACTTAATAAGTAACATTCGTAATAAATAATTAATTAAAATCTATTCCAGGAATACCATGGGCGCGATTGTCCGGTTACGCTGCGCTAGAAAAGCAGTTTGCTGTGGCGCAACGTGGCCGTTGAAAGCGGAAGATCCCGCTCCCGGCATCTAAACACAATCTCGCAAGACGTAGTGATGTGAATCCCTTCCATAACGGGCGGGATCACTTTTTGGCAAATCTGCATATGCCTCACTTTTTTTTTAAAGGGGCAATTTAACGTGGTAATCCACCTACCCTGCACATCTTTGGGTTGTGGGGATGAGACCCACTCAAACACGGGGAGAATATGCAAACTCCACACGGACAGTGACCCGGGGCCGGGATCGAACCCAGGGCCGGGATTGAACCCAGGGCCGGGATCGAACCTGTGTGGTAGGGGGCGGCTGAGGATGGAGATTGGGGATTCTTTTGGGGGCCTCAAGAGATGTGGGTGGCATTTAAAAATGGCGTCCTAATCTTTTGCCATTATGAAAAAACAAGGCTATGAGCGGCCTCGACCGCACGTTCAACACGAATCGCATTGAATAGCAATGTGTTTCTCAGCACTGCGAGTTCCTGGAAACACGTGGCTAAATGCACTCCCTCAGGGACTTTATTCCTTTTTGGGAAGATTGTGCCCCATGTTTCCCATGTTATAGACCAAAACATTTTATTTTGAAAGTAGGACATATAGTTTCAACCTGGTTTTCAATTAAAGGTCCGACTTAAATGAAGGATAAGTGTGCATTCTTTTCCATGGCATTGTGACATAAACCGACAATGCGTCACTTTCACGTACATAGAACATAGAAAATACAGCACAGAACAGGCCCTTCAGCCCACGATGTTGTGCTGAACCTTTGTCCTAGATTAATCATAGATTATCATTGAATTCACAGTGCAGAAGGAGGCCATTCGGCCCCCCGAGTCTGCACCGGCTCTTGGAAAGAGCACCACACCCAAACTCAACAACTCCACCCAACACCAAGGGCAATTTGGACATTAAGGGCAATTTATCATTGGCCAATTCACCTAACCCGCACATCTTTGGACTGTGGGAGGAAACCGGAGCACCCGGAGGAAACCCACGCACACACGGGGAGGACGTGCAGACTCCGCACAGACAATGACCCAAGCCGGAATCGAACCTGGGACCATGGAGCTGTGAAGCAATTGTGCTATCCACAATGCTACCGTGCTGCCCTTAAGAACAAATAAATCTACACTATATCATTTTACCGTAATCCATGTACCTATCCAATAGCTGCTTGAAGGTCCCTAATGTTTCCGACTCAACTACTTCCACAGGCAGTGCATTCCATGCCCCCACTACTCTCTGGGTAAAGAAACTACCTCTGATATCCCTCCTATATCTTCCACCTTTCACCTTAAATTTATGTCCCCTTGTAATGGTGTGTTCCACCCGGGGAAAAAGTCTCTGACTGTCTACTCTATCTATTCCCCTGATCATCTTATAAACCTCTATCAAGTCGCCCCTCATCCTTCTCCGCTCTAATGAGAAAAGGCCTAGCACCCTCAACCTTTCCTCGTAAGACCTACTCTCCATTCCAGGCAACATCCTGGTAAATCTTCTTTGCACCTTTTCCAGAGCTTCCACATCCTTCCTAAAATGAGGCGACCAGAACTGTACACAGTACTCCAAATGTGGCCTTACCAAAGTTTTGTACAGCTGCATCATCACCTCACGGCTCTTAAATTCAATCCCTCTGTTAATGAACGCGAGCACACCATAGGCCTTCTTCACAGCTCTATCCACTTGAGTGGCAACTTTCAAAGATGTATGAACATAGACCCCAAGATCTCTCTGCTCCTCCACATTGCCAAGAACTCTACCGTTAACCCTATATTTCGCATTCATATTTGTCCTTCCAAAATGGACAACCTCACACTTTTCAGGGTTAAACTCCATCTGCCACTTCTCAGCCCAGCTCTGCATCCTATCTGTGTCTCTTTGCAGCCGACAACAGCCCTCCTTACTATCCACAACTCCACCAATCTTCGTATCGTCTGCAAATTTACTGACCCACCCTTCAACTCCCTCATCCAAGTCATTAATGAAAATCACAAACAGCAGAGGACCCAGAACTGATCCCTGCGGTACGCCACTGGTAACTGGGATCCAGGCTGAATATTTGCCATCCACCACCACTCTCTGACTTCTATCGGTTAGCCAATTCGTTATCCAACTGGCCAAATTTCCCACTATCCCATGACTCCTTACTTTCTGCATAAGCCTACCATGGGGAACTTTATCAAATGCCTTACTAAAATCCATGTACACGACATCCACTGCTTTACCTTCATCCACATGCTTGGTCACCTCCTCAAAGAATTCAATAAGATTTGTAAGGCAAGACCTACCCCTCACAAATCCGTGCTGACTATCCCTAATCAAGCAGTGTCTTTCCAGATGCTCAGAAATCCTATCCTTCAGTACCCTTTCCATTACTTTACCTACCACCGAAGTAAGACTAACTGGCCTGTAATTCCCAGGGTTATCCCTAGTTCCTTTTTTGAACAGGGGCACGACATTCGCCACTCTCCAATCCCCTGGTACCACCCCTGTTGACAGTGAGGACGAAAAGATCATTGCCAACGGCTCTGCAATTTGATCTCTTGCTTCCCATAGAATCCTTGGATATATCCCGTCAGGCCCGGGGGACTTGTCTATCCTCCAGTTTTTCAAAATGCCCAACACATCTTCCTTCCTAACAAGTATTTCCTCGAGCTTACCAATCTGTTTCACACTGTCCTCTCCAACAATATCGCCCCTCTCATTTGTAAATACAGAAGAAAAGTACTCATTCAAGACCTCTCCTATCTCTTCAGACTCAATACACAATCTCCCGCTACTGTCCTTGATCGGACCTACCCTCGCTCTAGTCATTCTCATATTTCTCACATATGTGTAAAAGGCCTTGGGGTTTTCCTTGATCCTACCCACCAAAGATTGTTCATGCCCTCTCTTAGCTCTCCTAATCCCTTTCTTCAGTTCCCTCCTGGCTATCTTGTATCCCTCCAATGCCCTGTCTGAACCTTGTTTCCTCAGCCTTACATAAGTCACCTTTTTCCTCTTAACAAGACATTCAACCTCTCTTGTCAACCATGGTTCCCTCACTCGACCATCTCTTCCCTGCCTGACAGGGACATACATATCAAGGACATGTAGCACCTGTTCCTTGAACAAGTTCCACATTTCACTTGTGTCCTTCCCTGCCAGCCTATGTTCCCAACTTATGCACTTCAATTCTTGTCTGACAACATCGTATTTACCCTTCCCCCAATTGTAAACCTTGCCCTGTTGCACGTACCTATCCCTCTCCATTACTAAAGTGAAAGTCACAGAATTGTGGTCACTATCTCCAAAATGCTCCCCCACTAACAAATCTATCACTTGTCCTGGTTCATTACCCAGTACTAAATCCAATATTGCCCCTCCTCTGGTCGGACAATCAACACACTGTGTTAGAAAAGCTTCCTGGACACACTGCACAAACACCACCCCATCCAAACTATTTGATCTAAAGAGTTTCCACTCAATATTTGGGAAGTTAAAGTCGCCCATGACTACTACCCTATGACTTCTGCACCTTTCCAAAATCTGTTTCCCAATCTGTTCCTCCACATCTCTGTTACTATTGGGGGGCCTATAGAAAACTCCTAACAAGGTGACTGCTCCTTTCCTATTTCTGACTTCAACCCATACTACCTCAATAGGGTGATACTCCTCGAACTGCCTTTCTGCAGCTGTTATACTATCTCTAATTAACAATGCCACCCCCCCCCCCCCCAACCTCTTTTACCACCCTCCCTAATCTTATTGAAACATCTATAACCAGGGACCTCCAACAACCATTTCTGCCCCTCTTCTATCCAAGTTTCCGTGATGGCCACCACATCGTAGTCCCAAGTATCGATCCATGCCTTAAGTTCACCCACCTTATTCCTGATGCTTCTTGCGTTGAAGTAAACACACTTCAACCCATCTCTGTGCCTGCAAGTACTCTCCTTTGTCAGTGTTCCCTTCCCCACTGCCTCACTACACGCTTTGGCATCCTGAATATCGGCTACCTTAGTTGCTGGACTACAAATCCGGTTCCCATTCCCCTGCCAAATTAGTTTAAACCCTCCCAAAGAGCACTACAAAACCTCCCTCCCAGGATATTGGTGCCCCTCTGGTTCAGATGCAACCCGTCCTGCTTGTACAGGTCCCACCTTCCCCAGAATGCGCTCCAATTATCCAAATACCTGAAGCCCTCCCTCCTACACCATTCCTGCAGCCACATGTTCAACTGCACTCTCTCCCTATTCCTAGCCTCGCTATCACGTGGCACCGGCAACAAACCAGAGATGACAACTCTGTCTGTCCTGGCTTTCAACTTCCAGCCTAACTCCCTAAACTTGTTGATTACCTCCACACCCCTTTTCCTACCTATGTCGTTGGTACCAATGTGCACCACGACTTCTGGCTGCTCCCCCTCCCCCTTAAGGATCCTGAAGACACGATCCGAGACATCCCTGGCCCTGGCACCCGGGAGGCAACATACCTTCCGGGAGTCTCGCTCGCGACCACAGAATCTCCTATCTATTCCCCTAACCATTGAATCTCCTACAACTATTGCTTTTCTATTCTCCCCCCTTCCCTTCTGAGCCCCAGAGCCAGACTCCGTGCCAAAGACCTGACCGCTAGGGCCTTCCCCCGGTAGGTCATCCCCCCCAACAGCATCCAAAACGGTATACTTGTTTTGAAGGGGAACGGCCACGAGGGATCCACGAGGCACGTAATACCAACGTGCTTCATATTTCTCCCTTCCTAAATATTTTTGTCTTTTTCTAATAAAAGGTTTCCAAGAAAATGGCCCTTTAACTGAAAGGCTTCCTTTTTGAAACTAACATAAAATTGACAAATAGATTTGGGAATAATTACACCTCAGTTCCACCCAAAATCAATGTTTGGACCAAGCCAGCAGCCTGCTCATTTCCATTTGTCTTTAAATGCAAAGAGGATTTTTTTCCAGTTGCTGGAAAAAATCCTTTAGTAACGCTCATTGGAAATTAGTGTTAAAACAAAATAAATACTGAGCCTGGGTCAGAGGTATAAAAGAGGTTTTGTTCCTTGGATGGGTTAGGGGATAAGCGTGGTACCCAACGCAGAACTCAACCAATATGCATCAAAACAGACCGGATTTGAACACTTATTACACTGACAACCCTTGGGCCTCACAAGATGCCTCAGGGTTTCTGCGCTGGGAACAGTATAAAGAAACCAGCCAGCATTCCCATGACTGATTTCTCTGCACTAACCTCTGCTGGGTAGCGAGGAGGTTCGGTTGCGTTGCTGTCATCGTTGAACCCAATGTCTCGTCTCAAACATGAGGAATATTTAAGTATTGATTTTAATTTGGCTATTTGTTTTCAAAATAATTCGATTAATAATGGAATCAGTGCAAATTTTCCATCTTCTGATTCTTTTAAAAAAAAAGTTAACTCAGAAGTTCCTTGAACTTATTCTCTTTACAAGAAATTGTCTCCACCTAACTCCACCAAACCCTATATATCCAGTTTACAACTTAGGAATCTATGTTGAATATTGTTAGTTTAGGAGGGACTTATTGTGTGGGCATTGTAGTCCTAGATTTAGCACTATAATATCTAGGTGTTGAAAACTTCTTAGTAGTTGGGGGGGAGAAGTTTTGGCTTAATAATCTTGAAATTAATCAATGACCTTTATTCGGTTTGCTTCTGGCTAAACCAAGGTCATTTCACTCAATCATCCCAGAGCAATATTGCAAAATGTCGACGTGTGAGTTAATATTTGACATTTTTGCTGCATCACAGAATTGAATACCACTTAAAGGCATGAATATGCATCCAATTATTGTCTTAATTGTTTTCATTTGGATGAAACGGGACAGTACAGTCTTTTTTTACCACTCGATTTTACTTAAATTCAGCCTATATCAATGGAATGAAAGATTCTCTTCTGAGGACTCTAAATAAAGTGAAATTCAAAAATCTGTAAGTGCAGGCAGTTTAGCTCTGCAAATCGCATGTCAGAAGTGATGGAATACTCTCCTTCGCTTGGATGAATGCAGCTCCAACAATACTCAAGAAGCTTGACATCATTCAGGACAAAGCAGCCCACTTCCAGACGGGAGCTGCCGAATGCGTGACCTACTCCTCCATGGCCGCCACCAGAAGCCTCGTCCCCGCTTCTTCAGTGGTCCTGGTGAGATCTTTTCACAGTTGTTCCCTCTGCTGTTAGAATTCACTTTTGATAAAGGTCCTCAGGTCAGTTTGCAGCTTTAAGCTTGCCCTTCCCCCGCTTGCATGCTGGAAGGGGCCCTGTTTATCCTGTTGCAGCCAAATCTTCCACTGCTTCTGCCGGGCCTGGCAGCCAAAAGACACAACACTCCTGGGGGACACCGTCAGGGGAGTGTTGCAGTCCTCTTGCCACACCGGGAAATGTCAAACAAATGCCGTGGGGGCCCTGTAAAAGAGCCCAAAAGTCCGTTCCAAGTGGGAGCTACCGAATATGCGACCTAGCTCTGCATAGCCGCACCCGGAACACAAAGCAGCCCACTTGTTCGGCACCCCATCCACTATCTTAAGCATTCACTCCCTCCACCACTGAAACACAGTGGCAGCAGTGTGTTCCATCTACAAGATGTGCTGCAGCAACTCATCAAGGCTCCTTCAACAGCACATCCAAACCAGAACCTCTATCAGCTAGACGAACGAGGGTTACAGACAGATTGGACATCACCATCTGCAACCTCCCGACCAAGTCATAAAACATTCTGACTTATGAATTTATCGCTCTACCTTCACTGTCGCTCGGTCAAAATCTTGGAACTGGGGGGCAGCACGGTGGCGCAGTGGATAGCACTGCTTCCTCATGGTGCCAAGGTCCCAGGTTCAATCCCGGCTCTGGGTCACTGTCCGTGTGAAGTTTGCACATTCCCCCCCATGTTTGTGTGGGTTTCGCCCCCACAACCCAAAAGATGTACAGGGTAGGTGGATTGGCTACGCTAAATTGCCCCTTAATTGGAAAAAAATGAATTGGGTACTCAAAAAAAAAAACTTTTTTAATTTTAAAAATCCTGCAACTTCCTCCACAACAGAATTGCAACAGTTCAAGAAGGTGGCACACCATGTGCCCTCAAGGGCTTTAAGGATGGATAATACATACTGGTACCCACATCCTATAGCTAATAACAATAAGGGTTCAAAAGAAATCCCATACTTTTGCACTGACACACATGCCAATCATCAGTGCTTCACACCAACATCACCATTTTGGACAGACCGTGTTTAATCTTTGCTGACAAGTCAATGTGGGCCACACGTAGTCCTTAATAATCGTATTCCAATGAAAATCCTGCTATTAATGGAAGGAGTCCCATTATTGCATCTTGTAGGTGGGAAATTCCATGAAAATGGAAGGTTCTGTCTATAACCTGCAGTAGTTTGGATCCATGTAAGAACGCAAACTCGAAGGGAGGGCTTTCGAGACTGAAAAGAGCTTGAATAGGTGACACAGCAGACTGCCAGCCGGAATGGGAAGAGTGGTAAAAGAGTGGAACCAAGTCAGCGGAGGGAAAGAGTGCCAAGATAATTTGATTGACAGGTTGGAGGGTGAAGACTGTCAGCTTGAATATAGTACGAAGTCTTACAACACCAGGTTAAAGTCCAACAGGTTTGTTTCGATGTCACTAGCTTTCGGAGCGCTGCTCCTTCCTCAGGAGCAGCGCTCCGAAAGCTAGTGACATCGAAACAAACCTGTTGGACTTTAACCTTGTGTTGTAAGACTTCATACTGTGCTCACCCCAGTCCAACGCCGGCATCTCCACAGCTTGAATATAGGTTGGGGTGCCCCTGAATTAGGTGGAGGAGCAGAGAAACACCAGATTGGGTTGAGACGAGAACCAAAAAAAGAGTGCAGTACGGACTGAGAATCTGGGGTTGGTCTTTCTAAGGGTGAGAATTTGTATGGATTAGGGTACGGTTCACTTTTCTGCTCAGTGCAGCTGTGCTGGGTGGCCCTAAGTGTAGCGTATGGATGATAACTGAGTGCAGAGAGCAACGCATCAGTGACGCAGCCCAATTTTCCATTCATTCACTTAAAATAGACGAAAAGAAAACTGCCAGCTCCTTCACTTGCAGGAATATCTTCTCGCCTGATTTCCTAAACATTGCACACAGAAAATACAGCCAGGCAAAGTAAGTAACAATTGCTTATGGACTGCGGCAGGATGGTTGAACATTAGAGATCAGTCAATTACAAAGAACAAAGAAATGTACAGCACAGGAACAGGCCCTTCGGCCCTCCAAGCCCGTGCCGACCATGCTGCCCGACTAAACGACAATCTTCTACACTTCCTGGGTCCGTATCCCTCTATTCCCATCCTATTCATGTATTTGTCAAGATGCCCCTTATGGCACTATCGTCCCTGCTTCCACCACCACCTCCGGTAGCGGGTAATTGACCCCTCTACCCTGGGGAAAAGCCTCTGACTATCCACTCTGTCTATGCCCCTCATAATTTTGTAGACCTCTATCAGGTCGCCCCTCAACCTCCGTCGTTCCAGTGAGAACAAACCGAGTTTATTCAACCGCTCCTCACCGCTAATGCCCTCCATACCAGGCAACATTCTGGTAAATCTCTTCTGCACCCTCTCTAAAGCCTCCACATCCTTCTGATAGTGTGGCGACCAGAATTGAACACTATACTCCAAGTGTGGCCTAACTAAGGTTCTATATTTGTTGAGGTAACTCTTGTGATAGTGTTAAAAATCAAAATGGCACTCTTATTTTTCATTTTTTAGATTAATAATCTGGAAATTGTCAAATGAAAACACACTTAAATTAATAGTAAACTAATTTAACATAAAGGCTGATTCTCCGACATTGTTCATCCCTTTCCCAACCTCAGCCATTTGCCTCTGAAAAATGCATCTATGTCTTTGACAACCTCCAGACATGAATATTTGAATGCTTACACATTTCAACCCAGACTAAGCACTTCTTTGAAGTGTATTGTGTTGGAAATATTGAATGCTCAGGTAGCTTCTGTAATGTTTCAGGCCAATCAGAACTGGGAAAGGTTAGAGATGTGAAGGTTTAGAGAAGGGATGGGGTGTGGGACATGGACAAAAGGAAGTGTTAGTGTGAAAATCAGGCGAGATTGAAAGACGGGAGAGTTACAGCCAAGGGGAATGGTGCTGAGGCAAGGAAAGGAACAAAGAAAAAATATGTACAGTAACTGCCCACTTGAGAGCAAAATAAGAGGAAAACTGTAACATGCAAAGACGATGATACAGATGGGGATAAGATATTATGGTTGAACTCAATGTGGAATCCAGAAGGCTCTAAAGTGCCTAATTGAAAGCTGAGGTGGTGTTCCTAATGCTTAAGTCGAGCTTCATTGGAACAGTTCCGCAGGCCGAGGACAGAGATGTTCACCCGAGAGCAAGGTGGAGAATTAAAATGCCGGGCCCCTGGCGGCTCGGGTCATACTCACAGACCGAATAGGATCGTAGAATTCCTAGAGGGCAGAATTATCATAGATGCAGAAGGAGGCCATTCAGCCCATCGAGTCTGCACCGGGTGCTCTTGGAAAGAGCACCCTACCCATGGTCAACACCTCCACCCTATCCCCATAACCCAGTAACCCCACCCAACACTAAGAGCAATTTTGGACACTAAGGGCAATTTATCATAGCTAATCCACCTAACCTGCACATCTTTTGGACTGTGGGAGGAAACTGGAGCACCCGCAGGAAACCCACACACACACGGGGAGGATGTGCAGACTCCGCACAGACAGTGACCCAAGCCGGAATCGAACCTGGGACCTGGAGCTGTGAAGCAATTGTGCTATCCACAATGCTACCGTGCTTCCCATTCAGAAGGAGGCCATTCAGCCCATCATGTCTGCACCAACCCTCAAAGAGCACCCTACCTCGGCCCTCTCCCCCCCCCCCCCCCCCCCCCCCCGCCCTATACCCGTAACCCGACCTAATAATAATAATTGCTTATTGTCACAAGTAGGCTTCAATTAAGTTACTGTGAAAAGCCCCTAGTCGCCACCTTCCGGCGCCTGTTCGGGGAGGCTGGAACGGGAATTGAATCTGCTGCGGTTCTTGTTCTGCATTACAAGCCAGCTATCTTAGCCCACTGTGCTGAACCAGCCCCAGCACATCTAACCTGCACGTCTTTGGACACCAAGGGGCATTTTAGCTTGGCCAGTCCAACCTGCATGTCTTTGGACATTGGGAGGAAACCGGAGCACCCGGAGGAAACCCACACAGACATGGAGAGAACGCCACACGGACAGTCACCTAAGGCTGGAATTGAAAACCGGTCCCTGGCGCTGCGAGGTAGCAGTGCTAACCATTGCGCCACCGGGCCGCCCATGGAGGTGTTCCACAAAGTGGTCACCCAGTGTGTGTGTGTGCTTCCCCCAGTATAAAGGTGCGTACATTGTGAACAGCGAAGACAGTAGACTAAACTAGAAAAAATACATGTATTTCTGTATCTCTGCCTCACATGGAAGGAGTGTTTGGGCTCTTGGATGGTGAGGAGAGAGGAGGCGAGAAAAGGACAATTTCTGCATTGGCACGGAAAAGTTCCATGGAAAAAGGACAGGGTGTATCACGGAGGGAACAGTCCCTTTGAAATACCAAATACATCATCCCCTCCTCTCTGGTTACTGCTGAAAGAGAACAGATAAGGTAGATTGGGAGAAACGATTTATGCTAGTAGGGAGTCTAGGTCCAGGGGGCATAATCTAAAAATTGAAGCTAGACCTTTCAGGAGTGAAATTAAGAAACGTATCTTCAGGCAAAGGGTGGTAGAAGTTCGGAACTCCCTTCTGCACATGGAGATTGATGTTAGATCTATTAATTGAAAACTGAGATTGATCTTCTTTTGTGAATTAAATGTACAAAGGGATATGAAGCAAAGGTGGGTGTATGGGGTTAGGTCACAGATCAACCACACTTTCAGTGAGTAGCGGAATAGTTTAAACAAGCTAAATTGCCCCCTCTTGTTCTTATGTTTGTGTGATATTTCCTTCCTATGTAACGATGGCGAGTGAGTGTTAGTTGTCTATGCAACCCAGGGGAGCATATGATCAGAGGACACTGGAAAAAACGCACCAGGTCTGCCAGCATCTATTAGGAGAGAAACATGTAATGATATGTATAGTACCAGTGTAGTAAAGGGTTAACATCTGAAACTATGTGTAAATCAAACACTAGAGGTGTGACTAATTCACTGTATATAAGACAGCATCTCTAGGAATTCTGGGAGAAGCTGAAGAGAGCATGTTGAAAGCAGAGTGAGAATTGAATGTAGAGACATAGCACGAGGTCAAGTGGTAGTGTAGTTTAATAGTTAGATGAAATATTGATTGCTGTACCACAGAATCAGTATCATTAGTTTAGTATCTGTAACTCAGTAGAGTTTGCGAACTTCATTTTGTTTAGTAGTGTATAATAAATTTGTTTTGATTCAAACTTCTTATTTTTATATTCTTTGTCAACACTACATATCTGGCTATCTTGGAGGAAAAGGCAAGGATTATAACAAAACCG
The DNA here is from genome assembly GCF_047496885.1 of Scyliorhinus torazame. NCBI lineage: Eukaryota > Metazoa > Chordata > Chondrichthyes > Carcharhiniformes > Scyliorhinidae > Scyliorhinus > Scyliorhinus torazame. The sequence continues at coordinate 12,063,099 of NC_092727.1, read as the reverse complement.
TTAACTTTTCGAGTCCATTGACTCTTTGTCAGAACCAAGCTTGGTCTTGTCTGTACAGCACACTCGCACACTTTCTAATTTGGAAGTCCAGTCTGGGTTTAGTGGCAGGATTCCGTGGGAGGTGTGGAATGCCTAGCTTTCTGTACCCTGGAGAACTCGGGGAATTTCTGATATAAGCAAACTCAATCAATTTGACCAGTATTCAAATGTTGGCCTTCCAGGTCTAGTCAGCTCACTCACTCAGTGCTATTGACAATATCGGCTGCCATCTTGAATTTGCATTGCAATCATCAGGATTGTTTTAAATGGGAGCATTAGACATGGTGTAATCGCTCCGTAATCAATCTAATCCTACTTCCCCTGCAACTCCTAAAAATCAACCTCCTTGATTGTATTTCACTACATAAAAGACTTTAACCATTTACATCATTCCAAAGAATTAGCTGCACTCCCAGAAGTTAGCCTGTTTAAAGCAAATAAATATTCATTACTCATAGATTTCTGTGTGACCTTTCAACAGAACTGTATGTCCTCTTGGAAATCCCCTATGTGCACAACTGAATAAATATTCAGCTTGCGATCAAAGTATTGCTGAGGTTTTTTTTAATAAGTAAGGGAAGGCAGTAGCTGGCAAGCAGATCTATAATGATCTGTTAATTCTGTTTGTCAGGCTCTATCTTTAATTGAAATATCTGGGGGATGGATCACAGTGCAGAACAACACCAAAATGCAGGAAAGAATATATGAGTCTAATCAGGAAGCGCGGATTAAACAAGATAAAGTTTGGGGGTTTTAGATTGTAGGTCGAAGGGAAGACTGAGAAATTTGAGGTTTTCTACAATCCTGGATAAATGTAAGCAAAGAGTTAAAGGCAGAGCAAAGCATCTTGACTTCAGCATATTGGGAATGCAGAAAGAACGACGGAGATTTGGAATGGAACGTTTGGAACTTAGAAGCCAAGGGGGAGCAATGGCCCTGTAGTGTGGGCAGCACGGTAGCACAGTGGTTACCACCGTTGCTTCACAGCGCCAGGGTCCCGGCTTGGGTGACTGTCTGTGCGGAGTCTGCACGTTCTCCCTGTATTTGCGTGGGTTTCCTCCGGGCGCTCCGGTTTCCTCCCACAAGTCCCGAAAAACGTGCTATTAGGTGAATTGGGCATTCTGAATTCTCCCTCTGTGTCCCGAACAGGTGCCCGAGTGTGGCGATTAGGGGCTTTTGAAAGTAACTTGATTGTAGTGTTAATGTACGCCTACTTGTGACAATAAAGATTATTTATTATCTATTTATTTATTGGTAAAACTGAGTAACACAACTCTATGGCATGGCAGCAATAACAACAACTGGCATTTAGATAGCACCTGTATTTCTGTAATGTCCTCCAGTCTAGAGAATAATAATCTTTATTAGTGTCACAAGGAGGCTTACATTAACACTGCAATGAAGTTACTGTGAAAATCCCCTAGTCGCCACACTCCAGCACCTATTCGGGTACACTGAGGGTGATGGGGTGGAGTGGGGAAAAACACAGGGATAAGTAGCCAATTCGGGAATCTTCAGTAAAGTTCCCCTCAATCATGGGTGATCAGGCAAATCCCAGGAAGTTCAAGACCCTTGCGTGTTTTCTGGAAATTTCTAGGGCTCGTCATTCTGGCTGCAAGGAGGTCCCTGGGAATAGGCAATGGGAATAAGAAGACTGTTACTTTCCTGTCAGCCACAATCACCACCTTGTCAGTGTGGTGAATGTATTGCTACTGCAATTCACCACTGTATTGTATTATGTTGATGCCCTTGTGGGCTCCGCCCCCTCGGGGGTGGTATATAGATCTGTAGCCTGTCGGCGGCACTCAGTACAGAGCAGTCGCAGGCAGGCACAGATCTAGCTTATTAAAACCACTGTTCACTTCTACTAATCGTATCGTGTGAATTGATGGTCACATCAGTCAGTTTTGTGCAGTGTTAAATGCTGCACTTACTTTTTAGCAGGCCACTGATTCAGCTACAATACTGCAAGGCAGTAAGTCCCCTGCAGCATTCTCTGGGCACCTAACAACCTTCTCACTCTCCAGAATCTAATGATGACTTTCTACCCTTCATGCTGAAATACATGGCCCGATATTAAACCAACCCCCAGCCACTGCAACCCCATACCCCTCAGTACACTCAACATTTTTAAGGTTGCCTTGAGAGCCATGAGAAGGATATGTTCCTCTCTTCCCCTAAGGAAAGCTTGGGTTGTGACGCCACCATGTGCCTAACCCCAAACCTTCTTTCAACCATGATCCTCACTAATGTCCCATCTGGACAGCACTTGCATTGATATAGTTCCTTTGACAATGTCAAATGTCCAACGGGTTCTTTGCAGGAACAGTATCAGATGGAACCTACCACATGGACCGCAATGGTTCAAAATGGCAGCTTGCCACCACCTTCCCAAGTGCCTCGGCAGCAATGCCCACACCCCATGAATTAATTTTTTTTTAAATTGATATTGCGCCATGTAAGGACATAATGGGACAGGTGACCAAAAGCCTGGATGGGTAAGTAGATTTTAAGCAAGCAAGAGATTTAGTGAGGAATTCTAGAGTTTTGGCTGGTCAGCTGAAGGCACAGCTGCCAATGGCCGAGAGAGGAAAATTAGGGCGGCGCAAGATGCCAGAATTATAGGTGCGGTATGTTAATTGCGTTAAGGTATACAGGTGAGTACTTAGCACACCTGTAAAGAGATACTGCTCGGGCACTGAGTATTGGATAGGAGGCAGGCAGCTGTAATGTAAATAAAGGAACTATCAAGAAAAGGAATTGTCTAGTTTCACATTTCACCATCTAACTTGGAATCGTTCCATCAGTGGGAATGTGGAACTCATTCATGGATGGAATGGTTGAGGTGAGTCGCATTGCTGTATTTCAGGAGAAGTTAGTTAAGCATGAGGGAGAAAGGTACATGCTGATGGATGAGATGAAGGAGGATCCTGTGGAGCAGAAACACTGCTGTGAAACAGTTTGACCGAATGGCCTATTTCGAGGCTCTATTTTCTGCGTAATGGAGAGCAGATATTCTGGCTACAAATAGAGGAAGGAAGCTGGCTGTCGCACCAGCTCTCCAATGGCAAACAGCCCGGTTGCATTCAAAGACCTTTAAATCAGCCTCGATGCTTTGCATCATGTGAAAATAGCTGAGTCCACAGAATTTGTACCTCGCGTTTCTGAACGATCGCTCATTGTAAGTTCATGAGCAGCACCTCCGTTCGCACATTCCGCAACATGGGGAAAAAAGTATAGATAGGACTTTGCCTTTAACATTTCTCTTTGCGCTCATTTAAAATGCCCCAGGCTAACATTTGTCCAATTCCTGCACCATCTATCCTGTGGCCTTTTCAAGTGAGAGTATTAATGAGTTGCTAAGTGAGGACAGTGTGTGCCGTGGGCGCATGCTCCTTCATTAGCTGGGCTGATACTGTGCAATTCCGTTCCATAGAGGATCTGTACAGCCGTCAGACAGAGACGATGTCATCCTATTATTTTGATTATCATTACTCCCTCAATCATCAGCACAAAAGAAAGATTATTTGGTCATTCATCTGTTGTTTGTCGGATCTAATGGTGTACAAGTTGGTTATCTCATTTTTCTACACCGTATATGCACTCCAAAAAAAACCGTGAAGACATTGTGAGAATGTGATTTTGAATATTGTAAATACAAATGCAAGGTTGAATTTTTTTAATGAACAAAGTCTTGTATTCTCGGCAAGTTCAGTATTTGGATGTATATGCGTTAAGATCTCTCCTATGGTTAAATCTGCTGCTGAAACCTTCAACCATACTTTTTGTTACCTCTAAAATGTAATCTTCCAGTCCTCTCTTGGCTAGTCCACCATGTACTACACCATGTACACGTGATGTCACCCTAAAACCCTGCTGCTTCTGTCCTATTTCATACCAAGTCCTATTTATCTATTATCTTACTGTGCTCTCTAACCTACATTGTCTCCTGGTTAAACAATGCCTCCGTTTTAAATTTCCCATCTCTGATCTCAAATCCCTCAATGGCTTCACCCACCCGTACTTCCGTAATCTCCTCCAGCCCCACAGCCCTCCGAGATCTCTCAGCCCCTCCAACTCTGGCCTCTTTGCACATTCCTGATTTTAATCTCTCCACTGTTGGTGGGCCATTCCTCCAATTGCTTAAATCTTAAACTCTGGGATTCCCTCCCTGCCTCCATACCTCTTTTCTCCTTTCAGGCGTCCCTTAAAGTCTACCTCTACGACCAAGCTTTCGGTCACCTGACTTAATATCTTCTCATGTGACTCAGTGTTAAGTTTTACTCCTTGTGAAGAGCCTTGGGGTGTTTTGCAACATTACAAGTATATTAATTATTTTGTTGTTAGAAAAAACAATCAACTTAGTGCCTGCATTTGCACTTTTCCAAGTCACATCGTGGTGGTGTCCGAAATTTTATTCTGGAGTGCAGCATTATTTACAAAAACACTACTTCCTCCAACCCTCCTCATCTCCTCCACCTCGCACGCACACGCAAAGGCTCCGTGAGTAGAAGGCTGAAAATCATGGCCAAGTGTCCGGATTATGATGGATGTCCTTTTCTTCAAGTTTCATGAAGGTGAAGTGTCCTGAAGATAAATACTTAAAGGGGGAAATGGTTTACAAAGAGAAAGAGCTGGGAAAGTGCGACTAATTAAATAGCTCAATCAAAAAGCCAGCACAGGTACAGTGTTCTATCTGTTCTATGATTCCACGAGATTGGACATCAGTTTTGATCTTATTAGACATTTGGTATTACGGACATTTTACCTGTGACAGCAGTAATCCGAACCACATTTAGCTTGGAATTCCAATTGCTCAGCAGTGATTGAACACTGAACCATCTGCATCCAAAAGTAAATTCACGGTTGCTAAGCACCACGGAAATGCTCTTTTTCATCACTCCATGTTCCAGCATTTCATTACACAACATTTGGTGTACTGTGCACAGTTCTGCTCGATATATTCTAAAAAGGATATGGAGGCACTGGCAAAGGTAATTTACAAAAACGATGCCAGCACTGCGAGGTTGTACTTGTTAGGGAAGATTGAACCGTCTGCGACGTTTGTCTGTAGAAAAGGGGTTGGCCGATTGTGACCTGGCAGAGGTCTTTAAGACTATGAAAGGTTTTTGATGGGGTAGGGATGGAGAAAATGTTTCACACTTGAGGAAGGGAAAAGAACTATGGACCATAAACAAAAGATCATCACTAATAAATTGAATAAGGAATTCAGGAGAAACGTCTTTCGGCAGTGAGTGGTTGGAATGCGGAACACGCGATCACAAGGGGTAATAGAGGTGAGTAACATAGGTGCATTTAAAGATGTGAGGAAAAAGGAGATGTTGAAGGGTTAGGTGAAGAAACATGGGAGGGGACCCATATGGAGCGTAAACACCAGCACGGACTTGTTGGGCAGAATGGCCTGTTTTTTGCACTGTTAATACTATGTAATACATTACTGCTTTGCTGATTAACGTCCACAAAACAAGAAGGATGTGCTCAATTCCACAGCTCGAATACCGTTAAGTGAAAGACCTCATGATGCTGTTTGAAGATGGGTGGGAGAATTCTTCCCAGTGGTTTGGTGGGGGGAGGCGGTGGCATAGTGGTATTGTCACTCGACCAACAATCCTGAAAACCAGGGCTAATGCTCTGGGGACCCGGGTTCAAATCCCGCCACGGCAGATTGTGAAATCAATAAAAATCTGGAATTAAAAGTCTAATGATGACACATTGTTGATTGTTGTCTGGTTCACTAATGTCCCTTCAGGGGAAGAAATTTGCTGTCCTTGCCCAGCCTGGCCTACATGTGACTCGGAACCCACAGCAATGTGGTTGACTCTTAAATTCCCCCTAGCAAGCGATTCTGTTCAAGGGCAATGGGCAACTGATGCTGACCTAATCAGTAATGTCCCCATCCCATGAATGAATATTTTTTTAAATTCAGCTCTCGAGCAACCGCAAAAAAGAAATGATCCCGTTATTTACCTTATCGCTGCTTGTGAAATCTTGCTGTGCTCACAACAGATGCAATCCTTACTTAGATAATAACAACAACTGCACGTCAAAACTGTGAAGCTGTGAAATAATTAGGGATTTCCTCAGGATGTGAGAAGGTCTGTATGAAGGCACATCTTTCCTTCCTCCCTCACTCAGTTCGACTCGTTTTGGGTACAGAAGGTTTTTTAAAATGTTTCCACTTAAGCGGCAATTCAGCGTGGCCAATCCATGTACCCTGCACATCTTTGGGTTGTGGGGGTGAGACTCGCGCAGACACGGGGAGAATGTGCAAATGGGGGTACAGAGGTATGATGGTTATGTTATTGCTTCAATGCAAAATCCAGGAAACAATTCAAATTCCGCCAGTGCAGTCTCGCGAATTTGAATTCATTCTCTTTTTTAAATTTCAAAAATAGAAAGCCAGCATCGATAGAAGAAAATGAAATATCATGCACGACAAAATAAATTATGTCGGACTCTTGTGAAATTCCAACTTCTTCATTAATGCTCTTTAGGGGATGGAGACCTGTTGATCTTGCTGGGTCTGGGCCTATTTGTGACTTCAGGCCCACACCAATGTGGTTGACTCTGAACTATCCTCTGAAGTAGGCTAGGTAAGCCACTACTAACAGTGGTTCAAAAGGAATGCCCACCACCACCTTCAGAGGGGCAACGGGAACGGGTGATATATTCCAGCCTTGCCAATGACGTTCACATACCGAGAACTAATATATAAAAATATATGTTGCATTAGGTTAGAGTACAGGTGGTTACAGGCTAATCACTGGCAGGGGAGCCAATTCAGATGACGAATTAGGGGCCAGACACATGAAGCGTATTGTCTGAAGTGCAATTTTTTCTCTATGTACTGGAATCGATACACTAAATAAACCTGATGGCAACACTGACAATTTCTGTTGCAAGAAAGCATGCAAAAAAAAAAAATCTCCAGAGTTGAATAGACAAAAACCTTCAGAGTATGATTAAGAATAGGCTGCAGATATGTGTTGTACATACCCTTCTTCAAAATCCTTGATTAGCCGGGGAGATTTGTATTTGTAACCTAATGATGTTTCTATTGGGTGCTCTGCAGCTTCAAGGCTAGATAATAATAGTCTTTATAATAATCATTATTGTCACGAGTAGGCTTACATTAACAAGGCAATGAAGTTACTGTGAAAATCCCCTCGTCGCCACATTCCGGCACCTGTTCGGGTACACAGGAAGAATTCAGAATATCGAATTCACCTAACAAGCACGTCTTTCGGGACTTGTGGGAGGAAACCAGAGCACCGAGGAAACCCAGCAGACACAGGGAGGACATGCAGACTCCGCACAGACAGTGAATCCAAGCCGGGAATCGAACCTGGGACCCTGGCGTGTGAAGCAACAATGCTAACCACTGTGCTACCGTGCCACCCAAGTTCTGAGGAAATGAAAACGAAAAAATGAAAATCACTTATTGTCACAAGTAGGCTTCAAATGAAGTTACTGTGAAAATCCCCTAGTCGCCACATTCCGGCGCCTGTTCGGGGAGGCTGGTACGCGAATTGAACCGTGCTGCTGGTCTGCTTTAAAAGCCAGCTCTTTAGCCATGTGCTAAACCAGCCCCAGAGCAGTGCTACTGCCTGAAGACCCGTATAGATCTGGTGGTGTTCATGGTTAAGTTACTGGATTAGGACTCCAGAGGACTGGAATGTGGATCTCAAATAGATTGACTACACACCTGAACCTGGAGGAGGCTCGAAGGGCCGAATGGCCCACTCCTGCTCCCAGTTTACATGTTCCTTTAGGCCAGTGTTGCAGCTTTCTAATCACTAGCCTTTGTAGACCTTCGTCAGGGGAAAGTTTGGCAGATATACAATTACGACATAGACACAGAACATACAATGCAGAAGGAGGCCATTCGGCCCATCGAGTCTGCACAGACCCACTTCAGCCCTCACTGCCACCCTATCCCTGTAACCCAATAACTCCTAACCTTTTTGGTCACTAAGGGCAATTTACCATGGCCAATCCACCTAACCTGCACGTCTTTGGACTGTGGGAGGAAACTGGAGCACCCGTAGGAAACCCACGCAGACACCGGGAGAACATGCAGACTCTGCACAGACAGTGCCTCAGCGGGGAATCGAACCTGGGACCCTGGCGCTGTGAAGCCACAGTGCTAACCACTTGTGCTGCCCCTATAAAATGAAGTTACAAGTCATTAGTTTCAAACAAATGGAAAACCAGACTGGTCCCAGGATACTGGGAACCCAAGACTAATATAAAACTACCTTTACTAAAAATATTTTAGCAGTATCTAAATAGAATTAAATAACATTTACGTCGCAGACTGATGCACACAAGCTACCTACCAACCCTTTTCATCTCACCCCATCTTCTTATCAATCTATTACTTTCTCCCTTGTGTGTTTACCCGGATTCCCCTTAAATATGTTTGAGCTATTCATCTCAATTACTCCTTGTTATAGCGAGTTCCACTTTCTCACTAATCTGCGGGTAAAGGACTTTCTCATAAATTCCTATTGAGGACACTTAGATGTCAGAGTCACCGAACCATCTTTAGTGATTAATGATTTCCCCTCCAATTCTTGTGCGCAAATTCTATTCAGGTTATTAGCCCATTTAAAGTAAACCCAGTAATGGCTTTATGAAAACATCACATATTGCAGTTTGACAGGATTGCATTAACTGATGCACCCAGAGCAATTTCCATCCCTAACGAGCAAGAACTTTAGCAGACGATTTATGTCCCATGAGTAGGATGACCTAATACTCCGTACACAGGAAGGAAATAAAAAAGAAACTATTATTTGATTTGCAGACTGCAGGTGAGAAGAATTTTTCCCCTTCAGGTATGTAACATATACTGTGTTGGCTTTCACCTCTGAGAAAGCTTTTGTGAACACAGCCCAGTCCATCACCCGAACTTGCCTCCCATCCATTGACTCCATCCACACCTCCCGCTGCCTGGGGAAAGCGGGCAGCATAATCAAAGACACCTCCCACCCGGCTTACTCACTCTTCCAACTGCTTCCATCGGGCAAGAGATACAAAAGTCTGAGAACACGCACGAACAGACTCAAAAACAGCTTCTTCCCCACTGTTACCAGACTCCTAAACGGCCCTCGTATGGACTGACCTCATTAACACTACACCCTGTATGCTTCACCTGATGCCGGTGCTTATGTAGTTACATTGTGTACCTTGTGTTGCCCTATTATGTATTTTCTTTAATTCCCTTTTCTTCCCATGTACTTAATGATCTGTTGAGCTGCTCGCAGAAAAATACTTCTAACTGTACCTTGGTACAGGTGACAATAAACAAATCCAATCCAATCCAATGAAAGGCGCGATATGAACACCAGTTTTGTTCTTTATGTAACTGTTGGTAAGAATTGGTCCAAGGATGGTGATTAGAAGGTCACGAATCCCAGATCACGGATGGGTCCGTTGTCAGGAGTTGGACAATGCCACAAATTTAATGTTTCTTTGTTTTCTTCCTAGTTAAAGAAACAGATTCTTTTGCTCCTCAGTTCCAAGTGGTGCATTACCATAATTGAACAAATAATTGATAAAAGCATAGAAACAAGGAGCAGCAGTAGGTCATTCGAACCCACTCCATGATTCAATATGATTGTGAGTAATCCCCAATCTCAGTGCCATATTCCCACTTTCTCCCCATACCCCTTGATGCCGTTAAAATATAATAAATTACCTTTCTCTTTCTTGAATACATTCAGTGACTTGGCCTCCACAGCCTTCTGTGGTGGAGAATGCCACAGGTTCACCACCCTTGGAGTGAAAAAATCTTTCCTCATCTCAGTCCCAAATGGTCTACCCCGTATCCTAAGACTTGCCTCCTCTGGTCCCAGATTCCCCAACCAGGGAAAACATCCGCCTTGTATCTAGTCTGTCCAGCTTTGTTACAATTTTATATGTTTCAATCAGATCTCCTCACATGCTGGAATGAAGAGCTTGTCGAATGAGGAACGATTGAAGACTCTGGGTCTGTACTCGTTGGAGTTTAGAAGGATGAGGGGGGATCTTATTGAATCTTACAGGATACTGCAAGGCCTCGATAGAGTGGACGTGGAGAGAATGTTTCCACTTGTAGGAGAAACTAGGACCAGAGGACACAATCCCAGACTAAAGGGACGATCCTTTAAAACAGAGATGAGGAGGAATTTCTTCAGCCAGAGGGTGGTGAATCTGTGGAACTCTTGGCCGCAGAAGGCTCTGGAGGCCAAATCACTGAGCGTCTTTAAGACAGAGATAGATAGGTTCTTGATTAATAAGCGGATCAGGGGTTATGGGGAGAAGGCGGGAAAATGGGGATGAGACAAATATCAGCCATGATTGAATGGCGGAGCAGATTCAATGGGCCGGGTGGCCTAATTCTACTCCTATGTCTTATGGCCTTTTGCTTCTAAACTCTAGTGAAAACAGGCCCAGTCGAAACAACCCCTCCTCACAGGACGGTCCCACAAACCCTGATGTGAGCCGAGTGAATCTCCGCTGAGTTCCATCTGGCAAGTAAGGTGCTTGAGTATTCATAGATTTAATAGGAATCAATGCAAATTCAGCAAAACCAGCAGATTTGTCTCAGGTTATGCGATGTGATTAATATCCTGGAGTTTTTTTTCGATTTATTATGTGGTTTGAGTAAAAATCCAAAAAAATGTTTTTATCTCTCGAGGGTTCAGTTGTGACGGGAGGTTAGTCACAGAAGGGCTGGATTTGATATGTGACGAGAATGAATCAGAGCGGCAGGACTGACACCTGTCCCTGTGAGAAGCTGCAACTTTGGTGCGTTTTTCTGGGGACAAGTGTCATTATCTATGCAACATAGCAACAACATCCAAAAGATGTGGCCAGCTACCTAGAACATAGGAACAGGCGTGGGCCATTCAGTCCCACAAGCATGTTCTGCCATTGAATTAAATCATGGTGAATTTACAGTGCAGAAGGAGGCCATTTGGCCCATCGAGTCTGCACCGGCTCTTGGAAACAGCACCCCACTTAAGCCCACACCTCCCTATTCCCGTAAACCAGTAACCCCACCTTAGCTAAGGGCAATTGAGCGTGGCCAGTCCACCTAACCTACACATCTTTGGACTGTGGGAGGAAACCGGAGCATCCGGAGGAAACCCACGGGGAGAACGTGCAGACTCCGCACAGACAGTGACCCAAGCCGGGAATCGAACCCGGGACCCTGGAGCTGTGAAGTGACTGTGCTAACCACTATGCTACCGTGCTGTCCTCAAGAAAGGAATGTAAAGGAATTAAATTAAAAGGATCTAATCATCCATGGGCAAAAGGAGAAATGGAACTTGATGCTACCTTGAGTGCGGGGGGTTCAAATTTTTGGGACAACCCAACAGTTTCATGGCCACTTTTACGGACAGCAGTGTTTTACTCCTTGACAATTTTTAAAACCTGAATTCAAATTCTCAAGCTAACATGGTGGGATTTACTTGTCCAGGCACGTAACCATGACAGCATGTGGATCCACTTGTGCAGTATTGCCCAGGCCGCCTCATTCCCTCACCTGACACACTTAAACGTGTCAAATATCTTCTGTCTCGTTTCCCTACTTTCCACCTTTGTAATGTCCACCCCGTAAAACCATCTGGTAGAATGTAATAGGCCAGGAGTACTGGCAGTAATGACCCCAATCTCTACAAAATGAATGAAAAGGTCTTAATGACCAGCAAACCGATAGCTTATTTTGAGCCTGCCAGAGGTTGGTACCTAGAAAGCTGTAGCTCCTACTCCCTACAGGGAACCTATGCCCCTTGAAGATCAATTCCATTTGCTGACCCTTGTTCCTTACTCCATGGTACTCTTATCCAATACAAAATCTATTGCCTGCAGGCTCAAACATTTCCAAAGAGTCTCCAGATTTCCATTGCCCAGTGTGAGCAAAAATGTTCCCAATTTCAGTCCTGAGCCTTAGCTCCAGTGTTTCTGACCAAGGTCTCTTCCCGAAGCAGTAAAATGAAAAGAAAAACTGATTTACCAAAGAATCCGTACAGTGCCATTCGGCCCATGGAATCTGTACCGACCCTCTGAAAGGTCACAGACTTCGGTCCACACACCCCCCCGTCCTATTCGCAGAACCCTGCCTATCTTGCACATCTTTGGACTGCACGAGGAAACTGAAGCACCGGAGGAAATCCACGCAGACACAGGAAAAACATCCAAACTCCTCGTAGACAGTCCCCCAAGGCCGGAATTGAACCTGGGTCCCTAGTGCCGTGAGGCAGCAGTGCTAACCAACTGTGCTAACTGGGGCTCAACTGAGTGCTGTTTGTGGGATCTTATTGTGCGGGTAGCACAAGTGGATAGCACTGTGGCTTCACAGTGCCAGGGTCCCAGGTTCGATTCGCCGCTGGGTCACTATCTGTGCAGGTAGTCTGCACGTTCTCCTTGTATCTGCGTGGGTTTCCTCCGGGTGCTCCGGTGTCCTCTCACAGTCCAAAGACGTGCAGGTTAGGTGGATTGGCCATGATAAATTGCCCTTTGGGACCAAAAAGGTTAGGAGGGGTTATTGAGTTACTGGGATAGGGTGGAAGTGAGGCATAAGTGGGTCGGTGCAGACTCGATGGGCTGAATGGCCTCCTGCACTGTATGTTCTATGATCATATTTGCATGCATGAGTAAAGCGCGTTGAAACATTTCTGGCAGAGGTGATGAGGCACTTTATATGGTGTCCCTAATTTCTTTAGTGTCATAAAGCTGATTACTTTGTGCTGTTGTAAAATTGCAAGACTGGAAAATCTACTGAGGCAAAGTGATAGATGGGTGGTGGTGACAGTATGAACAATTAAAAGACAAATCCTTTGTCATCATAAGGAAATGAAAATCATCCCTTAACGGAATGAATTTTTTTTTCTGAGTGGTTTGCTCACCTCAGTGATTCAGGCTCCAGTACACGTAAGAGACAGAATAATTAGATTGATACTCATTTGCATATCTTGGGTGCAATTTTCCCCCAAAATGACGACGTGTCAGGTTCTGACTAAAAACTGACAGAAACAGCCAGGTTTTTTTCTCCAGATCTTCTGACACGAAAAAAAGGCGGTGGGGGGGGGGGATGTTTTTCCCCATCTTAGACCCCCTCACCCCCCCCCCCCCCCCCCCCCCCCCACACACACACACACTTTTGGTAGTGCCAAGTCAATAATGCCAGGGCATTGCCCTGCCATGTCCATGACCACCTGGAGTCTACACTGACCTCCCCACCTCCAGGATGGTCACGTGGTCAAGTGCTGCAGATTGTGACGCCACGCTGGCGGGTGGGGGGCCGGGAGCATTCGACAAACCCGGAAAGTAAAAGGTATTCATATCTATTTAAATTGATGGTAATCGGGTTCACGCCCTCACTGGGCGCGAACCGGGTTACATCTCCGGCAGGGGACAGGGAAGATCTCAATCCAAAATCTCCCTGGTGCAAATCCTGTTATGGCCCTATCGCGAGGGCTAGCAGCCATAACGGGATTTGTGGCTGGGTCAAACGGAGCAGGAAAATCGCCCCCCCCCCCCCTTATAGAATCATAGAATTTACAGTGCAGAAGGAGGCCATTCAGCCCATTGAGTCTGCACCGGCCCTTGGAAAGAGTACCCTACTTAAGCCCACACTTCCAACCTATCCCCGTAAGCCAGTTACCCCACCTAACCTTTTTTATTTTCACACCAAGGGGCAATTTATCAAGGCCAATCCACCTAACCTGCACATCTTTGGACCGTGGGAGGAAACCGGAGCACCCGGAGGAGACCCATGCAGACACGGGGACACGGGGAGAAAGTGCAAATTCCGCACAGACTGTGATCCAAGCCGGGAATCGAACCTGGGACCCTGGAGCTGTGAAGCAACAGTGCTAACCACTGTGCTCCCTTGCAGCCCTTGTTTCTTTCTGTCCATTTACAGGATTGGCCTTTTTTCAGTCCAGAAGCCTCAGTGCTCAGAAGGGTAATCGTGCCTCACGAGGGGTAATCACGTCTTTCCCTCGTTCCTGACACAGCCAAGATGGGTCGAGTGGCCTCCTTCTATGATATACTTTGTGACGGTCAGCTGAAATGCTCTGCATGAGAATTAGGACAGTAGAGAGAGATTCAGTGGGCCGCATGGCCTTCACGTGACGGGGACAGCATGGTGGCTGCGCTTTTTCTCGTCCCACACTTATTGCTAACTGAGTCTGTGCCAATTTGGGCATCAAATGGACAATAAAGGGCTATTCGGCCCATTGATGGTGATTCCTCTGGTATCTTAATTCTACCTTGAAGCCTTTCCTCAGAATCATAGAAGAATTATAGAATCGCAGAATCCTACAGTGCAGAAGGAGGCCATTCGGCCCATCAAGTCTGCACCAACCCTCAAACGGCCCCCCACCCAGGCCCATGCCCCCACCCTATCCTTGTAACCCCACATTTCCTATTGGCACAAAGGGGCAATGCAGCACGACCAGTGCACCTAACCTGCACATCTTTGTACTCTGGGAGGAAACTGGAGCACCCGGAGGAAACCCAGGCAGACATGGGGAGAACATGCAAACTCCGCGTAGTCACCCAACTCCAGAATCAAACCCGAGGTCTCTGGCGCTGTGCGGCAGCAGTGCGAACCACTGTGCCACCGTGAGACCCTTTTAATAACTTCCGACCTCGGACCACTGTCTGTGTGAAGTTTGTACATTCTCCCCGTGTCTGCGTGGGCTTCCTCCAGGTGCTCCGGTTTCCTCCCACAGTCCAAAGATGTGCAGGTGAGGTGGATTGGCCATGATAAATTTTCCCTTTGGATTGGGCTTGCAGGAATAGGGAGGTGGATTGAGCCTAGGTAGGGTGGTCTTTCTAAGGGTCGAACCAGGTTCAATGGGCCGAATGGCCTGCTTCTGCACTGTAGGGATTCTCTGGTTCCATGATTCTATGAACTGTATAATCTCTGAACTATATTTGAACAGTCCTGATGTTTGGGGTATAACTGTCAAGTCTCATAAGCATCACAAAATACCACAGGGATATTTTAATGTCCACGGATAGGGTTACTGGAACCTATCTGAAAAAGATTCTCTTACTGATTTACCTGAGACTTTATATGATCTCAGAGGTAACCTGTGCTCTGATTCTCAGGCCTTCACCTAAACAGCTCGATTAGTTAAAATGCGGACATCCACCTATTTATACACCCATTGATTCCTATCACGTGGTAAAAAGACCTACAATCGTCTTCAAAGCATCCAGTTACTGGTGCCTGTAACCATGGTGAATGTTGCAGAGTTGACACGAGTTTATCAGGTTCAAAGTGAGCAATCTGCTCGATGGTTTGTACCCGAGCAAACGTCAAGAGTGCGACTAAACCTCAGGTTCGAGTTGATGGTCAGGGGCCCCTGTGGTTTGTGACTTCATCCAGGGGGCCTGGTTGAGTTGTCTCGCATCTTGCATCAGCAATCCCTGGCCCAGCCTCACGCCATTTTGGCCCAACTGCTTTTCTGTATCGCTAGGACGTCAGCCAAGTGGAGTGGAGGGTGTGTAAAATTCTTGTCCAACTAAAGGGAGTAAAACACCTCCAGATTTTTGCTCATTTAACCTTGGGTCAGGTCTGGGCAGAACTTTGATCTGTGTGACAGTCGGTGAGTTTGGGGGTGGCTATGAGGTTATGGGTTGGCGGGGTAGGAATGACTTGAAGCGATTAACTGAAGAGCATCAGAAAGTCGCAAAATCTCCATTTCTTTCCCTGTCAGTTTGACGTTAGCGTGGCTGATAGCTTGTTTTAAAAGAGTACTCAATTCATTTTTTCCAATTAAGGGACAATTTAGCGTGGCCAATCCACCTAGCCTGCACATCTTTGGGTTGTGGGGGCGAAACCCACGCAGACACAGGGAGAATGTGCAAACTCCACACAGTCAATGACCCAGAGCCGGGATCGAACCTGGGACTTCAGTGGCGTGAGGCAGCAGTGCTAACCACTCGCCACCGTGCTGCCCAGCGTGGTTGATTCCTGAGACAAAGCCAGCTGCTGACTAACCCAAATATCCACTTGCCAGATTTATTAATCAACCTGTTTTAAAAAGTGAGCGCCTGCGGCAAGTTGATTCAGTGCACCTGACAGCTTTTGCATTGGGCTAGCCACCACCTGTGCAAGACCCATATTCTAAGAGTCGTAAACCCGTGGAATTCCCTCCCTTATCCTTTCTGGGACTCCGCATTCTTCTCTGAAATTCATTAAAGCTCACTCATCGACACTCACTGAAACTCTGTCCTAGTGGCCCCATTTGTGGCTCCGCGTCAAATTTTGTGTGGGAATGCTCCTCGGAAACATCTTGGCATGTTTTGCTACGTTAACGGTACAACATAAATGCAAATATGGTGCTTAGTAATGTGCATGTATTCGCTTCAGTCTGTGCTTTTTCAAAAACCTACTGGCATCAAAACACAAAGCAGCAGAGTGTGCAGAGCTGCTAAGTGTGTTCTTTAATCGTGGGATCACATTGAGATATCCTATTTAAGTAAACTAACTGCTTTCTCTTTCTGTACCAGCTGAACATTCTGGTGGACACTGGTAGCAGTAACTTTGCTGTTGGTGCAGCGGCCCATCCATTCCTGAAGAGATACTATCGCCGCAATCTGTGAGTATAACCTCTTTATGTACACTCATAGGAGCTAAAGCTGCATTCGCGGGCAATGTAGCTTCCTCCCCACCCTTCTCCCAGACCAAGCCAATAACTTGGTTCAGGCCGCAGGAAAAGGGGAAATAACAGACAGCAAAATGGTCGGGGAAAATATATTCTTGCATTGGAGGAGCGCATAGATCTGGGCTCAACATAGGAATTAGGAGCAGAAGTCGGCAAATCAGCCCTTTCAATCAGATCATTGCTGATCTCATACTGGTCTCAAATCCACGTCCCTACCTGTTCCCCATATCCCTTTGAACCGTTTTCTATCAGAAATGTATCTGTCTTCTATTGAAACCATTTAATGATTCAGACTTCACCGCACTATGGGGCAGCGAGTTCCACAAATTCACCACCCTCTGCGAGAAGTAGTTCCTCCTCATCTCAGTTTTAAATCCACAGCCTCTCAACCTGTATCTGTGACCTCTCGTTCTAGATTGCCCCACAAGGGGGAACATTTGGTCTATGTTTACTCTATCAATTCCTTTTAGTATTTTATGTACCTCGATCAGATCCCCTCTCATCCTTCCAAATTCCAGCGAGTATAAGCCCAAACTGTTTAATCCCGCCTCGTACGTCAACCCTTTCATCCCTGGAGTCAATCTGATGTACCTGAGGGCAGCACGGTAGCCTTATGGATAGCACAATTGCTTCACAGCTCCAGGGTCCCAGGTTCGATTCCAGCTTGGGTCACTGTCTGTGCGGAGTCTGCACATCCTCCCCGTGTGTGCGTGGGTTTCCTCCGGGTGCTCCGGTTTCCTCCCACAGTCCAAAGATGTGCAGGTTAGGTGGATTGGCCATGATAAATTGCCCTTAGTGTTGGGTGGGGTTGCTGGGTTATGGGGTGGCGGTGTTGACCTTGGGTAGGGTGCTCTTTCCAAGAGCCGGTGCAGACTCGATGGGCCGAATGGCCTCCTTCTGCACTATAAATTCTATGATACCTCCTCTGAACTGCCTCCAGTGCCACCACAGCTTTCCTCAAATAAGGAGACCAAAACTGAACACAATACTCCAGATGTGATCTCACCAACACCCTACACAATTGCAACAACATTTCACTACTTTTATACTCCAGTCCTTTTGCAATAAACGCTAAAATTCCATTTGCCATTCTTATTACATTCTGCCCTTGCATACTGGCTTTCTGCAATTCATGAACAAAGTCACCCAGATCCCTCTGCCCAGATGCATTTTGAATCTGTTTTCCATTTAGATAATAATTTGCCTTTCTATTTTTTCGGACAAAAAGGATAACTTCACACTTATCCACATTAAACTCCATCTGCCAAATTTTGGCCCAATCTCCTAGCCTATCTATAACCATCTGTAAACTCTTTATCTCCTCTTCACTGCCTGCTTTCCCACCTAATTTAGTATCATCCGCAAATTTTGCTATGTTACACTCATACCATCATAGAATCCCATAGAATACCGTTCAGAGGGAAGCCATTCGGCCCATCAAGTCAGCACGACTCTCTGAAAGAGCACCCTACCTACCCGACCTTAACCTTAACCCTAACCCCTCCTAACCTTTTCACACTCTGTCCCTGTTTGCAGATCATTTATAAAGATTGTAAACAATTGAGGTCCGAGGACTGATCCCTGTGGCACCCCGCTAGTTACAGTTCGCCAGCCAGAGAAGGACCCATTTATCCCAACCTTCTGCTTTCTGTCAGTCAGCCAATCCTCAATCCAGTCTAGTACCCAACCCCCAATCCCTTGCGACCTCACCATATGGGTCAGTCTTTTATGCGACACCTTGTCAAATGGCTTCCAGAAACATTAACCTGGGCCAACAATTTCTTCATGTCAACCGAGCCCAAGAGCTGGGAAGCAAAGAGAATGGCTCAATGGCCCTTAATGGGCTTTTCCACTCAAGTCTGCCCATCTGGGAGACTACCCCTTCAGCGACCAAACTGAAAAGGGTAAAATAAGAAATGCGATCTCAGGACACCGTGAAACACTCCCCAGACAATTAAGTGCTTTTGGAGTATAGTAACTGTGGGAGCACGCTGCCGCAAGTTCATACACGCAGAGGTCCTTCAGCTAGCAATGTGACAATCAGATAATGTGTTTTAGCCATGTTGGTTGAGGGATGAAGGTTGGCCAGGACACCAGAGAGGCTCACCTCCTGAACTTCAAATAGGGTCTCCTGCGCACATCTGAGAAGGCAGTCAGGACCTCAGTTTAACATCTCACCCAAAGTATGACACCTCCAACAGGTGCAGCAGTCCCTCAATTCCGCACCAGCGTGTCAGCCAAAATTAATGCCCGAATCTCCCTGAAATCGGGCTTCAATCCGTGAACTTCTGACTCAGTGATAGGTGTGTTGTCACTGATGTAAGGTGACTAAGAGTAGCCTGCACAGCCTTTTCTCACTGCTGAGAACCTTTGTTTCATCATCATTTGAGGATTCCACCTGATGTTCATGGGTATTAAATTAAAGGTTCGAGGCAAACAGGTGCCAGAAATCAATCAACTGAAGGTTTTTGAAGATTGTATAAACACAGATGTGCTGTAATTATCTTGACTGATACTTCAGTGTAGAAGTGACGGAGTGCAGTATTAGCAGAAGTGCCAACTTTCGATCAGCTTTAAACTGAGAGTCCTATCTGCCTGTGTAATGGATGTAAACACTCTCCTTGCATGAGGGAATTTTCCAAGTGTCCTGGCCAACATTCCTCCCTCAACCAACATAACCAAAAACGTGTTAACTGGTTAATCACCTTCAATTGGTGTTTGTAAAGCCACCGTGTGTAAATTGCCACGGCAACATCTGCCAACATACGATAAGTCGAGTGAAAAGTAACCATTGGATAGAAGCATTTAAGAAAATATAAAAATGCAAGTTTTTTCTTTCTGACTCTCTTACGGCCATATATTTTTTCAATTTATTTATGAGATGCGGACGCTGCTGGCTAAGCCAGCATTTAGTCCCCATGTCTACTTGAGACGGTGATGGTGAGCTGCCTTCTTGAACAGCTGCAGTCCATGTGGTGTAGGTACACCTACAGTGCTGTTAGGAAGGGTGTTCCAAGATTTTCACCCAGCGACAGTGAAGGAACAATGATATAGCTCCAAATCAGAGTGGTATGTGGCTTGGAGGGGAACTTTCAGGTGGTGGTGTCCTTGTTCTTCTAGCTGGTAGTGGCCAAAGTGTTGTCTCAGGAGCCTTGGTGAGTTCCTGAAGTGCATCTTGGAAATGGTACATTCTGCTGCTCCTGTGGGTCGGTGGTGGAGGGAATTAATACTTTTGGAGGGGCTGCCAATTAAGCAGGCTGCTTTGTCTTGGATGATCTCAAGTCTCTTGAGTGTTGTGACTCCAATTCACCTCTTCAGATGCAGCTTCCTGTGTGAGAAATCAAAATAAATTGGGATTTAGGTTGAACCACTATTACACAGTCATGCAGATTGAGAAGGTCCTACTTTGTGTCCAGTTGGCCCCACAGATACACTAAAGCTAGAGAATTTTAGAATTCTCATTCCTGTTTTCAATTCCCTCCATGTCCTCACCTCTGTGATCTTTGCCAGCCTTACAACCTTCCAAGATCTCTGCCTTTCTCCAATTCTGATATCTCGCACATCCCTGATTTTAATCGCTCCATCATTGGTGGCTTTGTCTTCAACTGCCAAGCCCTTAAGCCCAGGGATTGATTCCCTCGACCTCTTTGTCTCTCTCCCTGTCGCTCCGCTTGTTAAGAAGCTCCTTGAAGCCTCCGTCTTAATAATCTCTTGGTCACTTGTCCTAATACTTCCATGTGTGACCCGGTGTCAAATTTTACTTCAGAATTCTCCCACGAAGCACCGTGGGATATTTTACTTTGTTGAGGGTGCTTTCTAAATTCAAGTTGTTGTTGTTATTGTTGAATGGAAAAAGCCTTGATCGCTCTTGATCGTTGTCCATTCATGCCCATTTAGAAAGGTGCGTCTGTCGAGGTAAGGATGAGGACAGGTTTAGGCTGGACTGTGATGCTCAACCACTGGCAAATGGCTCAATGGACATCTCGCTCTCTCTCTCTCTATCATTGAACGGATAAGGGCAGGTTACTTGGAGAAGATACAAATGGCTCCTGTTATCCATAGGTCTCTAGGCCAGGAAAAATAAGCATAGGAGGAAAGAAATTGGAAGTGGCTGGGGTAGGTGGGTTTTTTTCAAACACTGCTAACCCTTTTATAGAGTGTGGTCACAGCAGTAGGCAGAACTTGCAGCCCCTCTTTGTGGTGGAAAGAGACTAGAAACAGCTCGTCCTCACTGCCTGCTCAAAGCAACTAAGTGCTATATAGTCCCTTTTTATAACAGCCACACAAAACAGTATTCAGAGCAGGTCAAAGCATTGTGGCTCATTCAGATTTCTTGCCCTCACACTGGGCCAGGGTAGAAGTCGAACACTTATGAATACAATAGACCCAAGGTTGTCATAGAAATGTTTCAGCAAGAATCTTCAGCAAGATCAGCCTATGTCACTCGCCTTAAGAGAAGTACATTTTAAAGCCCTTCCACCTTGTTCCCGTCAACTCTCTAATCATTTTCAATATTCCTAATTAGTTGGGCTCTTGCTCGAAAAAGCTTGAACCTGTACCTGCTAAAGCCTCTGACCTGCTGAACCGCACCATTCAATCAGGGGCATTTCTTAGCCTCTGCTACAACTACAGCTTTGAGCATGTCCAATCGACAGACCCATTCTGCGTCCACATACATTCCCTTCTTGTTAAGAAAGACACTTTGATTGGAAATGGAACTGGATGTTCAGGACGGACCTGGTGCGATGCTGAGAAAGACAGGGAATCTGCAGCAATGCTGTGCCATAATGAGCACCAAGCAATGTTACCTGCACCATGGTCATGCACGTTATAACTCCATAGATAAGCATTCTCCAACTTCACCAACATAATACATCAAATAGACATCATTCTGCAGCAACGTAAATGTATCTTCTCCAGCTCCACTGACAGATATTCACACAGACAGATCTTGATACTATAGATAGATTCTATTTCTGAACAATAAATTATTTCAGTTCAACAATAAAGCAGCGACACCACTTTTAAATCAAGTCATTTGGCTTGTTTCTTTGCTGATGAACCTCTTGAGGGGCCTTGCCAATTAATAGTGCAAGCTGTGAGAGAAATTGGGTTTTGGTAATTAAACAGCAGGTTATTAAAGTCGGCAATCCTCAGCTCAGATACTAACCTTTAATGAATACATTGATGCTGTACAAGAAATAGGGCTTGGATGTTCACCCACGCTTCAGGCGCACAGAGTTGGGAGAATTCCCGGATCCGTGAATCCAATTTTAAAAAATGGCTGCCCAGACGTCAGGATTTTTAGTCCAGGGTGAGGATGGCAGCTGAGGGCTGTATTAGAAATCAGTGTGGATGTCCCCAGAGGTTTTGAGGATGATGTGGAGGTGAGGTGAGGTGAGGTGAGGTGAGGTGAGGTGAGGTGAGGTGAGGTGAGGTGAGGTAAGGTAAGGTGAGGTGGGCGGAAGACCTGCCTTGGGGCTACAGCACCGTATCCAAAATTTAAAAAATATAAAATATCCCTCCCGCTCTCAGCCCTCATCAGGTTCCACATGCACTCCCTATGCCAACCCATGAAATCTCATACTTTGTACCCACCCCCCAGAATCCCTCATGTCTTCCATTCCAGCCTATGCCCCTGTACCCATCCCCCATGGGCCTTTATAGCCCCTCTGCCAACAGTGCCATCTCATGCTCCCACCACCACTGCCATTATCCCAACCATGCCAAATCACCCAATATCTACCCTGGGCAGACCTCAGGGACCCATGCAGAGACCAGATAAAATGAAGTTCTACAAAATAAAGTTCCAAGTGTCTATTTTAGACTTCACAATATTGAAACAAAAATCTTAATCATAAAAACATATTTATACATTTACATCCCTTTAACTATGTGAAGCCTTACAACAACAAGAATTGGAATTCATACTCCCACTTCGTAGATTCTGGGCGGGATTTTGTGCACAACCCGCCGCAAGGTTTTTGGCGGCAGAGGCGGCCCGCCAGCGGGATCTTCTGGTCCCGCGTTGTCAACTGGAATTCCCGTTGAATGCACCCCTTGTCGCCGGAAAACCTGAGGTTGAAGTGCACCGTCGGTGGGACCGGAAGTCCCACCGGCGAGAACAGCCGGTAAATTCCAGCCTCTATATTCATTTGCAACTGTCAATCAAACTGTGAAATGTCAGGCTCCTTAATGTGATAATGAACCGTTATGAAATTAGCTGTGCGGCAGTAATGGAATCCCTCAGGCTCATGTTAGCACACACAAAATCGTAAGCAATGTTCTTTTTAAAAAACATTTTAAAAAAGATTTAAAGGGCAGAACTTTTAAATTGCTTAACAACTTAACAGCTCCCTTTGACAGGTACGTTTGACTCTTCCTCTTGACACTTTTGACAGGTCCTCGTAGCAGGTGCTTTTGGCACTTTTGTCAGGTGCTACTGTTGCTCTTGACTATTTTGACAGTTTTATTTGACAGGTCTGTTGACCGTTCCAGTAAGATTGAAAGTCATTGAATTTATACATTATTTTACGCACATGTAACCATTCAAAAGGGCACATGACCTCCTCCAAAGTACACCTTAATCTATCCCTGAGGTGTCCCAGGAGTAGGTTGAAAGGGACACCTTGGCTCTCCAAAGGGATGCCCTGTCTATGCAAAGAAATGCACAAAATTCAGAACTGCTGTTACCAGGTCTACTTTGCACACTTTGGGTTTCACACACTGACTTAAACAGAGGTAACTGATGACTGAAATGGCCAGCTGCCTTTGTGAAGTATGCATGCAATTTGGGAATCTCCACATTCAAGGGCAGAACCTCTGGCTTTTGGGCACTTCCGCCATTTTCACCAGGATGGAAGGGCTTTCCGCCATGATGACAATCGCGGCCTAAGGGTGCCATTCTCAAATAAACAAAAAGATTGCACTACAGAGTACAGATTGGAAGTTCAATGTTGAGTTCTAGGCTACACCGTGATGGAAGTAGTGATTATGCTGCTTACCATAGGCCTCCAGAGCATTGAGTGAGGAAGGAGAGTAAGATCAACCCATCTTCCTGCTCTTGACTGCAAGACTGTGTTCCCTGTTGAAAAGTGCACCTCTGTACGCTTCTGATGACAAGTGGATGGAGCTTAATTGCGATGCCTTTCTTGGTAAACTGGCAAGGTTGTCCAGGCTTACCAAGAAGCTGAAGCTATTCTGGCATCTATGAGACCCTACCTCGGTAAGAGTCATGTCTTCGGGGAGTGGGAGAAAAAATGTGACTGGTCTTTCATCCGATCAGATCCAGGTTTAGTTCAACCCTAAGTCAGGAAGTGAAGGAGTGTTCTAGTTTCCAGTACCCCCCAATCTGTTGTCACTCTAGTATCTTACATGGTCATTACCTGGATCAAGCGGTGGAACACAACCATGATCCCATCCATCATCCCATCTCCACAGTCTGTGGAGCCACATGCTGCCCCTACATCTTATACTGGTGTGCACGGCACCTTGTGAGATTTGTTGCAGCACGGTAGCATTGTGGATAGCACAATTGCTTCACAGCTCCAGGGTCCCAGGTTCAATTCCGGCTTGGGTCACTGTCTGTGCGGAGTCTGCACATCCTCCCCGTGGGTGCGTGGGTTTCCTCCGGGTGCTCCGGTTTCCTCCCACAGTCCAAAGATGTGCAGGTTAGGTGGATTGGCCATGATAAATTGCCCTCAAGTGTCCAAAATTGCCCTTAGCGTTGGGTGGGGTTACTGGGTTATGGGGATAGGGTGGAGGTGTTGACCTTGGGTAGGGTGCTCTTTCCAAGAGCCGGTGCAGACTCGATGGGCCGAATGGCCTCCTTCTGCACTGTAAATTCTATGATAATTTTTGGGGGGGGGCTTAAGGTATATTTAAATAGAAATGCCAGGCAAAATGTGGGTCCTTTCTAAGGGAGGTAGAAAGTTACAATAATAATAATCTTTATTATTATCAAAAGTAGGCTTACATTAACATTGTGAAAAGCCCCTAGTCGCCACACTCCGGCACCTGTTCTAGTACCCGAAAGGGAGAATTCAGAACGTCCAAATTACCTGACATCACGTCTTTGGACTGTGGGAGGAAACCGGAGCACCCGGAGGAAACCCACGCAGACACGGGGAGAACGTGCAGACTCCACACAGGCAGTGACCCAAGCCGGGAATCGAACCTGGGACCCTGGCGCTGTGAAGCAACAGTGCTGATCGCTGTGCTGCCGTGCCGCCCAATTATGTATGGGGCCAGGGATGGCGACTGACTGTGGAGATGGGATGATGGATGGAATCATGGTTGCGTTCCACCGCTTGATCCAGGGCTCTCTGAAAACATCCCCAACACTTTGGATGCCATTATTGACTGTGGATCCTCATCCCAAAAAATAGCAGTGATGAAATTAATAGTAATTACTTATAACAATAAACAGCTTATGATTTGCCAATCTTCATACTTCCTGAACCCAAACAGGCCTGAAACCAATTAAACTCAGTGCTTTCAACATCCTGCAACACAATGGATATTGCCAGATGCAGAACAATGCTTCTATATTTATACAATCAGACAAGTGGAGATGATCATATTGCCAATGTTAAATTATATGTTTGAAGAAAATATTTTGCTGCCTCAGACTGTGTGTCAGTAATGTGGCCTCCGCAAGGCAAAAGAAGATACAATGTGTCAAAATATGCAGATGGTTATTGCATTAGTACAATATTACTCAGGAATAAAATGATTCAAGCCAAAATATAGATATTAAAGAGGTAACATTGCTGGATTAAATCGGGCAGTTGCACAGTGGTGGAGAAATGTGAATCTGCTGCAGAAGCTCCCACATAACATCGCCATTGGACATTGCAGCCTGAGAGTTGTCATAAGGTAACAAATATAACCAGAGAGACATGCAGCAATATAATGAATTCAGCGTATCAGTGCTGACATTAAACACTCCACCATTACAGTGCCAACTGCACTTTAAATGTAGCACCAGAAAGAAGTCTCCTACATGTAACATTAACCAAGGCTCTGTCCAGTATGAGAATATCATCTATTCTCATCTATGGTAGGGAGGGGGTGAAAGGGAGGGGTCAGAAAAGCATTGAGGTGGGGGTGACAGGGTTAGAACATAGAACATTACAGCGTAGTACAGGCCCTTCAGCCCTCGATGTTGCGCCGACCTGTGAAACCACTCTAAAGCCCTTCTACACTATTCCCTTATCGTCCATATATCTATCCAATGACCATTTGAATGCCCTTAGTGTTGGCGAGTCCACTACTGTTGCAGGCAGGGCATTCCACGCCCTTACTACTCTCTGAGTAAAGAACCTACCTCTGACATCTGTCCTATATCTATCTCTACTCAATTTAAAGCTATGTCCCCTCGTGCTAGACATCACCATCCGAGGAAAAAGGCTCTCACTGTCCACCCTATCCAATCCTCTGATCATCTTGTATGCCTCAATTAAGTCACTTCTCAACCTTCTTCTCTCTAACGATAACAGCCTCAGGTCCCTCAGCCTTTCCTCATAAGATCTTCCCTCCATACCAGGCAACATTCTGGTAAATCTCCTCTGCACCCTTTCCAATGCTTCCACATCCTTCCAAGAATGCGGCGACCAGAATTGCACGCAATACTCCAAATGCAGCCGCACCAGAGTTTTGTACAGCTGCAACATGACCTCATGGCTCTGAAACTCAATCCCTCTACCAATAAAGGCTAACACACCGTACGCCTTCTTAACAACCCTCTCAACCTGGGTGGCAACTTTCAGGGATCTATGTACATGGACACCGAGATCTCTCTGCTCATCCACACTGCCAAGAATCTTACCATTAGCCCAGTACTCTGTCTTCCTGTTATTCCTTCCAAAATGAATCACCTCACACTTTTCTGCATTAAACTCCATTTGCCACCTCTCAGCCCAGCGCTGCAGCTTATCTATGTCCGTCTGTAACTTGTAACATCCTTCCGCACTGTCCACAACTCCACCGACTTTAGTGTCATCTGCAAATCTACTCACCCATCCTTCTACGCCCTCCTCCAGGTCATTTATAAAAAACAGCAGTGGCCCCAAAACAGATCCTTGTGGTACACCACTCGTAACTGGACTCCAGTCTGAACATTTCCCATCAAGCACCACCCTTTGTCTTCTTCCAGCTAGCCAATTTCTGATCCAAACTGCTAAATCACCCTGAATCCCATGCCTCTGTATTTTCTGCAGTAGCCTACCATGGGGAACCTTATCAAACGCTTTACTGAAATCCATATACACCACATCAACTGCTTTACCCTCATCCACCTGTTTGGTCACCTTCTCAAAGAACTCAATAAAGTTTGTGAGGCACGACCTACCCTTCACAAAACCGTGTTGACTATCTCTAATCAAATTATTCCTTTCCAGATGATTATACATCCTATCTCTTATAAACCTTTCCAAGATTTTGCCCACAACAGAAGTAAGGCTCACTGGTCTATAGTTACCGGGGTTGTCTCTACTCCCCTTTTTGAACAAGGAGACAACATTTGCTATCCTCCAGTCTTCTGGCACTATTCCTGTAGGCAAAGATGATTTAAAGATCAAAGCCAAAGGCTCAGCAATCTCCTCCCTAGCTTCCCAGAGAATCCTAGGATAAATCCCATCCGGCCCGGGGGACTTATCTATTTTCACACTTTCTAGAATTACTAACACCTCCTCCTCCTTATGAACCTCAAGCCCTACTAGTCTAGTAGCCTGAATCTCAGTATTCTCCTCGAAAACACTGTCTTTTTCGTGTGTGAATACTGACGTAAAATATTCATTTTGCACCTCTCCTATCTCCTCGGACTCCACGCACAACTTCCCACTACGGTCCTTGACTGGCCCTACTCTTACCCTAGTCATTCTTTTATTCCTGGCATATCTATAGAAAGCCTTAGGGTTATCCTTGATCCTACCTGCCAAAGACTTCTCATGTCCCCTCCTGGCTCTTCTTAGCTCTCTCTTTAGGTCCTTCCTAGCTAACTTGTAACTCTCGAGTGCCCTAACTGAACCTTCATGTCTCATCTTTACATAAGCCTCCTTCTTCCTCTTGACAAGTGTTTCGACTGCTTTAGTAAACCACGGTTCCCTTGCTCGACCACTTCCTCCCTGCCTGACCGGTACATACCTATCAAGGACATGCAGTAGTTGTTCCTTGAACAAGCTCCACATTTCCATTGTGCCCATCCCCTGCAGTTTTCCTCTCCATCCGATGCGTTCTAAGTCTTGCCTCATCACATCATAATTGCCTTTCCCCCAGATATAACTCTTGCCCTGCATATATACCTATCCCTTTCCATCACTAAAGTAAACGTAATCGAATTGTGGTCACTATCACCAAAGTGCTCACCTACCTCCAAATCTAACACCTGTCCTCGTTCATTACCCAGTACCAAATCCAATATGGCCTCGCCTCTCGTTGGGGGGGGGGAAGAGTGTATCAGGGCTGACCGAAACAAATGGCGCCCTGAAGCTGGAAATCCTAAGTGTAGCTGTAGCCTTGGCGGAGAGGAAGTCCCTGATGGCAAAAAAAAGGCAAAGTGCCGTTGGATAGCGGGATCTTTCCCGTTGTTGCAGCCACCGAGAAACATGTCGCTCAGCGGACTTTCACTTCAGTCCGCTGAATCGCACCCAGAATCTTTTACATCCACCAGAGAGGGCAAATATGGCCTCAGTGTAATGTTTCATCTGAAAAATGGCGTCTCTGTCAGTGCAGTGCTCCCTCATTACTAAAATATTATAATAATAACGACCTTTATTGTCACAAGTAGGCTTACATTAACTCTGCAATGAAGTTACTGTGAAAAGCCCCTAGTCGCCACATTCCGGCGCCTGTTCGGGTACACTGGGGGAGAATTCAGAATGTCCAATTCACCTAACAGAACGTCGTTCAGGGCTTGTGGGAGGAAACCGGAGCACCCGGAGGAAACCCACGCAGACACTGGGAGAACATGCAGACTCCCACAGAGAGTGACCCAAGCCGGGAATCGAACCTGGGACCCTGGCGCCGTGAAGCCACAGTGCTAACCACAATGCTACCATTCTGCCCTTGTATCTTACAAAAAGATAGCTTAGCCTCGGAAAGTCTGGCCAGGACATTCCGGCCTCGCTGTGCCGGGACCTTAACTTGTGGAAGGGGCTGCAAAACGGCGGCCTCTGAATTTCTGTAGTGCCCCTGGGTTAGGGAAGAAAAACACAGCCAAGACTTCCGCTCCTGACTGCCATTTCATGGTGCCTATTGGAAAGTGTCTCTGTGCAAGTGTCAGGGGAGAACGGGATCACCACCAAAGTGTCACAGTCGGCTCATCCGTGAAGAATAGTCATTTATCAGAGTGTTGAGGAACTGTGAAGGCAGTTTAATCCTGACTTGCCAATCGGGCAACGTGCAGGATTGGTGGGTGGGTGGGTGGGGGCGGGGGGGCACACTGCGATTTTGCACCCTTCATAAAGTTGCCCTCTGTTGACTTCAATTGGATCAGGCAGGGTGTGAAGCAAGTGTGGCACCCATTTCCCAGCAGGCGGGTTAGATTTAAATTGCTCCGTATATTTCTGACAAAGGAGAAGCTCAAGAAAGCCAGTCATTTAGAAAATTGGAAATAAAAAGTTTGCCTCTTGAAGGATTTACATCAAGAAATAATGAGCATCTCCCTCTCCAAGGAACCGAACAAACGACGGTGTAGAACAAAATACTCATTACACTTTAAGTTAATCACGTGAATTAATTAGCTTGACCTGCTAATTCACTTTGGAAAACAGTCATTAGGACCTCAGGCAGAATTTCTATGAGTAGAGGCTCAGGGGACAACTCAATCTGAGATATTGTGATCAGAGATGAGAGACTATGTAAAGATGATATATATCATGTATTCTTGCCTTATAGTTTGGAAACTGACTGTCAAATATTTCTTTGTAAACCTGATGTGATCACTTTCCAATTTCAGAACCACTGGGGTGGAAAATTGGATGATCTGTTTTTTCAGTGCATTCCCAGCCATTTATTCACCAGCTTCCCAAACCTAGATTTCTTCTGCCCAACTTTTTATCCCACCCTATTGTGGCGCCTCATACAGTGATGCAATCACACATAGCCACTGCTACTCTTTTCTTGTATCAGCCTGGATAGTAAGTGTTGCCTGCCTTTTGGACCACCGAGGGCATCACAGCCCAGTGCAACCCTGTCCCCACCCGATATCCACCACATCAGTGACTTCCCAGCAGGTGTCTTCGGGACAGCAGTCTGTAGTGGGAAACCTGGTTCATTCACTGGTGCAGGATTGTTTCTGAAGCTAACTATAGCACCCATGTTCAAGACAAATGAGCTCGCGCATAAGCTGGAGATGAAACTCAGTTTTCCAGAAGTGCAATGGCCCGCTTCCATATTGCGCAGCTGACCCATTTGTGGTGGTGGTGGTGGAGGTGGTGGGTGGGAGAATTATTAAAAGGGGAAGTGTTTCCGATTGAAAATACTCTCTCCCCATCCCTTGCGCTCACCTGTAGAACTTTTCAATGAACATCACGGAGCTTGCTGACAAACAGGGCCCTCACCGATGGCTCAGATATAGGAAATAACCCCCCCCCACCCCGTTGAATGGGAACAAGTCTTCCAGCTGGGGCCAGTTTCTGATTTCGGAGGTGTTGGTTCCAGACCCATAGACTGGTGAACTTTCCAGGCACAGAGGAACAGGATACGGATAGACTGTGAACTAACTAAGTGGAGGGGTAAAACAGCCTCAAGTGCTGGACATTTGAAATGAAAACACAAGAGGGAGGCGGTTTCACCTGGTGGGAAAATCGAGAACAAGAGGGACACAATTTTAAAATTCCAGCCTCCCCGTTCAGGAAGGAAATCTGGAAGCACTTTTTCACACAAAGAGATGTAGAAACGTGGAACTCGTCTCCCCCCCCCCGTGAAGAATGTAGATACTGGGACAGTTGGAACTTTGAAAACTTGAGGTTGAGGCACGATCAATTTGACTGGAGATGAAGTTGAATCCAAACTGAGGCTTTATTAGTGTCAGATGTGTGGCCTCCCACAGCAGCTGGTGAAATGGCTCCGAGCTGGAGGCCACGCATATTTATAACCCACCTCCTGGGCGGAGCTAGCATGCAAGGGCCATAGGTGAACCCGTAGTGCAGGTTCTACCGTACAACCCCTAATATCAGAACACAGTAGTTTACCACATTCACCCCCTGTTAAAATTGAGTCCGGCCGGGGGTGATGGATAACTATATACAATTAGCAATATTTA
The DNA here is from genome assembly GCF_047496885.1 of Scyliorhinus torazame. Classification (NCBI taxonomy): domain Eukaryota; kingdom Metazoa; phylum Chordata; class Chondrichthyes; order Carcharhiniformes; family Scyliorhinidae; genus Scyliorhinus; species Scyliorhinus torazame. Next base: position 12,032,097 of record NC_092727.1, on the reverse strand, counting down.
ATATTTACAGAGCAGTGAAAAAATGTCTCTTGGCATCCGTCGGGCCGGTCAGAGGTTCAGCCGGTCCGGTGCCTTGATGGTTCTTTGAGATCGACGAAGTGGTGACGGCGATGTTGGCACTGTCGTGGTCGAAGTTGACTCTGGGAGCGTGCTGAAATCCTCTTCATCAACGGGGGTGGGCAGGGGGAGGACGAACGGTCCTAAGGGGGTGATGGGGGCGGCGGGGGAGGGAGGGTGGCGCCGGGGGTGGTGTGGGGGTGGGACCTGCTGGTGCCAGGTCCCTGAGGTAGACGGTATCCTGGCGGCCGTCGGGGAACGCCACGTGGGCCTACTGTGGGTTTGCGTGGAGCAGATGCACCCTTTCCACCAACGGATCTGCCTTGTGGAGCCGCACATGTTTACGGAGAAGCACGGTTCCCGGAGCTGTAAGCCAAGTTGGGAGCGATACCCAGAATGTGGACTTCCTGGGGAAGGCAAAAAGATGTTCATGCGGTGTACTGTTAGTAGCAGTGCAGAGTAATGAGCGAATGGAATGTAGTGCATCAGGGAGGACCTCTTGCCAGCGGGAGGCCGGGAGATTCCTAGACCGCAGGGCCAGCTCGACGGCCCTCCATACCGTCCCATTCTCCCTTTCTACCTGTCCGTTTCCCCAGGGGTTGTAGCTCGTCGTTCTGCTGGAGGCGATACCCCTGCTGAGCAGGAACTGATGTAGCTCATCACTCATGAATGAGGCTCCCCTGTCACTGTGGATGTAGGCGGGGAAACCGAACAGAGTGAAGATAGAATTAAGGGCTTTAATGACGGTGGCAGACGTCATGTCGGGGCACAGGATGGCGAAGGGGAACTGGGTGCATTCATCGATCACACTGAGGAAATATGTGTGTCGTCGGAGGAGGGGAGGGGCCTTTGAAATCCACACTGAGGCGTTCAAAGGGGCGGGAGTCCTTCAGCAGGTGCGCGCGGTCCGGCCGGTAGAAGTGCGGCTTGCACTCCGCACAGACCTGGCAGTCCCTGGTGATTGTCCTTACTTCCTCGATGGAGTACGGCAAATTTCGTGCCTTAATGAAATGGTACAACCGAGTGACGCCTGGGTGACAAAGGTTGTCGTGCAGGGTCCCGAGTTGGTCTACTTGTGCGCTGGCACTTATACCTCTGGATAGGGCACCTGGGGGCTCGTTGAGTTTGCCAGGGCGATACTTAATCTCGTAATTAAAGTTGGAGAACTCGATTCTCCACTGCAAGATTTTATCATTTTTGATCTTGCCCCGCTGTGTGTTGTTGAACATGAAGGCTACCGACCGTTGGTCAGTGAGGAGAGTGAATCTCCTGCCACCCAGGTAATGCCTCCAATGTCGCACAGCCTCAACGATACCGATCATTTTCAACGGATGAGTGCCGAATTTCGGAGGCATGGAAAAGAATGCCACAGGCCTGCCTGCCTGGTTGAGGGTGGCGGCAAGGGCGACGTCCGATGCGTCGCTTTCTACTTGGAAAGGAAGTGTTTCGTCTACAGTCTGCATTCCAGCTTTGGCAATATCAGCTCTGATCCGGGAGAAAGCCTGTTGGGCCTCGACCGTCAGGGGGAAATGAGTGGACTGTATGAGTGGGCGGGCCTTGTCCGCATAGTTTGGGACCCACTGCGCATAATATGAGAAGAACCCCAGGCAACGTTTGAGTGCCTTGGGGCAGTGGGGGAGGGGGAGCTCCATGAGGGGCGCATGCGGTCGGGATCGGACCCCAGAACTCCGTTCTGGACCACGTAGCCAAGGATGGCTAAGCGGTTTGTGCGGAACACACACTTCTCTTTGTTGTAGGTGAGGTTGAGGAGAGTGGCGGTGCGGAGAAATTTAGCGAGGTTGGCGTCGTGGTCCTGCTGATCATGGCTGCAGATGGTCACATTGTCCAGGTACGGAAACGTGGCCCGCAAGCTGTACCGGTCAACCATTGGGTCCATCTCCCTTTGGAAGACCGAAACCCCATTGGTGACGCCGAAGGGGACCCTAAGGAAGTGATATAGACGGCCGTCTGCCTCGAAGGCGGTGTATGGCCGGTCCGATGTACGGATGGGGAGCTGGTGGTAAGCGGATTTCAGGTCCACCGTTGAGAAGACCCGGTACTGTGCAATCTGGTTAACCATGTCAGATATGCGTGGGAGGGGGTACGCATTGAGCTGCGTGTACCTGTTGATGGACGACCATTTGTTTTTTTCCCCAGACTTAACCACTACCACTTGAGTTCTCCAGGGGCTGTTGCTGGCCTCGATGACGCCCTCTCGAAGCAACCGCTGGACCTCGGACCTGATGAAGGCCTTATCCTGGGTGCTGTACCGTCTGCTCCTGGTGGCAACGGGTTTGCAATCTGGAGTTAGATTGGCAAAGAGGGAAGGAGGATCGACCTTTAGGGTCGCGAGGCCGCACACAGTGAGGGGTGGTAAGGGTCCGCCGAATTTAAGGGTCAGGCTCTGGAGGTTGCACTGGAAGTCCAGGCCGAGGATAAGTGCAGCGCAGATGTTAGGGAGGACGTAGAGGCGAAAGCCGTGGAACTTACGCCTTGGACTGTGAGCGTGAGCGTGCAGTACCCCCGGATCGCTACAAGATGGGATCCGGAGGCCAGGGAGATACTTTGATTGGTAGGGTGTACCTTAAGGGAGCTGCACCTTACCATATTTGGGTGTACAAAGCTCTCGGTGCTCCCCGAGTCCAGTAGGAAGGAGGTCACATGGTCGTTGACTTTCACGCTGGTGGATGCGTTGGTCAGAGTATGTGGTCGGGACTGGTCGATTGCCATGGAGGCGAGCCGTGGTTGATCATCGGGTAGTGAGGCGGCCGTTGAGTTGAGGTCCTGGAAAACCGTTGGTATCCATGTGCCGCGGGGTGCACAAGTTGACGGCGCCCGGAGATCCTGGGGATTACAAAATGGCGGCGCCCATTGAACGCACATTGGGGGGGTGGAGCAAGATGGCGGCACCCATGAAACGCACGTGTTGTGCGGGGGAGAAGATGGCGGCGCCCATTGGTCGCACATGGCCTGGGGAGGAGAGGAGGATGACGGCGCCCATTGTCGGTGACCGGGGGGTGTGTGGGGGTGACCGCGGCCGCTGAACGGGCCTGGCACACCGCAGCAAAGTGGCCCTTCTTCCCACAGGCCTTACAAAGGGCAGCGCGGGTTGGGCAACGTTGGCAGGGGTGTTTTTGCTGGCTGCAAAAATAGCATTGGAGCCCCCCGGAGATCACTGGCTGGCGTGTAGCGCAGGCATATTGGATGGGTAGCGCCCCCGCTGGGACGGCTGCTTGTGGGGCCCATGAAGCGTAGGAGGAGTGGGCCGCACGATTGGGGGCGTAGGACTGGACATTGCGCTGGGCGACCGTCATGGAGAGCGCTAGTGTTTTCGTCTCTGCGAGGTCGCTCGTGGCCTCTTCTAGGAGCCGCTGCCTAATAACATCAGAACCAAACCCAGTTACAAAAGCATCCCGCATAAGGAGATCTGAGTGCTCCTTGGCTGTAACGTCCTGGCAATCACAGTCCCGAAGTAGTGGGATCAGGGCCCTCCAGAAGTCCTCGATTGACTCACCAGGTAGTTGAGTACGCGTTGCGAGCGCGTGTCTGGCGAAGAGCTTGTTCGTCTTCTGTTCATAATTTTCTTTGAGTCGAGGCATGGCATCAGCGTAATTGGGCGCATCCTGGATCAGCGGGAAGACTTTGGAGCTGAGTCTGGAGTACAATATTTGGATCTTCTGAGCCTCTGGAACAGTGGTCGGCGCCACGTTGATATACGCTTCAAAACAAGCTAGCCAGTGCTGGAAGTCCTTTCTGGCGTCGCTTGCGTGTGGATCCAGCTGCAGGCGATCTGGTTTAATACGGAGGTCCATCTTCTGAATCTGATACTAATAAATTGAGGCACGATCAATTTGACTGGGACAAAGTTGAATCCAAACTGAGGCTTTATTAGTATCAGATGTGTGGCCTCCCACAGCAGCTGGCGAAATGGCTGCGAGCTGGAGGCCACGCATATATATAACCCGCCTCCTGGGCGGAGCTAGCATGCAGGGGCCACAGGTGAACCTGTAGTGCAGGTTCTACCGTACAACCCCTAATATCAGAACACAGTGGTTTACCACAGAGGTAAATAGATTTTTGTTATTGAGGAACATGGCGATAAGTCAGGTTGTTGGAATTGAGGCACAAATCAGCCATAATCCAATTAAAAGGCAGAGCAGGGGCTGCACGGTGACACAGTGGTTAGCACTGCTGCCTCACGGCACCGAGGTCCCAGGTTCGATCCCAGCTCTGGGTCACTGTCCGTGTGGAGTTTGCATATTCTCCCCGTGATTGCGTGGGTTTTGCCCCCACAACCCAAAGATGTGCAAGATAGGTGGATTGGCCATGCTAAATTGCCCCTTAATTGGAAAAAATGAATTGGATACTCTAAATTTATTTATTTTTAAAAGAAAAGGCAGAGCAGGTCCAAACAGCTGAATAACCTCCTCCTGGTTCTTACTTGCCAAGCACAAGAGACAGAGTACTGTTGTGGAAAGCAATTGATTTAAACGAAATACATGTTCAATTAGGTTCTCCAGAACATTAAATTATGCAATGTGAATATTAGCGTAAGGACAGTAAAGGCATTTGCAGGAAATTCCTTTCTCAGCTCTTTTTTAAAAAATTAAAAAAACAGGCCTCATGAAAATTCACAATTTGTGTTTGTACATTAATAGTCACAGCACATAATTTCAAGACCATACCGTCAAATACTATAGAGGAACTGTCTCGTCCAGGTAACAGTTACTTATTTACCACAAGTTAATGTGCTTTAAGCTTTCAAAATGCTAGCTGGTAGCATCTTGCTCAGAGACCTTTTGTGGTGGGGCGGCACAACGGTTCGCACTGCTGCCTCACAGCGCCAGGGACCCGGGTTCGATTCCGACCTCTGTGACCACCTGCGTGGGGTTTGCACATTCTCTCGTGTCTGAGTCGGTTTCCTCCCACAAGTCCAAAGATGTGCACGTTAGTTTGATTGGATGTGCTAAATTGCCCCAAGGTGAGGTTACGGGTAAAGGGATGGGCCGAGGTAGGTTGCTCTTTCAGAGGGTCGGTGAGACTCGATGGGCAGAATGGCCTCCTTTTGCACTGTAGGGATTCTATGTTATGAAAAAGGGTTTTATTTTTAAAGGGGGCTGTATTTCTCACATGGCAAATGGATACCAAAGGATGTCACTGTTTATTTCTACCTCCTTAATTATTCATGTCACTAAGGGTTATTTGTGAACTGCAAGGTGAACATCGTGACTCAGTCCCCTTGCTTCACCCATCCTTATCCAAGCACTTGCCTAATCTTGGACCTGGCCAAGCCAGTCGTGCAGCCATGTCATGAATGGGATGGTTGATCTGTTGTCAGCAATGCTCATTCATGAAGTAGACTTGGAAAGTTCTAGAAAAACACAGCAGATTGCAGTGTGAATGTAAGCCTACTTGTGACACTAAGAAAGATTATGTTATTATACTGATGTAAGTGCCGAAATTAAAAGCAAAATACAGAGAATGCTAGATATTAGAAATAAAAACAGAACGTTCTGGAAATGCTAAGCGGGTCTGGCAGCGTCTGGGGAGAGAGATACAGCATTTATGTTTTGAGCCCAGTGTGACTCTTCTGCAGGACCGTTTGCTGTCTCACCATAGATGCTGCCAGACCTGCTGAGTATTTCCAGCACTTTCTGGTTTTTTTTTTAATAGAATCATTATTATTGATGTAAGCCCTTTGTCAGAATCCTGAAGCTTGAACTGACTGCTGTGCTTTCATATGATTAAGATGTAAGACTTGCTCTGGGAGGCATGTAGGCAAGTAAAAGTCTTTTTACTATGCCCATTTATCTCCTTGCTGCCTGACTTCAGTATATCAAAACAATGCTTTGGAGTTTATTGCCTCAGTGTGGAAAGATTTCTGTTGGTACTTATTGGTATCCTATAAAAGTTAGTCTAATTTTAATTTTGAGAGCTATTTTGTTTTATCTTTTTTTATCTTTTTTATAATTTAATTTTGAGAGCTATTTTGTTTTAGCAGCTTGGAGCCCTGTTTAGGGGAGAAAAATATTAAAAGGGGAAAGTTACTGCAATTGATAAACACAGAAATACGGAAAATAATGGGGTTTAAATGAACATCTCACTGAGCATTTCAGCCTGCCTGCAATGCAGAGAATTCGCACTGATGGGAGGAAGCAGTACAAAACATGGTCAATGTTTTTTTTAAAAAAGAAGAGATGGACTCACCATTAGAAGTTCATTTCAAATTGAAACATTAATATTGGTTTCTGTTTCGTCAATTGCAGGGTTTTTGCTGCATATTTTATCCAACTATTTACTTTTGACAACGTTTTCCATTCCCAAGGCACTGACCGACCAAGGTGGAGATCCTTTATTGTGCGATGGCTTGTTTGCCAGACTTGCTAGATGGGAAATGCAAGGATGAGCAGGCAACAGTGTGAAGGAAAGTCTTGCATAGATTACCTAGAACATACAGTGCAGAAGAAGGCCATTCGGCCCATCGAGTCTGCACCGACCCATTTAAGCCCTCACTTCCACCCTATCCCAATAACCGCTCCTAACCTTTTTGGTCACTAAGGGCAATTTATCATGGCCAATCCACCTAACCTGCACGTCTTTGGACTGTGAGAGGAGTGAACCAGCGGGGAATTGAACCTGGGACCCTGCCGCTGTGAAGCCACAGTGCTACCCACTTGTGCTACCGTGCTGCCCATAAATGAGAACATCTTGACATCCAAAGCACTTCAGAGTCAACTAACTACTTCTGAAGCTGGCAATTTCTGCAGCATAAGGTCTCATGAACAGCAAAGAGATAATCATCCAATCATGGTGGGTTTGGTTGAGTCATAAATACCAGGGTGAACATCCTGGAGACAAGTGGTGGCAGAGAAAAGATACAGGAGAGGGAGATTTAGTGCAGAAGCAAACTATTGTGGAAGCTGAAAACTGAAAAATGCTGGAAATACTGAGCAGGTCAGACAGTTATTTGGGGGAGAGAGTTAACTAGTCAGGTTAAGATGACCTTTCATCAGCGAGAGGGATCAATGAGGATGAGTGTTTTATTTGTGTACATAGTCCTAAAAAGTTTGAAATGGTGACACTTGGCCCTAATACAATTGGAGCATTATAGAATTAGATAGCATTTGGCCATATGTTTATGTTAAAGACGAACATGTTATTCAGTTGACGATTAAATTTAGGTGGATTTAGAAAATCTAAATAATAAAATACTATCATGTGAATAATGAGCAAGGCCAGCCGCGGGGGTTCAATTCCCGTACCAGCCTCCCCGAGCAGGCACCAGAATGTGGCGACTGGGGGCTTTTCACAGTAACTTCCATTGAAGCCTACTTGTGACAATAAGCGATTATTATTATTATTATTATTATTATTATTATTATTATTATTATTATTATTATTATTATTATTATTATCATCAGACCTTTTCTGAAACAAAATTATGTGCTCCGGCATTTGATAGACAACCAAGAAGAATTTCTATTTTTGTCAAGTAGCCATGTCTAATTTTATTGAAGCAAATTCTAGGAGTTTGCAATCAAAAGGGTGATAGTTTAGTTTTTGAATTTGAAATAGACCTTTGCTGGAAGTTCATTCCACTTGAAACCCCCCCTAAACATTAACATATGGTGAAACACTGTCAGTAATTGGGGAAGGTTTATTCACAGGGTATTCTGATCTTGTCCTTGCCCAATGGCTGATATTGATTTAAACAGCGAATCCTGATATCAATGGCCAGGAGGATTTACTGAACATTGAGTCAATTAACAGATCCAGTTCATGCTGAACCATTGCGGCATTTATGACTAAATCTAATGAATGATAAATCGCTTCCTAACAGTTGGGATCAGTAACCCATTCAAGCTGGTAAACATTGCCCCCAAAAATTATATTTGCAAAACCCTGACCGTAATGGATGGAATAAAATGATGCTGCTGTTAATTTTATTTATTTGTTTTATCCCGAAAAGGGATCCTGACTGTGTGAATTCCTCTTGAAATAGGCTTCCAGCAAAGTGTAATTTTGTTTGTAATTCATATCACTGAGTAACAACCCTTGTGTCTGTACAAGATGAAATGCTTTGCAAGGCATATAAGTACGATGATGGTGTTCTTTCTCAAAGTCCCACTAGTGAGCTGCTCTCTTTAAAAAGGGCCCTGATGGAATGCAGCATACTTCAAAACTTTGTCAATGAAGTAACAGAGAGGTTCGATGAGTGTAATGCGGTCGTTGTGCTCTACATGGGCTTCCAAAAGGTGTTTGATAAAGTACCACACAACAAGCTTGGCAGCAAAGTTAAAACCCATAGATAAAAGAGACAGCGACAGTATGGATACAAAGTTGGCTGAATGGCAGGAAAAGGAGGTAGTAGGGAATATTTGTTTTTCATATTGGAGGAAAGTAATAGTGGGATTCTCCAGGATGGGTATTACTTTTTTTCATATATATTAATAACCTGGATTTGGGTGTGCAGGGCATGCTTTCAGAATTTGCAGGTGACTCAAAACTGGGAAGTATTGAGAATTGTGAGAATAGTGACAGACGTCCATGAGGGGTTGAGAAGAGTAAGAGGCAACTTGACTGCAACATATCAGATCCTGATGAATCTTGTCAGGGTGAATGTGGAAAGGATGTTTACTCTTGTGAGAAATTTTAATACTAGGGGCCACTGTTTAAAAATCACCCATTTAGGACAAAGGTGAGGAGACTGTTTTTCTCTCAGAGTGTTGAAAGTCTTTGGAGCGCTCTTCCTCAAAAGGCGATGAAAGCAGAGAGTGTGAATGTTTTTAAGGCAGAGGTAGGTAGATTTGTGATAAATAGGAGGAGTGAAAGATTAATGGGGGTGGATGGGAATGTGAGATTGAGGTTACAATCAGGTCAGCCGTTACCTTACTGATTGGTGGAGCCGGATAGAAGGGCCGAGTGGCCCGCCACGTATGTTCATGTGACATACATAGGGGGATCGAATGGGCGGACACATGGTAGATGAAATTTAGTGCAGAGAAGTGATACATCTTGGTAGGAAGAACAAGGAGAAGAAAGAACACAATTGTAAAAGGGATGGACGAACAGAGTGACGTTTGGGTATATGCGGACAAATTGTTGAAGGTGGCAGGGAAGATTGAGCAAGTGGTTAATACAACATACAGGATCTGGGGACTTGGCATAGAATACAAAAGCAATGAGGTTATGGTGAACCTTTATTTTGGGCTCAACTCCAGTGTTTATTTTGGGCTCAACTCAACCCAATTCTGGGTATCACACTTTAGGAAGACGGTGAAGGCATTGGAGAGGATACAGAAAATATTCATGAGTGTTATTTCAGAGACGATGGATTTCAGTTATATGGATAGAGTGGAAAAGTGGAGCTGTTCTCCTTTGGAAAGAGAGGAGATTTGACGAGAGGTATTCAAAATCACGATGTATTTGGATGGAGTAGACCAAGAAAAAACATTCCCATTGGCAGAAGGATTGAGAACCAAAGGATACCAAATTAAGTTAGAATCATAAAATTATAGAATTCCTACAGTGCAAAATAACACCCATTTGGCCCATCGAGTCTGCACTGACCCTCTGAAAGAGCACCCTACCCAGGCCCACTCCCCTTCCTTTTCCCATAACACGAGCTAACCTTTGGACACTAAGGGGCAATTTAGCATCAATCCACCTAACCTGCACATCTTTGGACTGTTGGAGGAAACTGGAGCACCCGGAGGAAATCCAGGCACGGGGAGAATGTGCAAACTCCACACAGTCAAACAAGGTTGGAATTGAACCCAGGTCCCTGGTGCTGTGAGGCAGCAGTGCTAACCACTTTGCCACTATGCCGCCCATTGAATATCAAGAAAACCAAAGTAAGGAATGATTTGATTTGATTTGATTTATTATTGTCCCATGTATTGGTATACAGTGAAAAGTATTGTTTCTTGCATGCTGTACAAACAATGCACACCGTACATGGGGAAGGAAGGAGAGACTGCAGAATGTAATGTTACAGTCATAACCAGGGTATAGAGAAAAGATCAACTTAATACGAGGTAGGTCCATTCAAAAGTCTGATGGCAGCAGGGAAGAAGCTGTCCCATGTTTGGTACATGGCCTCAAACTTTTGTATCTTTTTCCTGACAGAAGAAGGTGGAAGAGAGTATGTCCGGGATGCCTGGGGTCCTTAATTATGCTGGCTGCCTTTTCGAGGCAGCGGGAATTATAGACAGAGTCAATGGATGAGAGGCTGGTTTGCATGATTTATTGGGCTACATTCACGACCTTATGTCATTTCCTGCGGTCTTGGGCAGAGCAGGATCCATACCAAGCTGTGATACAACCAGAAAGAATGCTTTCTATGGTGCATCTGTAAAAGTAAATTGCATCGTGTGGGTGTAGTGGAAGCAGATTCAATTGTGGCTTTCCAAGGGGAATCTGAATGGAAAAACCTAACAGGGCTATGCGAAGGAGGCAGGAGAGTGGGAAATAACTGAGTCGCCCTGGCAGAGAGCTGGCATGGGAACGATGGACCAGATGACCTGCTTTTTTTGTTTTGCTGTATCAATTTTGTTCTTTGTCTCTTCTTAGTAAATTCTCTTTCATGGAAATCCTTGAAGTGAGACTTTACTTCAAAAGGAATTTGGTGGAGAAAATTCCCTCTTGGAATTGTACCATTTGACTTGGGAATTGCTTGCAAGGTTCTGAGCTACATTTCATCTTTCGAAAGTTTACAAGCTCGAAATGGAAACTTAGCCGTGGAAGGGTTAAGTGAGAGGAATGCGAAAACAAAAAAAAAACCTGCAGCAAACAAAGCTGTTCCTGGTTGTCATGGGTGCCAGCTCCCCAGTGCTGATCAGTATTAGTCAGTATGATGTGAGTCTTGTGAATACCGATCTGTTGATGTGCTGAACGTCTCAGGAGCCCTCTGCTCCAAATAAGTCTTCACTAGTACACATCAGTCACTGCCGTCTAATTAAGGTAATGCTGTTTTACTTCACAGGCAGTAGGCAGTGGAAGAGCTATACTTTAATGTTGCACAAACTCCATCATTTTCTTGAATGCTAAAGTCCAGTGAGTTCACTAAAATTACCCAAAACATCAATTAAATCAGCTGACTTCCCAGTCTGGCTACCCATTGAGATGAATCTGTTTTTGTTTGCAATAAAATGTGACCACCGGGCCTGTCAGCTGCGGCAAAGCCAGGACGGAGGCTGCCAAAGTTCTGTGATCCATTCATTTTTTGGTGTGCGCCACCCCTCCACTTGCTTACAAATCATTGATCATTGGGGCAGTCCACAGCTTTGTAAACAATATGCCCAGGCCAGAACATGCATTCACGTTGCGTCTTTCATGTACTCAGAACATTTCAACGTGCTTTGCTGCTTTGCATCCAATTAATTATTCAGTATTGAAGTAGTATTGTCACTGTTGTAATGCAGGAAACACAGCACCCAATTTTGGCATAGCAAGTTCCCACAAGTTGCATTATAAAAGACCAGATAATGTATTTTTCGTTGAAACCTATTCAATGCTCTATTTTTCTTAATTTGTGAAAGGAAAATTCCATTAACTTGTTTGAGGCTTTGATGAGGATATAGAGAGGGTTAATGAAGGTAATGTAGTTGATGTGATGTACATAGACTTCCAAAGGTGTTTGATAAAGTTCACATAACATATTTGCCCAAAAATTGAAGTCCATGGAATAAAAGGGACAGTGACAACATTGACATAAAGTTGGATGAGTGACGGGAAGTGGGGAGTAGTGGTGAATGATTCTTTATTTGGATCAGAGAGAGATATATAGGGGAGTTCCCCAGGGGTCAATGTTAGAAACGATGCCTTTTTGCGTCTATATTGATGACTTAGGATTCAATCCTCCATTTTTGAGACTAAGTGCGGTGGCGGGTGGCTGCAGCAGTGCCTTTCCTTATGGCCAGGAAGGCCAGATCCCACTTGGAACCTCATTAGTTATGCACAGGCGAGATCCCCTTCGAATCTTCTAGTAGGCCAGCAGCCAATCCGTCCACCTGCCCATCAGCTGGCGGGTTCAAAGTTTCTGGCACCATGGGGGGCAATTCTCCGATATTGAGGCCAAGTGCTCGCGCCGTCGTGAACAGCGCTCCAGCCTCCTTAGGCGGCACCAAATGGGCGCCGCGCCAACCCGCTCATACACAGTTGGGCCAGCTCAATCCTGCGCATGCGCAGTTGGGCCGCGCCATCCTGCGCATGCGCGGGGAACTTCTTACACGCGCCGGCCCCGACCCAACACGGGGTCGGTGTTCAGGGGCCGGCCGCACCGGAAAGTTGGCCCGGTGGGGGAGAGGCCGGCCCGCCGATTGGTGGGCCCCGATCACGGGCCAGACCCCATCGGAAGACCCCCCCACAGGCTGCCCCCCCCCCCCCCCCCCCCCGAGCGCTCCCGCAGAGTTCCCGTCGGCAGCGACCAGGGGTGAAAGGCGCCGGCGGGACTCTGTCGTATCGGGGCGGCCGCTCGGCCCATCCGGGCCGGAGAATCGGCGGCCCGGCGCAGGGTTCGGAGAATCGCCCCCCCATATTTTTTTAAACAGTCCAGCGCACTCGTATCACTGTCTCCAGCAGACCGGTTGCATATCAGCAACCCAGAGGAAATAGGCTTGCAGCCTCAAAAGAAGTCTGTTGCTCGATTGAACCACCTTCCCCACCCAGCTCATCACAAGCGAGGCAGCCATATCCCACTTGGACTCTGCCCACTGCAGGCAAGTGATGGTTTCTCTGAGAGCGCAGCGTTTCCTCAGCACTGCACTGAAATGTCAGCCCGGATTAAGCGCTAATGTCTTTGGGATCCCTGCAACCTTCTGACTCAGAGGTAAGAACGCTACCACGGAGGCAAGCTGACATTAGGAATGCCCAGCATCGACTGCTGCCTCTTCGAAACTGCAGAACGGCGACACAGTCAGACTATTGATGTTTTGGATTTGTTCCATTCACATTACAGGATCAGGTTCAGAGTAGCAGGAACAGCATCGTAACATTAGTCTTTTGGCTGGAGCCCTTCCCTGATTATGGAGCAGGCAAGATGAATTCAGGCCAGCGCTGCAACAAACCACAATGAACTAAATGGCAGCCATTCATGTTTGCTGCTGGCAGCATCTTGCCTCTGGTGGCAGGCGAACAAAAGGTCACACTCTCTGTCCCTCAGGACGTACGTTTTCCAACTCACCTGCCTTACAGCACTGTACCGGCAGGCAGGTCTGAGGCAACGGGAACAAGGCAGATGTTCCCAACAGATTATCAGGGGACAGAAAGCAACAGCATTTACCGTGTGAGGATGAATGCAAATTGGCGGATTGCCCAAAGTCACCTAGAATAGCACAGTGCCAAACAAACGGTGAGACTGTTTGCATGAAGTCACTGTGAATGAACGTGATTTGTGTTGGAGCATTTGTTGGCTTTATGAAAAACTACAAGAAGTATACTTATTAAAGCAAAAATGAATAATAATAAGCAGTTAAATAAAACAGTGCTGAGGGACAGGTCAGGGGGAGTAATAATAATAAAAAGCCCAATTATATACAAATGCACAGATGTAAGGGATAAACTAGATGTGCTGCAGGCGCACATGCAAGTTAAGGATTATGATGTAGTTACTATTATAGAAACATGGCAGTGGGACTGGGAACTAAATATACCTGGTTATAAATTTTACAGGAAGGACTGTTAAGGTTCACTTAAGGTTAACATGCAGGTTTAGTCGGCAGTTAAGAAGGCAAATGCAATGTTAGCATTCATGTCAAGAGGGCTAGAATACAAGAGCAGGGATTTACTTCTGAGGCTGTATAAGGCTCTGGTCAGACCCCATTTGGAGTGTTGTGAGCAGTTTTGGGCCCCGTATCTAAAGAAGGATGTGCTGGCCTTGGAAAGGGTCCAGAGGAGGTTCACAAGAATGATCCCTGGAATGAAGAACTTGTCGTATGAGGAACGGTTGAGGACTCTGGGTCTCTAGGCATAGGAGTTTAGAAGGATGATTTGATTGATTGATTTATTATTGTCACATGCATTAGTATACAGTGAAAAGCATTGTTTCTTGCATGCTATACAGACAATGCATACCGTATATAGGGAAGGAAGGAGAGACTGCAGAATATAGGGGCGATTCTCCGATATGGAGCCCAAGTGTTCGCGCCGTCGTGAAAGCCGTCGCGTTTCACGACGGCGCAAAGAGGGCCCGGGTACGACTGATTCTGGCCCCCACAGGGGCCAGCACGGCGCTGGAGCGGTTCATGCCACTCCGGCCTCCTTTCGCGGTGCCAAATGGGCACCGCGCCAACCTGCGCATGCGCGGGGGACTTCTTTAGCGCCAGCCCCGACTCAACATGGAATCGGTGTTCAGGGCCCGGCGCGCCAGAAAGTCGGCCCGGGGAGCGAGAGGCCGGCCCGCCGAATGGTGGGCCCCGATTGCGGACCAGACCCCATCGGAGGCTCTCCCCATCGGTGAAGGAGCCCTCCTCTTTTCCCCCCACCCCCGCACACAGGCAGACCCCCGACTGTTCCCGCAGAGTTCCCGCCGGCAGCGACCAGGGGTGAACGGCGCCGGCGGGACTCTGTCGTATCGGCGCGGCCGCTCGGCCCATCCGGGCCGGAGAATCGGCGACACTGCCGATTCCAGCGGCCCACAGCCGGCGCCGCGGCAAACGCGCCGGCGCAAATGGCGCCAATTCTCCACACCTCAGAGAATCGCGCGCCAGCGTTGGATGTCGTGGCGCAGTTGCGGCGATTCTCCAGCCCGGCGCAGAGCTCAGAGAACCGCCCCCATAATGTTACAGTCATAGCTGGGCTGTAGAGAAAAGATCAAATTAATACGAGGTAGATCCATTCAAAAGTCTGATGGCAGTAGGGAAGAAGCTGTTCCTGAGTCGGTTGGTACGTGACCTGAAACTTTTGTATCTTTTTCCTGACGGAAGAACGTGAAAGAGAGTATGTCTGGGGTGCGTAGGGTCCTTAATTATGCTGGCTGCCTTTTCGAGGCAGCGGGAATTGTCGACAGAGTCAGTGGATAGGAGGCTGGTTTGCGTGATGGATTGGGCTACATTCACGACCTTTTGTAGTTTCCTGTGGTCTTGGGCAGAGCAGGCTCCATACCAAGCTGTGATACAACCAGAAAGAATGCTTTCTATGGTGCATGTGTAGAAGTTGGTGAGAGTCGTAGCTGACATGCCAAATTTCCTTAGTCTTCTGAGAAAGTAGAGTCGTTGATGGGCTTTTTTATCTATAGTGTTGGCATGGGGGGTTCCAGGACAGGTTGTTGGTGATCTGGACACCTAAAACGTTGAAGCTCTCGACCCTTACTACTTTGTTCCCATTGATGTAGACAGGGGCATGTTCTCCACAAGGCTTCCTGAAGTCGATGACAATCTCCTTCGTTTTGTTGACAGTGAGGGAGAGATTATTGTCGTCGCACCAGTTCACCAGATTCTCTATCTCATTCCTGTACTCTGTCTCGTCATTGTTTGAAATCCGACCCACTACGGTCGTGTCATCAGCAAATATGAAAATCGAGTTGGAGGGGAATTTGGCCACACAGTCATAGGTGTATAAGGAGTAGAGTAGGGCTGAGGACACAGCCTTGTGGGGCACCGGTGTTGAGGGTGATCGTGGAGGAGGTGTTGTTGCCTATCCTTATTGATTGTGGCCTGTGGGTTAGAAAGTTCAGGATCCAGTCACAGAGGGAGGAGCCGAGGCCAAGGTCACATGTTTGGAGATGAGTTTCATAGGAATATGATGTTGAAGGCTGAGCTGTAGTTGATAAATAGGAGTGTGACATAGGTGTGTCTGTTATCTAGGTGTTCCAGGGTTGAGTGCAGGGCCAAGGAGATGGCGTCTGCTGTGGACCTGTTGCAGCGGTAGGCAAACTGTAGTGGATCAAGGCAATCTGGGAGGCTGGAGTTGATTCGTGCCGTGACTAACCTTTCGAAGCAGTTCATGATGATGGATGTCAGAGCCTCTGGACGATAGTCATTAAGGCACGCTGCTTGGCTTTTCTTTGGTACAGAGATGATGGTTGTCTTCTTGAAGCAGATAGGGACCACAGATTGATGTAAGGAGAGGTTGAAGATGTCTGCGAATACCCCTGCCAGCTGATCCCGCAAGACCTGAGTGCTCGTCCGGTACCCTATCCGAGTCAGTGGATGAGGGGGGATCTTATTGATACTTATAGGATACTGCGAGGCCTGGATAGAGTGGACGTGGAGAGGATGTTTCCACTTGAAGGAAAAACTAGGACAGAATCTCAGACTAAAGGAACAATCCTTTAAAACCGAGCTGAAGAGGAATGTCTTCCGGCAGAGGGTGGTGAATCTGTGGAACTCTTTGTCGCAGAAGGCTGTGGAGGCCAAATCAGTGAGTGTGTTTAAGACAGGGGGTAGATAGGTTCTTGATTAATAAGGGGATCAGGGGTTATGGGGAGACGGCAGGAGAATGGGGATGAGAAAAATATCAGCCATGATTGAATGGCGGAGGAGACTCGATGGGCCGCGTGGCCTAATTCTGCTCCTATGTCTTTTGGTCTTATGGACAGGGAAGATGGCACTGGGGGTGGTGTAGCCTTACTGATTAGAATTACTATCACTTCAATGATGAGGGAGGATTTAATAAGGGGAAAGCATCCAGTGGAGACCATATGGATGGAATTGAGGAAGAAAAGGATCTAAAACTGTAATGGGTGTTGTGTATCGACCCCGTGGTAGCAGCTCTGAGGTGCTAGATTGTATAAAGGCATAAATTAGGCAAGTGTATAGCAAAGGTAGAGTAGTATTAATGGGGGATTTCAACTTGCACATAGATTGGAAGATTGGAAGAGGCAGACAAACACCTGTCAGAAAGGTGGTGAATTTCCAGAATGTGTCCAGGAGAGTTTCCTGCAGCAATATGTTCTGGATGCAACAAGGGGACAGGCAGTATTAGATTTAGTTATGAGTAATGAGCCCAATTTAACTAGTAGCCTAACTATGTGTGAGCATCTATCAAATAATGATCATAACATGATTGAATTCAGTGCAGCTTTTGAAAGTGAATAGCACGTTTCAGACACTAGAATTTTTAGACTTTGACTTTGACGGGATGAGACAGAGACTGACCTCAGTAAACTGGGAAGATCTGTTAATGGGTCAAACGGCTGAAGATCAGTGGGGAATATTTAAATAAACATTTAATGAGATACAGAGCAAGTATATACCCCTGAGAGGAAAAGGCTCTGCTTCACAAAAAAAAGAGGTTAGGGACAGCATAATACTAAAAGATTAGCTTACAAAAATGCAAGAAATGGCACCGACCCGGATGAATGGGATAGATAGAAGGACCACGAAGCAGCTTATAGGAGCAACTAAAAGGGATTGTGAAAGGAAACTTGCAAAGGACATCAAACTCAATAAGAAATGTTATACTTGTGTAAAGGGAAAGCAGGTGGTCAAGCGCAACATAGGCCCACAAAAAGCAGAAAATGGAGATATTGTCATCGATAATGGGGAAATGGCAGACACGTTGAACAATTATTTTACTTCAAAATATACAGTTGAAAAGGAGGATAACTTGCCGGAAGCGGGGGGAAAAAAAATAGTCGATAGAGGACAGGGACTTAATACAGTTAACGTAAATACAACAGCACTAACTAGGAAATTAATGGAATTAAAGAGTGACAAATCCCCTGGACCTGATGATTTCCATCTGAGGGTGTTAAAGGAAGTAGGGGAGCACATTGTAGATGCCCTAACTGTAATCATCCAGTGTTCCCTAGATTCAGGAATAGTCCCTCTGGATTGGAAAATTGCACGATTGGAAAGTTGTAAAAGATAGAGCAGAGTACTTTCTAAAGGTAAAGAGGTTAGGTACAGTGGTTGTCCTAAGAGACTTGGGGATTCAGGTGCGTGGGTCCTTAAAAATGCCAGGAACAAGGAATGACAGGTTTTTTATCTAGAGGACAGGGTTTTGCTGCATTTATACAAAACCGTGGTTAGACCTCACTTGGAGTACTCTGAGCAGTTCTGGGCACCATACCGTAGGAAGGATGTAGGCATCGCTGGCTGGGCCAGCATTTAAGAGTCAACCACATTGCTGTGGATCTGGAGTCACATGTAGGCCAGACCAGGTAAGGACGAAAGATTTCCTTCCGTAACGCACATTGGTGAACCCAGATGACGAAACAATGGTTTCATGGTCATCATTAGACTTTTAACTCCAGATTTTTTTATTGAATTCAATTTCTACCATCTGCCCTGTCGGGATTCGAACTCAGGGTCCCCAGAGCATTACCCTGGATTTCTGGATTACTAGTCCAGCGACAATACCATTACGACACTGCCTCTCCTGGAGGGGGCCTTGCAGGGAGTGCAAGGTAGGTTTACAAAAATGATACCAGGATTACCGGGGTTGTGTTGCGAGGAGTGATTACTTAAATTAGACCTGTTTTTGCTAGAATTCAGAAGGTTAAGGGGTGATCTGATTGAAGTATTCCAAATGTTAACAGGGAAAGACGGGAGATAAAGATAAACTATTTTCACTGGTTGGAGATTCTAAAACCCAGGGGCATAGTCTAAAAATTAGAGCTAAACCGTTCAGGAAGGATGTTAGAACAAACCTCTTCGCTCAAGGGGTGGTAGACGTTAGGAACTCTCTCCCACAACAGTAATTGAAGCTTAGAAGAGTTGTTAACTTTAAATCTGAGATAGATAGATATTTGTTAAGCAAAGATATTAAGGGATATGGGCCAAATACAGGTATATGAAGTTAGGTCACAGATCAGCCATGATCTCATAGAATCATAGAATTTACAATGGAGAAGAAGGAGAATCATAGAATTTGCAATGGAGAAGGAGGCCATTCGGCCTATCGAGCCTGTACCAGCCCTTGGAAAGAGCACCCTACCGAAGCCCACACCTCTATCCTATCCCTGTAACCCATTAACCCCACCTAACCTTTTCGGACACTTAAGGGCAATTTAGCAGGGCCAATCCATCTAATCTGCACATCTTTGGACTGATCTCATTGAATGGCGAACAGGCTCAAGGGGTTGAATGGCCTACTCCTGCTCCTATGAAAAGAATCCTGCGTTGATTTGATGAGCTGCAATAGAGTGTGATTTTCTCATTATTAATTCATTGACAAACCTGATATTTGACACACGAGTTGTTATTGTTCAAAGGCAGGGAAAGGGAGACCAACTCCTTCAGAGATGTGACACACTCATAATGGGCTGAATGGCCATCTGTGTTATAAATGGCAAATGAATGTTGAGCTACCCAAACCATTTCATGGTCAAATGCAGTGCTTACTGAGCTAAACAGACCAGTGGGATTGGAAGGTATTTTCCATATTGATTCTCAGTAAGGAGGCAGGTTGGAGAACATCAACCTGCTCTCAATATCCTTGGACTAAAGAGGGGGAAAATCCAGCAAAGGTGCCAGCCGCTGCTGACTGAACAGTAATGCCAATCATAGGACTCATAGAATTTACAGTACAGAAGGAGGCCATTCGGCCCATCGAGTCTGCACCAGCCCTTGGAAAGAGCACCCTACCCAGGCCCACATCTCCACCCTATCCCCATAACCCAGTAACCCCACCCAACACTAAGGGCAATTTTGGACACTAAGGGCAATTTAGCTTGGCCAATCCACCTAACCTGCACATCTTTGGACTGTGGGAGAAAACCGGAGCACCCGGAGGAAACCCACGCACACACAGGGAGGACGTGCAGACTCCACACAGACAGTGACCCAAGCCGGGAATCGAACCTGGGACTCTGGAGCTGTGAAGCAATTGTGCTAACCACTATGCTACCGTGCTGCCCCAAATCAGGTGAGGACGGATTGTCAATGCTCAGTGAAGAACATCATGCAGTTGGCGTGAGGTACCAGGGGGTTGCACAGAGCAGCCCAGAACCTTGACGTCAGCAGGAGATGTCCATCAAAAGGATGAGAAAGGGAAGGATATTTGGGGAAAAGGTGGCTGCTCTAGGTAAACAACAATGATTGATGACGAAATCAGGAGTTGACATTGGTCTATAGTTAATCTGATAACATAACTACACCCAGTATGGGGATAACCAACTTTGTTAATTGTTCTGAGATGTTGCCAAACTATTGGAAAATCATTTGCCGAAAAGTTTATAGATAAAGAAATTCATGGTATTGAGTGAGTCAAAATGTTAACGTTTTGAAAAATTTAGGTGGTACACTTGGTGAGAGGCACTTTGATTGATTGAAACCTAATCCACATTTTCATATGTAGAACCTGGTTTTAAATCTAACCCAAACTCAGGAATAAAAGTCTTGTCTCTGCTATCTCTAAAGGATTTAAAAAAATTAATTCACACCATGTGGGTATTGCTGGCTGGGTCAGAATTTATTGCCCATCCCTAGTTGCCTTGGGATTGTGGTAGTGAGTTTCCTTCTTGAACCTCTGCAGCCCTTGTCGTATAGGTACGCCCACAGTGGGCTGCTTTGGTTTGCATGGTGTTGAGCTTCTCGAGTATTGTTGGAGCTGCACACATTCAGGCAAGTGGAGGGGGTTCCATCACAATTCTAACTTGTGCCTTTATAGATGGTGGACAGGTTTCAGGGAGTCAGGAGGTGAGTTACTCGCCACAGAATTCCCAGTCTCTATTCGTTCTAATAGCCACAGCATTTTTATGGCTAGTGCAGTTCAGTTTCTGCGCAATGGTTAACCCCCCACCAGGATGTTAATAGTGGGGGGGTTAAGTGATGGTAATGCCATTGAATGTCAATGCAAAATGGATACATTCTTTCTTGTGAGATGATAATTGCTTGGAATTCCAAAAGGGAAATCTATTTCTTATTAGCCTGTCTAATAGTGGCCAACTAACTTGGCCATTATTTTCCAGTTAATTGCCAAATGAGAAAGAGCGACAGAGAAAGGGCGATATAAGATGGCTGACATGGGAACGCAGGATATCACAATATTTCGAGGAGCATGGGCAAAAAGGAAATCTGGGAAGTGACCTTAGTATGAAAATGGCTGAAGTTTTTGAATGAGTTTTTGACATACCTCCTAAATTGAGGGGACGATGGCTTAAAAGTCAATCAAACCAAGAAAAATTGACAGACTTTTGCCTTATTGTCTCTGGTCTCACATGTCTTCAACATACTTGCGTCCTCCAGATCCCAATATATACGATCTTCGCAGAATTCCCTGAACATTATAACGTTGGTGTTGCACACATCAACATTCCAACTCTGGTCATCTTTTAAGTGTTTTTTTTCCATTGTTTTATATGTGTATATATATATAAAAATATGCTTTTTACAACACACAAAACCCTTTTGTGTTTCAGCTCCAATACTTACCGAGACCTGAGGAAGAGTGTCTACGTACCATACACGCAGGGGAAGTGGGAAGGGGAGCTCGGGACAGATATCGTCTGTGTCCCGCATGGTCCAAACGTGTCAGTCAGAGCAAACATTGCTGCCATCACAGAGTCGGATAAATTCTTCATCAATGGCTCCAACTGGGAGGGGATTCTGGGATTGGCATATGCTGAAATTGCCAGGGTAAGCTTTGAGTTTCCTGCAATGAGCTGGCATCCATATCCAATAAGACTGAAAAATGAAAGCATATGTTACATTGGATGAGTTCATCTCCTTTTCTTCTTTTAAGCCACGAGTGATGAAACGATACATACAGAAATATCTTTCAGAGCACACACGTCCATAGAGCTACTTATGCTTGAAGTAGTTGGGGAATTTTACTTCTTGACTAAGCCATTCTAAGGCAAGTGTATGGTAGTATAATGGTTACGTTATGGTCGTATAGTGGTTATATTATGGTAGTATAGTGATTACATTACTGGACTAGTAACAGAAAGAACTTGCATTTATACAGCAACTTTTGTGACCTTAGGACATTCCCAAGTGCTTTACAGCTTTTCAAATCCTATAATGACTGTCATGAATGCAGCAGCCAACCTGCACACAGCAAGCTCCCACAAACATCATTGAAATAACAAAGAGAAATCCGTTTCTGCCTGAGGGATCAATATCCGCCACGACACTGGGGATAAATTTGCTGCCTCTCTTTTAACTAGTGCCATGAGATCTCAAGGTCCTCTCAGGTGAGGTAAAGGGCTCATCCAATAGATAGACTTTTAAACACTTTTCATTGAGGGGAAGTGGGTGTCACTGGCAAGGCCAGCATTTATTGCCCATCCCTAATTGCCCTTGAGAAGATGGAGTTGAGCTGCAGTCTTTGTGGTGTAGGTACACCCACAGTGCTGTTAGGGAGTGAGATTTGACCCAGCGACAATGAAGAAATGGTGGTACAAGTCAGGATGGTGAGTTATTTGGAGAGGAACTTACAGGTGGTGGTGTTCCCAATTATCTGCTGCTGTTGCCTTTCTAGACGGTAGTGGTCGTAGGTTTGGAAGGTGTTGCCTAAAGCGCCTTGGTGAATTGCTGCAGTCCGCCTTGCAGATGATACACACGGCTGCCCCCTTTTCGTCGGTGGTGGAGGGAGTGAATGTTTGCGGAAGGGGTGCCAATCAAGTTTGTCTGCTTTGTCGTGGAGGCTGTTGAACTTCTTGAGTGTTATTGGAGCTGCAGTCATCCAGGTTGATAGTATTCCATCACACTCCTGACTTGTGCCTTGTAGATGGTGGACAGGCTTTGGGGGGGCCAGGAGGCGAGTTACTCTCCGCAGGATTCCTCGCCTCTGATCTGCTCTTGTAGCCACAGTATTAAAATGGCTAGTCCAGTTCAGTTTCTGGTCAATGGTAACTTCCAGGATGGTGATAGTGGGGGATTCAATGGTGGTGATGCTATTGAGTGTCAAGGGGTGATTGTTATTGCCTGGCACTTGTACGGAGCAAGTGTTACTTTCCACTGGTTAGCCCCTAAGCCTGCATATTGTCCAGGTCTTGTCTTTCGTAATGTTTTTCACAACAATCCAGGAAACGTGACTTGGGCATCTCACTATTCCAGTTCAAGAATTTGAAGTTAGTTTTTTAAAAGTGGCAATTAAAAAGCTGGCATCAGTGGAAGTGACTATGAGATTGTCAGATTGGCGTGAACTGTGACTCATGCCACACACCACTCTTCTTAACTCTGAAGTGACTGGGTTCAAGAAGCAGTGGCAACACTGCCAACCTCTCAGGGCAACTAGGAATGGATGGCAAGTGCCAGCGATACCCTCCTCCTGAGATGGAATGGAAGAAAATCCTGTTGCTGGCTGTGCAGAATTTTCCACTTAAGTCTTTATAGCAACTTCTCATTTCTGCCTCAAGTCCCTGAGGAGCAGCAACTCAGTAACGTGAACCAGGTCCGTCCTTGAGTAGAACTGCTCTGAGCCTGTTGTGTATGCAGTCTGGCATCGCGCCTGGGGTTTGATGACGCTGCAGTTATTTTTGGACGTCAGAGCCATTGACTGTGCAATGGGAGAGAGAGGAAGTGTAGAGTTTACAGTGCTGAGTAGTGATTTCCTCTTGCGGGATACTGGTTACAGGAATTAGGACAGTGAGAGAAAACCTCATACTCTATCGAGATTAAGTTCCAAACCAATTGGCGCCGCACTCTGACAGGAAATATTGGGGATGTTATCACTTGAATTAATTATTCAATTAATTCCTGTAAAACATGTTCCTACCATGAAATATTTAAGGATGCATAAATGTTGTGAAATGTACAATTAATAACCCATATTTATTGCTCTTCATTTCTAAAGTCATTATCAAGAGATTTTATGATCATCAGCGACTTATTACTGTTCGGTTTTTCCAAAGATAGATAGGCTTGGTTCTATGTTACCAGGGTGATAGATTGCTGGGCTTAACGCTCCTTTACCAAAATAAGTGACCAGTGCTGAGATGTGGCTCCGGGGGAAGCAAAGGCCCTATTGGGAGACTTGCCCTAACAATCATCCTTCTTATCTGAATAGACACACCAATAGATCATAATGGACAGCTGACCTGCAGTTTCAAATATGAACAATTCCCCTCGCCACCCTTCTGCCGCCCCCATTTCATCCCCCCCCCCCCCAACCCTAATTCAGCCTGCCTGTCCATATGCATAGAATCAGGTATCAACAAGTTGAAGAAGGCCAAATGGTTGAAAGAGAGAACCTGTATTTAACAGATGTCTTAGATATCCTGATAACACCCCTAAGGACTTCACAGCCATTATACTACTTTAGAAAAACAAGACTGGCATTTCTATAGCACCTTTCATGACATCTCAAATTTCTCTACAGTCAATTGATATGTTAGGCAGGTAGGTTCGATGTGGACTGCACTAGATGCAGGGAAGCTAGAAACAGACGTCTAACACTGGAGAAGATCCAACACTGTTTTATTCAACGATAGAACTGATATACATATTCAGCTGTGGGTCGACACTATACTGAACTGACTGGAGACCTTGTAGTAGCCTGACCAGACCTACTAGCTACCGCTTGGTGTTTGTGCTTGCTAGCTCGTGGACTCTGACTGTCTCAGTGGCTGGGTCCAGAGAGAGCGGGAAACCTAGTGTCCTCTGGCTTTATAGTGGTAGTGTCCTGTCTGGTGATTGGCTGTGCTGTGTTGTGTGCTTACTGGTCATCCTGTGTGTCAGTCACTGCCTGTCTGCATCTCATTATATACATGAGTGGATATTATGACATTCTCCCTTTCTTTTTAAGATAAATAAATACTAAGGTGTGCGTGCGTATATATTTTTATATGCCTGGCTATATACAAAAGGTGTCTAAATGAACGTATATACATAGGAAGTTGTCGATGGTGCAGATACATGGCAAACGAAACAATATTTACAGAGGTTAAATCGATGAAGTCACAAAATGTACAAAAGTTCAGTCTACAGATTCAGTCTTTGTGGTGGGCGACAAATTCTTGTCAATCGCCGCAGAGGTGGATCAGGAGCCGCCTGCACGTGGATAGGCGGGATCGCTGCCATCGCGGTGGTCGCATGGGCCGGCAGGATTGCTGGTAGATCGGTGGCCTCGTAGCAGGGTACGTCCAGAGTAAGCATCGTAGGCGGCGGGGCACTTCGGTCAGGTAGCGGGTGTGGAACTCTTCGCAGTACCCGCCTGTTGCGCCGTAGCAGGGAGCCATCAGCCATGGGGACAAGGAACGATCTTGGGGCCACTTGTTTGATCACAACAGCTATGGCTGACCAGCCGCCCTCAGGCAACTGGACACGAACATGATCAGTTGGGGCCAGCTCGGGTAGATCCGTGGCATGAGCATCGTATGTGGCCTTCTGTTGGGCCTGTGACTGCTGCATTTTCTGTAAGACCGTGAGGTGGTCAGGTCTGGAACATGGATGGCTAGAACTGTGGTCCTCAGAGTGCGATTCATGAGCACCTGCGCTGGAGACAACCCAGTGGACAGTGGGTGTTGCTTACCTTTGGTTGGCTCTTAAATCGTAATTTGCTCTGTTTGTTTAACCTTTGCTCTAGAGTCGCCAGGTATATTTATGATACCGCCATGAGGCTCAAGTTCAAGTAATGATCAATAACTCAACACACCAATTAGTAAGATTCAAATCAAAACACATTTATTATACACAGTAAATCACTACTCATGCATAAACTCTACTTTCTAGACTATTCCTATCACTAACAGGCCTATACTTAGCTTCGGAATTGGCCCACCAGGTCAGGGGAACAAATGGCCTTTCGTTAAGGTCCTGAGTCTGCAGGATTCAAAGCTGGTATGGACTGGTAGCTAGGAGCGCCTATCTCGTAGCGAGCGTTGACTTGAGACTTACTTGGTTGGCAGCAGTGAGGCAGGTCACTGTCAAGGGTTGGTTCGAGCTGCTGAGTGACCCTGTCAAGAAGGACGATTTGAACTTGGGGGCTTTACTTTATAGTCCCCAGGGGCTTCCCGCCCTTCGGGTCAGACCCCGTACCTGGTTCCAAGTAATTGGACTGCGTTCCGATCACTTGGATCGATTTCTCCAATACTGGAGTTGTTCCCTGATCGCTGGGCAGTCCCTAAATGTCCGTTGGCCTTCCTTTGTCTTGGCTCCTGCTGGTGCCGAGGAGTCTGGCTTGGCTTTATTCACCTTCACTGTTGCAATTGTGCCTTGGAATCGCTCATTACTATGCAGATGGCTGCTGGTTTCGGTGCTGCCTGGTTGTTTTGCAGGTTTCAATATACATGATTTCTGCACTTGCTAGTCTTTGCCTGTGTTGGCTGAATTTCCCTTCAGCCTTTGTGGTTCTCCATTTTAAGTCAGGAAGTGGCCAACCCAGGTGGCTACATGGGGTTGCCCTGTATGCCGGCATCGCCAGGTTGAAGTCGGAGCCTGAGTCTGCAGCTTTGCACAGCAAACGCTTTACAATATGGACCCCTTTCTCGGCCTTCCCGTTTGACTGCGGGTAGTGGGGACTGGAGATTACGTGACGGAAGTTGTAGGACTGTGCAAAATCAGACCATTCTTGGCTGTAAAAGCAAGGACCGTTGGCGCTCATTACCGTGAGCGGAATCCCATGCCTGGCGAACGTTTCTTTGCAGGCTTTGATTACCGCCTTCGACGTGAGGTCGGACAGTTTCACCACTTCTGGGTAACTGGAGAAGTAGTCGACCAGGAGTACGTAGTCACGCCCCTTGGCGTGGAAAAGGTCTACACCTACTTTGGACCACAGAGAGGTCACGATCTCGTGCTGTTGCAGCGTTTCCTTGGGTTGAGCCGGTTGAAACTTCTGACGGTAGGGCAGTTGAGGACTGTGTCGGCAATGTCCTGGCTGATGCCCGGCCAATAGACCGCCTCCCGAGCTCTGCGTCGGCATTTCTTGACCCCAAGGTGATCCTCATGGAGTTGGCCCAGCACCATAGCCCGCATGCTCTGAGGAATTACGATCCTGTCGAGTTTCAGAAGGATTCCCTCCACCACCGTCTGGTCGTCTTTTACGTTATAGAACTGGGGACATTGTCCCTTCTGCCAGCCATTGGTAAGGTCCTGCATCACGCGCTGCAGCAGAGGATCCTTGGCCGTCTCCTCACGAATTTAGACCACCCGTCCATCAGAGGCCGGAAGGTTGGTGGCACACAACTGCACTTGCGCTTCTATGTGGCAGATGAAGTCACTTTGTTCACACGGTGTGTTAATGGACCTGGATAAGGCATCTGCAACAATCAGCTCTTTGCCTGGCGTGTAGACAAGTTCAAAGTCGTAGCGGTGTAGCTTAAGAAGAATTCGCTGCAACCGAGGTGTCATGTCATTTAAATCCTTCTGGATTATATGGACTAGAGGCCTGTGGTCCGTTTCTACTGTGAATTTTGGCAGGCCATAAACGTAGTTGTGAAACTTGACTATCCCTGTCAGGAGGCCCAGACACTACTTCTCAATCTGAGCATACCGTTGCTCAGTGGGCATCATGGCCCTGGTAGCATACGCCACGGGAGCCCAGGACAAGGAGTCATCTCGCTGGAGGAGCACCGCCCCAATGCTGTCCTGGCTTGCATCAGTCGATATCTTGGTTTCCTTGGTTGGGTCGAAGAACGCCAGAACCGGGGCTGTGGTGAGCTTTGCTTTCAGCTCGCGCCATTCCTCTCCCTGCGTGGGCAGCCACTGGAATTCCGTCGACTTCTTGACGAGGTGGCGGAGGGCCGTGGTGTGGGATGCCATATTGGGAATGAATTTCCCGAGGAAGTTGACCATCCCGAGGAAGCGGGGGACCGCCTTCTTGTCCTCCGGGGTCTTCATGGCGTTGATCGCCAAGACCCTGTCGGCATCTGGTCACACACCCTGCCACGAGATGTGGTCGCCTGGAAACTTAATATTCGATTGACCAAATGAGCACTTGGCCCTGTTGAGCTGGAGACCATGTTCATGAATTCTCTGGAATACCTTCTTGAGGCGAGCGATGTGTTCCTGGGGTGTTGTGGACCAGATAATTATGTCGTCAACATATACTTGCACCCCCTCGATGTCCTCCATCATCTGCTCCATGATGCAGTGAAATACTTCGGAGGCAGATATGATCCCAAAAGGCATGCGGTTGTAACAGTAGCGGCCGAACGGGGTGTTGAACGTGCACAGCTTGCGACTGGACGCATCCAGCTGTATTTGCCAAAAACCCCGGGAGGTGTCCAGCTTAGTGAAGAATTTGGCATTAGCCATCTCACTGGTTAACTCTTCACGTTTTGGTATCGGGTAATGCTCCCGCATGATGTTGCGGTTTAGATCCTTAGGGTCAATGCAAGTGCGAAGCTCCCCTGACGGCTTCTTGACGCAGATCATGGAGCTGACCCAGTCTGTTGACCTTCGATATGATGCCCTGGTCTTGGAGGTCCTGTAATTGCTTCTTCAGACGATCCTTGAGGGGTGCCGGCACCCGGTGTGGTGCATGAATTACAGGGGTGGCGTTCGGCTTGAGCAGAATTTTATATCGGTATGGGAGTGTGTCCATTCCATCGAAGACGCTGTGGTACTGCGTGATAATGTCATCTATGTCGGCTTGCAAGTTTCCATCAGGCGAGGCCGTCGCCGGTGATGATGACATGGTGTGAACTCGCTGAACCAGGTTCAGGAGCTTGCAGGCTCGAGCACCGAGCAGGGACGCTCTTGTCAGGCCCGACGATTTCAAACCGCAGTGTTGCCTTGATCGCCTTGTTGGATATCCCTAGTTGACAGGAGCCACTGACAGCTATGGCATTGCCATTGTAGTCAAGGAGCTGGCAGGCCGGTGGAAGAATGCTTGGTCGGGCCCGGATGGTGTCGAGGTCGGATTTTGAGATGAGGTTCGCTGATGCGCCGGTGTCCAGTTTAAACCGGATGCGGGCCTTGTTCACTGTGAGGACAGCAGACCACTCGTCGTCGGGATCCACACTGAGGATCGAGAGGCGTTTCACCGTTGTGGTGGAAGGCAGCGCATGTGTAGTTATGATGCCCACCCGGTATGGGGACTTGAGGCACTCAGCATCAGGGTCCGTTGGGCTGTCGGGATCGGAATCTGGCATGCCTTGTTGTATTGAGCGGACACTTCTGCGCCGCAGCCGGGATCACTGGCTGCTGAGCGGTGGAGCAGATCTGCAAAGGGCTGTGTAGTGGCCATGCTTGCCACACTGTAGACACCGGCATCCTCTTGCCGGACATTGCCGCTTTAAATGGGCGGAGCCACAATTTGGACACATCATTACGCCGACGTCAGCGCGTTCCGTGCGCCATCGCGCATGCGCAGTGCGGTCGGTCGACGTACGCACCTGTGCAGTCTGGTTGTCGGGCTCGTCGTCCACTCGGTCGTGGCGCGCATGCGCAGGATCCGGGAAAAGCGTGCGAAACGGCCACTTTCCTCGATGCTCAGGCCCTGCATTTGTGCAATGACCTGCACCCTTTCTGCCTCGTGGGAGGCCAGCTTCGCAGTTTCTGCTGCCCTGATGTGGGAGTAACGATTCTTGGCATGCTCATGGACAACGCACGTCTCAATAGTGACAGAGAGGGTCAACTGTTTGACTTTCAGGAGCTGCTGCCGAAGGGAGTCGGAGTGGATCCCGAAAACGATCTGATCCCGGATCATGGAATCAGCCGTCAAATCATAGTTACATGACTGCGCGAGGATGCGGAGATGAGTCACGAAGGACTGAAAAGGTTCATCCTTACCCTGAAGCCTCTGCTGGAAAACGTACTGTTCAAAGCTCTCATTCACCTCAATGTCGCAGTGGCTGTCAAACTTCAGCAGGACTATTTTGAATTTTGTTTTGTCTTCGCCGTCTGCGAACGTAAGGGAGTTGTAGATGTGGATGATGTGGTCCCGGGCGGTGGAGAGAAATAGCGCGATCTTCCTGGCATCCGATGCTGCTTCGAGGTCGGAGGCCTCGATGTACAAGAGGAACTTTTACTTGAAGATTTTCCAGTTGGCGCCGAGGTTGCCGGAGATGCTGAGTTGCGGAGGAGGCTGGATGTTTTCCATTTCGCTGGATGGCTGCTTGCTGGTCGATGCTGATTCACTCGAGGTAGGTCCGTCAAGGTCAATATCACTCTGGTATCATGATGTGTTAGGCAGGTAGGTTCGATGTGGACTGCACTAAATGCAGGGAAGCTAGAAACAGACATCTAACACTGGAGAAGATCCAACACTGTTTTATTCAATGATAGAACTGATATACATATTCAGCTGTGGGTCGACACTATACTGAACTGACTGGAGACCTTGTAGTACCCTGACCAGACCTACTAGCTACCGCATGGTGTTTGCACTCTGCTAGCTCGTGGACTCTGACTGTCTCAGTGGCTGGGTCCCGAGAGAGCGGGAAACCTAGTGCCCTCTGGCTTTATAGTGGTAGTGTCCTGCCTGGTGATTGGCTGCACTGTGCTGTGTGCTTACTGGTCATCCTATGTGTCAATCACTGCCTGTCTGCATCTCATTATATATATGAGTGGATATTATGACATCAATGACATACTTCTAAGTTAGTCACTGTTCTAATGTAGGCAATGCAGCAACCAATAGCCAGTGTGATAATGACCAGATGTAACTAAAGGGAACAAAGACCCAACAGTGAGCGCGTTTCGCCTCATGTTTCCCGGTGCTCGCAGCATCAAGAAACACATTATCGAACGGCACTCGGGTTAGATAGGGGCCTCTAACGGCACATAGCTCCGTTTTCCCGATCTCTGGAGCCCCCAACGCAACCCCAGGCCCCCCCCCCCCCCCCCTGTCCCCACCCCATCGCCACCACGCAAAGAAATGCCAGCTTGGCACCATGTCAGTGCCACCCTGGTACCTTGGCAGTGCCTCTGCCAGGGTGCCAGGCTGGAGGTGCCTGGGTGTAACCAGCAGTGTCAGGGGTACCACCCTGCTGAAAGGGCATGTACCTGTGGGCCTCCGATCACTTGGGAGACCCCCACAAGTGCCGTTCCGTCTGGTCCCCGCTTGTGGAGACAGTTCTAAATGGCTCTCGCCCCAGGTCTCCGAGACAAAGTGGAGAGAACCCAATGCCTCCGGTTACTGCACATTGAAGTGATACTAGCTGTCTCACTCTATGGGCGTAATGGTAGCTCAGTGGTTAGCACTGTTGCTTCACAGCGCCAGGGTCTCCAGTTCGATTCCTGCTTGGGTCACTGTCTGTGTGGAGCCGGCACTTTCTCCCCTTGTCTGCGTGGGTTTCCTCCGGGTGCTCCGGTTTCCTCCCACAAGCCCCGAAAGCCGTACTGTTAGGTAATGTGGACATTGAAGCGTGGTGACTAAGGGCTTTTCACAGTAACTTCATTGTAGTGTTAATGTAAGCACACTTGTGACAATAAAGATTATTGTTGTATGCAGATTTGCCAAAAAGTGATTGGGTTATATCTCGCGAGGCGTTGCGAGCTGCATAGATCCTGGGAGCGGGGCCTCCAGATTCTATCGGCCACGTTGGGACGCGGCATGCTGATTTTCGGACACAGCGTGGCATTCGATTGCGCCCAATTTTGGTAATGTTGGTTGAGGGGTAAAAATTGGACAGGTCACCAGGGAATAACCCGTCTGCCCTTCTTCATAATAGTACCATGATGTTCACAAGAGAGAGAGGGACTGAAAAACAGCACCTCCAACATTGTAGCACTCTCTCAATTCTGCGTTGGCGCATCAGTCTCAAATTTTGCGTTGGAGTGGGGCTTGAAGCCACAATCGTCAGATTGAGACTTGAGAGAACTGCCAATTGAATCGTGGCTGACACACAGCCATGTGTAGTCACTGTGGTTATGCAGGAAAACAGACCAGTCAACTTGGGTCCAACATGGTCACCCATTGAGGCAAATGGCCAATTAATCTGCTTTTGGTGGTGTTGGCTGAGGGATAAATGATAGGCTGGTCACTGCCATGGAATAGGCCACTTCCACCTGATTCGACACACAGCCTCTCAGTCTTGGTTCAAAGACACATTTGGAAGAGACAGCCACTCCAACAGTGCAGCAGTCCAGACGTACTGTCGTGTCAGCCTTTTATTTTTCTGCTCAAGTTCCTGGAATGGATCTTGAACCCACAACCTTTGCACTCAGCGGTCCGAATACACTGCCCAATGGGCCTCATTCTGTCCACATACAACATGGTTAACAATCAACAGCAGACTTCCGGCTGACCCCGATTTAAAAAGAAAGTAACAGATCTGAAATATTCACTCTCTCTCCACAGACCTGCTTAGCATTTCAAACATTTTCTGTCTTTCTTTCAGATATCGTCTTCCATTAGTTTGGCAGAGTTGTGTATCAAGGGCCTTCCTGTGTATTTAATGACACGATTAATTTTTAATTCGGCAGAGATGAATCAGTTGGCATTTATATCTTGAGGAACTAAGCAGCCCTAAAAGTCAAAACCATCGGACATCCCTGCTGTACACTTCTCCAGATACCTGACACGCTGTTTGCTAAAGTGCCTCCTTGGGAGCCAGTGCGCAGCTGCAGAAAGTGTGTGTGGGGGGTTTTGTTTTTAGGTTTTTCTTCTGATAACCCTGAGCAGCAAAGTGATTGGATGCAATAACTTTCCTCGCATGTTGGTCTGTTGATTCTTGCACAGTAATAATCTTGTTCTTCCTCCGGCAACAGTGCTGGGAGCACTGGATCTGCTTCAAATGAGTGCTTTCCACATTGAACTGGCAATCTTGTACTGCCGATCACACACTTTGCTGTTCCAGCTGATGCAGCCTGAGGAGAAGTTACAATGCACAGCACTTAGCTGGAAGGCTGCGTCCGATTTGATGGCAGAAGAGAGACGATTCCTTCCTTGTGCGTTTTTGCTCATCTCGGGAGGAGATGGCGAGCATTTAACCCACGACCCCAGAGCCAACATCAGCCATTGCTGGGATATCATAGACAAGGAAATGCTCCCTGTTTACTATCCTCACAACCTGCATTACACAGAAGACGGACTGCAAACACTATGCAGCCTTTATTTTCCCAAATGATCCATTTGTGACTTCTATCTGTGGAATTGATAATTTTGTGCTGCTTTGCTGTTTTTCATAGGACGTGAATGAGAGCTGTTGAATCATACTTCACTCAGGACCCTTATAACCATCACAGTGAGGGGCTTATCACTATTCACTAAATTTGAACCCAGACACAAGTATGCAGCCACATTTCACTCAATGAGGACTTTACATTGAAACCAAATCACTTATATGAAAGAAATGGAATGAGTCCACATCAAGTTGATACTGAACCTTGTTCATGTGATACTTTAGCCCATGCTTTAAATACATGAATAGGATGGGAATAGAGGGATACGGACCCCAGAAGTGTAGAAGATTTTAGATTAGACGGGCAGCATGGTCGGCACAGGCTTGGGGGGCCGAAGGGCCTGTTCCTGTGCTGTACTTTTCTTTGTTCTTTGTTCTTTCCAATCTTAACACTGATGTTAAAAGAACAAAACAATAAAAGAACTTGCATTTATATAGTGCCCTTAACATAGTAAAACATCCTGAGGTGCTTTACTGATGTGGTTGCCAAACACATTTAGAAACCGAGCCAGATAAAGAGATAATGGGTGACCCACAGCTTAATCAATGGGGTTTTTTGATGAGCACCGTCAAGGGGGAAGAAGAATGAGAGTGTCGACAGGTTTAGGGAGGGAATTCCAGTTCTCAGGACCCAGACAGCTGAGGGCAGGTAGTGATTAAATTGGGGAGGGACAAAATTAGAGGAGCACAAAAAGAGTTTGGAGGTTATTAAAGCTGGAGATGGTTACAGAGATGGGGGTGGGGCGGCGGAGGAGAGAGGACATGTAAGGGTTTGAAAGCAAGGACGAGAGTTTTTAAGTTAAAGCATTGTCAGATTGGGAGCCAATGAGTACAGGGATGATGGGCACACTGATGTAGACAGTAGCGTTTTGAATGAGCTCAACAATACTGACCACAAACTGTGTGCTAATTTAATCCAGAATAGGCCCAAGATGGAGAGAAATCAAGGCTGTAGCCATATTCCATTTAAGGGGACAGTGCGTTATTTGAATTACCACTTACACATTTGAATTTTTCACATCTCTGAACATATTGATGCCACGTTCGTTCGTTATTTGTATATGTTTTTTGCTGCGCAACCAACTGCTCTCGTATCAGCATGGGCACAAATCGTTTGTACGAAATACACAAAGTGACATCCGGATTTGGGAGCGCTGTCCTCTTTAAGCATTAGTCATGTCAGTGATGTCACCATGTGGGGATTAAATACAAGCCATCTGCATCTAGACTGCTTTTAATCACAAATCATAAAGGGACATTTCAAAAACAATTTGTGTTTACACAGTGCCTTTGATGTAGAAAAACGCCCCAAGGCACTTCACAGGAATGCACTCAAAAGAAGAACTTGACTCTTGAGTCAAAGAAGGCAACATTACAGCAGGTCCTGAAAAGCTTTTTAAAGAGGTTTCAACGAGCGCCTTTAGGGAGGGTAAAGAATGTGATGAATGTAATAAAATCGTATATATATTAGATTTTATGTCTATTGCAGTAAGGGTTTTAAAAGCCTGGGTTAAGGTATATATTTGTTGCAATAATATCATTAAAAAACTCTGGTTAAGGCATCCAGAGGGCATGTCTGCTAAAGCTGTAATTAAGAAGTTGTAAAAGGTGAAGGCATGATTGACTCTAACCATTTACATTGTCATGGGATACTATGATGATCACTGGAAATTCCTTCGATGGACCGAATGGCCTGTTTCTGCACTGTAAATTGTATGATTCTATGATTACATAATTTATGACAGGGTGTATTGAATCCTAGCTAAACAGGTCATGGACTTTTAAAAAAATAAACAATTTTAATGAGGTATTTTTGGCATTACAAACAGCAACAGTAGAAAAACAATGTACAAAGAACAATAGACATAGTGCAATCACCGACTCCCATCCCGCCAAGACCCGCCTAATTGACCCCCTATTCTACGCTACCCTAACCAGCCCCTTCCAGCCCCTTGAAGCTCTCAGAGCAATTGCCAGCGGCTCTATAGCTAACGCAAACAACACTGGGGAGAGGGGGCATCCCTGTCTTGTCCCCTGGTACAGTCTAAAATAGTCCGAGGTCATCCTATTCGTCCTTACACTAGCCTCCAGGGCCTGATACAACAGCCAGACCCATTCGATAAAGCCCTTACCGAACCCAAATCATCCCAGCACCCCGCACAGATAATCCCACTCCACCCGGTCGAACGCCTTTTCCGCATCCATTACCACAACTATCTCAACCTCCCTACTCTCCGGGGGCATCATGATCACATTGAGCAGCTTTCTTATATTGGCCACCAACTACCTGCCCTTGACAAACCCGGTTTGATCCTCCATAATCACATCCAGCACACAATCCTCAATCCTGGAGGCCAAGATTTTGGCCAGCAATTTGGCATCCACATTAAGCAGGGAGATCGGCCTATATGACCCGCATAGCTCCGGGTTCTTGTCCCGCTTCAATATCAACGAAATAGTGGCCTGTGACATCGCCACGCCAAGGGCAGCACCCTTCTGTCCCTCACCTCATTGAAAACCTTGATCGGCAACGGCCCTAAAATCCCCATGAACCTTTTATAGAACTCCACCGGGTACCCGTCCGGCCCCGGGGCTTTACCCGACTGCATTGCCCTCAAGCCCTCGACTATTTCTTCGGCCCTAATCGGGGGCCCCAGCCCATCTACCAGCTCCCTACCCACCCATCCAAAAAGCGTCTCATCACCTCCGGCCCCGTAGGGGGTTCCGAGCAATAGAGCCTACTGTAAAAGTCCCTGAACGCCCTGTTTAGCCCTGCCGACTCCCCTACAAAGTTCCCATCCCCATCAACCACCCTCTCTATTTCCCTGGCCGCATCCCTCGTCCTAAGCTGCTATGCAAGCATTCTGCTGGCCTTCTCCCCATGTTCGTAAAACGCACCCCTCTCCTTTCTAAGCTGCTCCACTGCCTTACCTGTGGACAACACCCCAAACTCCGCCTGCAGCCTCCGCCGTTCCCTTAAGAGCTCCACCCCCGGGGTCACCGCATACCTCCTGTCTATCCGTAAGATCTCCTTAACCGTCGGTCCATTTCTGCCCTATCCGTCCTATCCCTATGAGCACGGGTCGAAACCAACTCCCCTCTCACCACTGCCTTCAGCGCCTCCCAGACCACCGCTGCTGAGACTTTCCTCGTGTCATTAACCTGCAGGTAATTCTGCATGCACTTCTTCAGCCTCTCGCACACCGCCTCGTCCGCCAACAACGCCACCTCTAACCTCCATTGCGGGCGCTGGAAGCTCTCCTCACTAACCTGCAGTTCCACCCAGTGGGGGCATGAAGGTCATGTGAAATCTTAGTGGGATACAGATGATTTTATTAATGGGAGGAACCAGGTCTGTCTGTAGTTTTGCAGTTTGCCATAGGATTTGAGTCTGACAAGACAGCAGGATTTTAAGGTGAACAGCAGTTTAGCCAAATGCTGCTAGGTTGAGCAGAAGTGTACTGGTTCTGCTCCTGAAAGGGTCTTTCTCTCCAAATGTCTCTGACTGGACTTTTCCACTTCGCCCACCACAAAGTCGAGACGTGGACAATGGATAAGTCCATTGACTTTGGGCGGGATTCTCCAGTCTCCGGGTGGGTACGGCTGGAGAATCCCGCCCTCTATACAGCTAAGCAAGTAATCTGTTTAACTTTATTTATAAGTGGCATTTGAATTGTATTGGGTTGCTTAATTGGAGTTAGTAGCATGTATAGATAGTAAGTTTACATTTTTCCGTGTGTGTAAGGACTGTTTACCTGATAATTGTAAAGCAATTTTCTTCAATGTTAATGTGGTTAATCTTGTGTTTAAATTAAAATTCATTTTAACATAAAAGATACCTATTGGTTAGAGGCATCACCCCTGGGGTGAAGTATCCTTTTCTCACAGTTTTACAAATTCAACAAAATATTGTTTGGGGCTCTTTTCCCGTAATCTAACAAATGTTGGGTCTTGTCCAGTATCCTAACAAGAGGTAGCAAGGCAAAAAGATTTAGGGAGCGGTTCCTGAACTTAGGGCTGAGATAAAGGAGGGGTTATTGGGGAAAGGGGATAGGGTTGAAGTGAGGGCTTAAGTGGGTCGGTGCAGACTCGATGGGCTGAATGGCCTCCTTCTGCACTGTATGTTCTATGTTCTAAACAACTGATGGAACATGGCTACCAGTGGTGGAGTGAAGGAAGTTGGAATGCACAAGAGGCCATAATCGGAGGCATGCAGAGTTCCCAAAGGAGGCTATATGGGAAGAAAAGTGGCCAAAGAAGGATTTGAACCCAAGGATGAGGCTTCTAAAATCAAAGCATTTGGGGACTGGGAGCGATCAGTGAGATCAGGGGTTATGAGTGAGCAGGGACCTTTTTTTGTATCTATTCTTCCATGGGATATGGCGTCACTGGCTTGACCAGCATTTATTACCCATCCCTATTTGCTCCTGAGAAGGTGGTGGTCCACTACAGACCAGAAAGATCTTATGAGGAAAGGCTGAGGGACTTGAGGCTGTTTTCGTTAGAGAGAAGAAGGTTAAGAGGTGACTTAATTGAGGCATACAAGATGATCAGAGGATTGGATAGGGTGGACAGTGAGAGCCTTTTTCCTCGGATGGTGATGTCTAGCACGAGGGGACATAGCTTTAAATTGAGGTGAGATAGATATAGGACAGTGGTCAGAGGTAGGTTCTTTACTCAGAGAGTAGTAAGGGCGTGGAATGCCCTGCCTGCAACAGTTGTGGACTCGCCAACACTAAGGGCATTCAAATGGTCATTGGATAGACATATGGACGATAAGGGAATCGTGTAGATGGGCTTTAGAGTGGTTTCACAGGTCGGCGCAACATCGAGGGCCGAAGGGCCTGTACTGCGCTGTAATGTTCTATGTTCTATGTGGTGTGGGTACACCCAGTGTGCTGTCAGGAAGGGAGTGCCATGATTCTGACCCAGTGACAGGGAAGGAAGGGCGATATATTTCTAATTCCGGATGGTGTGTGACTTGGATGGGACCTTGCATGAAAAAATATCTGACAAACCAGTATGTGTTTGGGGCAGAAGCACCCTGTCTTTTTTGTCACCACGATTGGACAGTGGCTAATGATCTGTCTTAATGCTATTTATTTTATTGCGTTGCATATTTACGAAGAAACAAAAAGAACGGTTTGGTATAAACTTCAGCAGAGCAGCGTCCCTTTAAGGGAGAAGATGTAGGAACACTGGAAAGCTGAGAGATACCAGTAAAGATGCCCCCCTACACCCGCCCTTTATAGTAATTCAGATTTTGCAGCAATTTGGATTTTAATATGCAGAGCGCACCTACAGAAGCCAAGCACTAATTCAGTTTTACAATTTAATCTGCACAGAGAAAACCTGTTTTAGATTGGATACTTTCTCCTTACTGAGGGAAGCTACTGATTGCTCCACAGACATTCTTGGCGGTCGTTAAGTTTTTAATATTTCTTTTGTGCTTATCGAGGTAATGCTGGGGATGGAATCCAATCCCAGCTCTTGGCAGACATTATCGTCATCCGGCGCTCCCCAGCTTGTGTGAGATCCAGAGTAATCATACTTCCCCAACAATGGGGTGACAGATTTCCCCTGTGTAGCAAAATCAGGCATTTGTTCTTCACAAATAACACACAGTTTTCAAGGGAAATCTTCCACCTCACCCCACCCAAAATTTTTCTGTGTCCAAACATCTTAAAAATGCCACCCTCCACCATCACGCCCCATCTGTTTAAAGTTCACCCACTTATCAGACTGGGCTTTCAAAGAGATTTGACAATTTAATACCAAATTCTGCATCTTTTTACACTGTGGATCCACAGTCGGCTAGAAAACTGCTTGTAACTTTTTAAAAAATAAATTTAGAGTGTCCAATTAATTTTTTTCAATTAAGGGGCCATTTAGCGCGGCCAATCCACCAAATCTGCACATCTTTGGGTTGTGGGGTTGAAACCCACACGGACACAGGGAGATTGTGCAAACTCCACACAGACAGTGACCCAAGGATTGAACCCTGGTCCTCAGCGCCGTGAGGCAGAAGTGCTAACCACTGTGCCACCGTGCTGCCCCAAATCTGCTTGTAAATTAACTTAATATTAATTTTTTTTAAACCTTAAGAATCTTATGAAACTTATGAAGGCAATCCATTAGCCCTTCATTTCGGTGCATATCCCTTTGCACTGACATCCATCCCACCTACTCCCATCCACCTATCTTTGTCTCGCTCATACTTGAGCCCTGCCACCGGGTTCAATGCTCCCTTCAAAGCTGTGGAGCGTAATGGCAAAGATCCCACCTGCCACAGAATGTAGGTGGAAAATTCTGTCCAGAAGGGAGTGACACCTTACAGTACAAAATGTCCAGGCTCCCTTTCATAATCACTAGAGGGAACTGCAGGGACATTCAGCTACATTCAAGGTAATGAGAAGAATAGAAGGTCTACCCTACTTATGTTTGTCAGCAAGTGTCGACACATGGATCTACACATAGCTTTGATGGTTGCATGGATGAATCCCAAAAGTGAAAGGGTAATGTGCTGAACAACTGCATGGTACAATTCACAATACCGTTACCATGCAACAACAACTTGTATTTAAGTTGCATCTTTATAGCACTCAATGTCCCAACTGTGAGGAAAACAAAGGTAGTTTTAAGGAATTTATACTTGTATTGGCAAATGTTAGAAATAAGGTATAGTTGTAAGTGTGTTTAATTTCATGTTTCTGTGTCTGGAAGGGTAACACGTATAGTTAGATTCATGCTGGACAAAGGAGTTTGTATGTGTGGGGGTTTGTTAAGTTCCAACTGTGTTTCTATTGTGCCTGAAGCATAAATAAACCAGCAGTGGTTACTTAGCAACTGGGGCCTTGTAAGATAGGGCAGCTTTTAAGTTTTAGTTTAGCTAATTTGATTGCAGTTAGAGATAGGTAGTGAGAGAGAAGGCAGCACTCACAGCTCTGCAGAAGCAGTTGGTTTAGAAGGCTAGAGAGGGAACATCACTCTCCGCTTTGTTAGAAGAAAAGCCATACCGTGGAGCATTGGTTAAAAAAGCAAGTGCAGAGATTTGAAGAGCAGCTAGTTCAGGAAACTAGAGAAATTAAGAAAACTTTCAAGAAGTATGAGGTTAAAGGTACTAAAACAGAGCACTGTTCAGTAAGAAGACACACAGAGATGAGACAAAGGCTGAAATTCCAGAAAGATATTTGATGTTTGTGAGATTTTACTGCAGCCTGTGGAATAGGAGTTGAAACAACTATAGAAATTGCAGGCTGGATCTCGAAGTTTGTTTAAAAACAGTTAAGACAAAGCAAACCTAAAGCGGTTAGTGTTAAATCCTGTTCTGGATTCGCTGTTCAAAGTGGCGCAGAAGCTTTGTTTAAACATGTCATTTGGAAAACCTGGTCTGAATTTCGGAATGCAAACCGCAAAGGGGAGACATACATATGAGAGAAGATTTTGAAGTGTCTTCATGGTCAAAGAGGTAGGTTTTAAAGAGCCCCTCAAAGTAGGAGAAATAGAGAGATGGAGGTTTGGCTGAAAAAAAGGGGCAAGAAAAGTTTTTCAACTTGCATGCATCAGGACAGCTAAGCAAGATTAAACCAGCAGTAGAGGGAACAACAATTTATACAGTACGAGAAGAGGGTGCTGATTGGTTGGCAGGTGGACTCTGGTAGTGGTCTTGCCATGGACATTTCAAATTCAAACCAGGCAGATCAACTCTGATTGGTCAAGGCATTGGGGAATGAACCAGGGAATGGTTGTCCCCCAAGCGTTTATTTAGTTTGACAAGGAGCAATGTGAGGATGTGCTCCTTCTGTCTGAAAGTACTATGTGTGAATATATTTGGCCTCCCAAACTTGTAAGTGAGCCAAAATGATTATCTAAAATTGTTTCTTGAGCATAATTCTTAGTACAGTCAGGATTGTTTACCAAGTGTTGTCCCATCGTGGAATCACATCGACTATTGGGTGCTAGTGGCAGGGCATCTGTGACCTCCTTTATAAATCTGTGCTACAAACTGCGAGATGTTGCAGAGGTCCTCTTTGGCCCTCCGTGGAACACCCCACAGGCAACGAAACTGGTGGTCACTGATAAAGCCAGTGGTTGGGGATACCCTCCAACTCCATGGGCCATGAGTTATTCACGAAGAATATGATCTACCATATCTCAGGACAAAGGCAGGCATGTCCAGCATTGTCTTATTCATTTGTAATTAGGAGAGCCTTCTTCGGGATACACTTGGTCTGTCAAATTGCCTCCATTTTCTGGGTCTCTCCTTCTGACCCTCTTATTCTTGCCCTGGTTCCCTGTTATTTTTGCCCTGGTTCCTTGTAAGTTTGGACATCAGGCGGGGTCTCCGGGTAGGGCTGTGTTTGTGTTGCCTCTCCCTCCTTCAATTCCTCCATTGCATTGGGATCCTCAAAGGCAGCATTGAGCTCTGGATCCATCTTTGCTTTTAACCTCCCTGAAATGAAATATTAAAGACGTTAGTGAGTAGCAGGTCCAGGTATAGAGGCTCACAATCTTTTATCTACAGCAACTGTAACGATCTTTGATGATTTCTGCCCTACCTGCATTGTTGTTGGTGTTGCCACGTCGTTGAGTCTCCCCACCCTCATTGAGGTGACCAAGATGCCATCCCAGAAAAGCTACATCCGAATCCCTCATTGCTGTGAGAAGGTTTGAATGACAGGTGCTTCCAAAGGAATAGGGAGGATGAGGAATTGAATTAGTAAGAAGTCTGTATTGGAGAAATTAATGGGACTA
Organism: Scyliorhinus torazame; assembly: GCF_047496885.1. NCBI lineage: Eukaryota > Metazoa > Chordata > Chondrichthyes > Carcharhiniformes > Scyliorhinidae > Scyliorhinus > Scyliorhinus torazame. Next base: position 11,990,387 of record NC_092727.1, on the reverse strand, counting down.
AAGGTTTATTAGGACCTGATGACATTGGATTGGACATTGGATTTGTTTATTGATACAAAGACAGACCCAGGCATCGGGTGAAGCATACAGGAGTGTAGTACTACTCAGTAGAGAAGATGTGTGAAGGATCAGTTGAGTCCATAAGAGGGTTATTCAGGAGTCTGGTAACAGCGGGGAAGAAGCTGTTTTTGAATCTGTTAGTGCGTGTTCTCAGACTTTTGTATCTTCTGCCCGATGGAAGAGGTTGAAAGAGAGAATAACCCAGGTGAAGGGGTCTTTGATTACGCTGCCCACTTTCCCAAGGCAGCGGGAGGTGCAGACAGAGTCAATGGATGGGAGGCGGTGATGGATTGGGCTGTGTACACGACTCTCTGAAGTTTCTTGTGGTCTTGGGCCGAGCAGTTGCCATTCCGGGCTGTGATGCAGCCAGATAGGATGCTTTCTATGGTGCATCTGTAAAAATTGATAAGAGTCATTGTGGACATGCCGAATTTCCTTTGTTTCTTGAGGAAGTATAGGTGCTGTTGTGCTTTCTTGGTTGTAGCGTCAATGTGGGTGGACCAGGACAGATTGTTGGTGCTGTGTAAACCTAGGAATTTGAAGCTGTCAACCATCTCGACCTCGGCACCATTAATGCAGACAGGGGTGTGTATGACACTTTGCTTCCTGAAGTCAATCACCAGGTCCTTAGTTTCGTTGACAGTGAGGGAAAGATTGATGTTGTTACACCACGCCGCTAGGTTATCCATCTCCCTGTACCCCGACTCATCGTTGTTTGTGATCTGACCCACTACGGTCATGTCATCGGTAAACTTGTAGATGGAATTTTGCCACACAGTCGAGTGTATATAGGGAGTATAGTAGGGGGCTAAGTGTGCAGCCTTGCAGGGCCCCGGAATTGAGGACCATCGTGCAGGCGGTGTTGTTCTTTATCGTTACTGATTGTGGTCTATGGGTCAGGAAGTCGAGAATCCAGTTGCAGAGGGAGGAGCCAAGTCCTAGGTTTTCGAGTGTGGGTATGATCTTGGCTGGGATTATGGTGTTGAAGGCAGAGCTGTAGTCAATGAATAGGAGTCTGACGTAGGAGTCCTTGGTGTTGAGATGTTCCAGGGATGAGTGTAGGGCCAGGGAGATGGCATCTGCTCTGGACCGGATATGGCAGTATGCAAATTGCAGTGGATCAGGGCATTCTGGGAGTATGGAGTTGATGTGCCTCATGACCAACCTCTTCAAGCACTTGGGTGGGGAGCATGGTAGCACAAGTGGATAGCACTGTGGCTTCACAGCGCCAGGTTCCCAGGTTCGATTCCCCGCTGGGTCACTGTCTGTGCGGAGTCTGCACGTTCTCCCCGTGTGTGCGTGGGTTTTCTCCGGGTGCTCCGGTTTCCTCCCACAGTCCAAAGACGTGCAGGTTAGGTGGATTGGCCATGATAAATTGCTGTTAGTGACCAAAACGTTTAGGAGGGGTTATTGGGTTACGGGGATAGGGTGGAAGTGAGGGCTTAAGTGGGTCAGTGCAGACTCGATGGGCTGAATGGCCTCCTTCTGCACTGTATGTTCTATGTATAATGATCGATGTCAAGATCCTCCCATCGTTCCTTCTCCTCCTTGCACCTCCTTGCAAATCCTTCCTGCCCCTCTGCCTCCTATCACATCCTCTTCCCCGTCCAATTCCGTACAAGGCCTTCTTTCACCATTTCCCTCTCCCACCCCGTATGTTTACCCCCCACCCCAGCCGTCCCTGCCACAACCCCTTCCCCCATCGAAATGCTGGTTTCTGAATGCTCAGCCCTGTATGAGTACCACTGCACAGTGCTGTCCTTCTGGACAACAGAAGCAGAACACCCCTACTCCAGCTGGCCCATGAGTTTGGTCAGTATTGCAAACAGCCAGAGGAACTTGCCGGTTGTTACAACCCACCTATCTTTGGGCGTAGGGCAGCACACCGAAATTCATATACCACATTACTCATTTTATGTGAGGAAGAACATCTTTTTGGCTTAACAGCAGCATGCTGTTAGTGGAGAATATCACTCGTGCTGCTACTGCATAGTAACAGTGTGAACTAGCTAGCTTCACCCGGAGCTCAAATTGTTGAGATTCCTTTGGCTGGATTCTCTGTTCCTGCGTCTAAACGCTGACGCCAACGGAGGATCCGTGGTGTTCCATGCCAAAAATTTGGCGCCACACCCGCACTGATTCCGTTACCGGTGAGGGGCGAGCACCGACGGCGCGTGACAGACCTGCGGAACGCGCAAAAAACAGTGGGAGAATGGCCGCGTCCGTGCTGGATATGTGCAGGGCTGACGAGCTGCAGCCGCGCGTACGCCTATACCCCCCACACGTGCACCGATTGCACCGAAAAGATAGTGTCGGTTGTGCTGGACCGCGAACCCGTCCACCCCGACCCCACAGCCCACCTCCTGGCCATCTCCCAGCCCTGGTAGAAGTCCTCCCCCCACCCACTCGGGCCAGCGGCACGGCTCTCGGTGGAGTATGGCGGTGCTGGACATTGTCCGCACGCCCTCTCTCTCTCTTTCTCTCTCTCTCTCTCTCTCTCTGCAGCTGGCATGCCAGGCTCACGGCCGCTGAGACCACACGTGGCCCGCGCCATCGGGAACTCGGCCCATTGGAGGCGGAGCATCGTGGGTGGGCCCGATAATGATATTCATACGGGGTTGCGATTGCGCGCGGCACCCATCTAGATGACACCGATTTGGAGGGGGCGGAGCATCGCGACCCAGCATCAAACCGGCGCCCGCCGCGATTTCGGCATCGGGAGCCATTCTCCGCCTGATCGCCCGCCCCCCAATTTTGGCGTTGGACAACGGACAATCCCGCCCAAGTCCAGGGTAATCTGAGGTAAAGTGGGCACTTTTCAGGACTGAAGGTGACGGCCTTAAGCCTATTCATGAGTTTGTGCGCTATACCGCAAGCAATGACCTGATCAGGGTAGCCATTATCTCACAGGATGTTTTTGATGTATCTTATTCCAGCATCAAACTTGAAAGGCGAGGAAATGGTTCAGGCCCTATTTACGATGTTGGCTACAAGACTAATCTTATAGCACGTGGAACTGTAGGAAGCCCAATGTGTCTATTGACCAGTGAAGGTAGGCTTGTGGAGGGCAGTATAAGAGCACCATATTTGAGCATAGGATGGAGCCGCGTAGTTGTGTAAGGAAGTTCTTGGATGCAGCTGCGGATTCAATTATAGCATCTACGTATCGGAAATATGCAAGGTGTAGGAGGTTTGGAACCATTCATTGAAGATGCATTGCTTGTGGAAACTGACAAAGATGATTTCGTGAGCTGGGCCTAGAGGGGCTTCGATGGCAATAACATTTATTTGGGCATGCTATAAGTCACATTTTTCACACTCACACTCTGTCCATTGCAGACAGAAGGAGCATGTCCACTCATTTTGCCTATTCCGACTAAACAAAAGATGGGCAGACAGCCATTCCCTGGTTCATTCCCCATAGCAATGCCTTGACCAATCATTGTTAATATGCCTGGTTTGCATTTGAATCACAAACCTGGTGGTTAATTTGGGCAGGCGGTGACATAGTGGTATTGTCACTGGACAAGTTAGTCAGAGGCCCAGAAAAATGCTCTGGGGGCCAAGGTTCAAATCCCGACACTGCAAATGGTGAAATTTGAATTCAATAAAAATCTGGAAACAAAAGTCTAACGATGACCATGAAACCATTGTCGATTATCGTAAAAACCCACCTGGTTCACTAATGTCCTTCAGGGAAGGAAGTCTGCCATCCTTACCTGGTCTGGTCTACATGTGACTCCAAACCCACTGCAATGTCTTTGCCCCCTCAAAGGCAATTAGGGATGGGCAATAAATGCGGGCACGGCTTGCGACACCCAGAACCCATGAAAGAATTTTAAAAACTGTTCTCTGCTGTATTCTTCATGGAATGACTCTACCAATCAGAGTTCACTTGTAAACCAATCAGCACTCTCTTCTCATGCAGTATAAGTTGTTGTTCCCTTTACTGTTGATTTATCTGGTGTAGCTGTCCTGGGGTCAGGAGAAAAAGCTTCAATAGTATGTCTGTTTTTCCAGCAATACTCAAGCCAAATGTCTAAGGGATGGTGATGTTTATATGGGGAATTCGAGAGCGCAGAAATCTTGGAGGGTTGGATGAGATTACAGAGAAAAGGAGAGTTGAGACCATGGAGGGATTTGAAAACAAGGTTGAGAATTTTGAAGCATTGTCATACTGTAGGTCGATGAGCACAAGGGCAATGGGCAAACAGGACTTAATACGACTTACGAAAATGGGTGGCAGAGTTTTGGATGAGCTGAACTTTACTGTGGATGGGAGGCTGACAGGAAAACATTGAAAAGTCACAAGTCCCGATTGTGATGTTGAAACACTAGTTGTGAAACCAAATCAGTGGGCTTTGATCCGAGATTAGAAGAACGGTTGAACGATCGATACAGACATGAGCTCAAACACCAGCTCCCTTGCACTATAAATGGGAATGTAATTTTAGGCAAATGAGCTACAGGCAAACAAACAAACCCATGCATCGCTGGCCACAGAATCAACAATGATTACCTTTTGACTGTGAACATTTGTCACTCTAAAATGTAAGAACAGCATTAATGCATCCCCAGGTGATTCTGAATCATTACTCTTGGAAATTCTCATAAAATTCAACTCTGAAGTGTTTTGCTTTACGAATTGCAGCCAGCCGAGTTGCTGATAACATATGGTTCTGTCTGCGGAGATGAGCTGCATCTTATCAAGCGCTTCTCGGCCTTTTGGCTAAGATCAAGTGTAGTCTCATTTGATCGAGGGAAGCTGAGGATTTCGATTTCGATGTCGATCGTGGATTGGAGAACTCGGAGGGATTGAAGTCGTCAAAGAGGAAACGTTTGGAGCCCGGCTGCTATTGGTGGATCTACATGCAGAGGTTTAGGCCTAACGCCGATACAATTCAGACCCAACGTATGAGCTATGGATGCAGCTGCATCCCGACTACCAGGCTGGGGAGTGCGAAACACTGTCCAAGTCACAGTGAAGAAAGCGGAAGGAGAGTCACCTGTGGACCGGAAATTCTTCGTGAAGCGGGTGCTGCTCGAGTGTTGTGGGTTTAAGGCAACAGATATCTTCTGCTTGCAAAAGTTTCCCAACAATGGGTATTTTGATGTCACCTTCAAGAGCGTCGCAGCGTGCATCAAATTCTTGAACGTCTTCAAGGAAAAAGGTAACCAGAGTCCCCTTTCGATACTGACTGCGGAGCCTCTGTTTACGCTACCGTCGCAGCAAAACCGGGTTGTACACTGCACACCTACAACCCCCACGTCCCCGTGTCTGATGTGCTCACGTTCCTCGCCAGGTACGCTGAGCTGAAAAGTGACAGCGTGCAAGTGAAAGACACCTTCGGCATCTGGACAAGTGAGCACCAGATCAAGGTGACTCTGAGAACAGACAGCAACGGAACCATCCTGCATCCCCCCTCCAGTTTCGCCATTGGAGGAAATCGTGGCTACCTCTACTACGTGGGACAGCCACGAGTATGCCACACCTGTGATAAAACGGGGCATGTTGCCGCAAACTGCAGTGTGACCTTCTGCAAAAACTGCAGGCAGGAGGGACACATGACTAAGGACTGCAAAGAAGACAAGTGCTGCAACCTGTGTGGGGAGGCCGGCCATCTTTACAGGGCCTGCCCGAAACGCGGGGCGACATATGCACAGATCATCAGCAGCGGAGTTAAAAAGGCGACCAGAGAGGAGGTTCATACACCCTCCACCGAAAAAGACACCACGGCACAGAATGCGGAAAAGCAACAGAAGGGCCCCCAACAAAAAGAGGAGGCCCCAGCATGCCCTGACAACCCAACCCCAGCCTCATCTGACGAGGAACACTCAATGGAAGAGGAAGAGGATGGGACAAAGAATAAAGAGCCCTGGGAAACAGTGAACAGGGACAAACGAAAGAGAAAACAAAAAAACAAACTGAAGAACCCCCCGATGGAGAGTGGCAAAAAGCGACACCTTTCAGCCAGCGGACTTAGCGCTGACACCTCCTCCGATGAGGGAAAACAAGACAAGAATCGGCCTCAAATAAAGAGGCAAAGCACCAATGTGGAACGGGAGGCACAGCCCCCCCAGACCACAGACCGGGAAGAAAATAAAACACGCCGAGACAATCAACCTCTGGCCCATGGGAACAGCAATATGACCAACGGCCACCAAACGGCGGACATCGAAAACAAGGTCACAGACCAACCCCCGAAAGTAACAAGCAGCAACAACCCAGGCGAAGACCGGCCTGCAACCCCAACACCTACTGACTGCCACAACGAACGCCAGGGCTACACCCCCCCCCCCCCCCCCCCCCCCCCAATGCATCTGCATCAAGTTCACGGGGCCAGTGCGGACCAGAACAGTTTTCTCAGCCCTGCAACTGTGCTAAGGTTTGCGAGCACCACCGGCCTGCTGGGGAACATCCAACAGCTGGAACAGCCAACTGTATAGACTCTGGACTCTTGAGACTGGTAACTCTACCTTTTTACAATGGGTTTAAAAATTGCATCCATAAATGTGCGAAGCATCAAAGATACTTCGCGGTGTGTAGCCACACTCAACTATTTAGCAAATGTGAAAGCTGACCTACTGTTCCTGCAGGAGTGCGGAATTCCGCACCTCAGCAACTACAGGCGCTGGTCGAGCTGGTGGTCCCACGGGCCATCCATCTGGTCAGGAGGACACGACTGCCGCTCCTCCGGCCTGGGTATTCTGCTGTGGGGAGGCAACTTCACCATCTCCGACGTTAAGGAGGTGGTGGGCGGGCGCCTCCTCGTAGCAGACGTCAAATACAAAAACACCCCTCTCAGACTTATTAATGTGTACGCCCCGGCCGTAAAAAGTGAGCGGCTGGCAGTCCTTCAGCTACTCCCATTGCTGTTGGCCACCTCCAAGCCGGTCATCCTGGGCGGTGACTTCAACTGCATCATCGATGCGGCTGGGCGATCCGGCAGAGCCGACAGCAAACTAGACGCTACGTCCAGACTCCTGATGGAAACGGTAAAAGACGCCAAGCTGCTCGACGTCTGCAGCAACCCTGCAGACGGAGCACAGCGTAGATACACATGGTCACGTCCAGACGGGTCCGTCCGCTCCAGGATAGATTTCTTCTTTGTGTCCCGAGCTTTCACGGTCAGGTCCACCGACGTAAGGCCGGTGTTCTTCTCTGACCACTGCCTCCTACTGGCTGACTGCCACCTGCAGGAAGACCAGGGGGTAGGCAGGGGGACATGAAAGCTGAATGTAAAACTGCTGACCCCTGAGAACCTCGAGGAACTCAGGAGGGATTACAAGGGTTGGAGAACCGTGAAACCCCTCTTTGAGGTCCCACATCTCTGGTGGGAAGCAATCAAGGGGAATATCAAGAGGTTTTTCATCCTCAAGGGCGTTCAAAAGGTGAGAGAGAGACGAGGGGTCATGTCCAGGCTCCAGAAAAGTATGCAGAATTTGCTCCAGCTGCAGTCGATGGGGGTGGATGTCAAGGAGGATCTCCAAGAGGTGAAGAGCCAGCAAGCCTCGCTCTACACCTCGGAGGCCTCCAAGGTTATCTTCCGTTCCAGAGTCCGCTCCGTGGAGCAGGACGAAAAGTGCTCACGCTTCTTCTTCCAAAAGGTGCACAGAGAGACCTCTGTGATCAGCAGCCTGAAGGAAGAAGATGGCTCTGTAAAGTCATCGCAGTCTGACATCCCGAGGATCATCCAATCCTTTTATGCCGTACTGTATGACCTGAAGCCAACAGATAGCACTGTTTCCCAGACCTTCCTGCCGACCATCACGGAGGTCATAGGCGACAGCGAGCTGTAAAACCTGGACAAACCACTAACTCTGGATGAGCTGACAAAGGCAGTCAAGTCCTTCGAGACGAGTAAAACTCCCGGAAGCGATGGCTTACCGGTTGAGTTGTATTCGGCTCTGTGGGACTGGATGGGCCCAGACCTGCTGGAAGTGTACGAGAGTATGCTTCTGGAAGGCAGCATGTCAGAGTCCATGAGGAAAGGCATCATCACCCTCATCTACAAGCAGAAGGGGGAAAGGGAAGAAATTCGAAATTGGCGACCCATTTCACTGTTGAATGTGGATTACAAAATTCTAGCTAAGGTCATCGCCACTCGGGTCAGGTCTGCTCTGGAGTCGGTGATCCACCCTGACCAGACCTGTGCTGTACCTGGCAGGAAGATCTCTGATAGCCTCGCACTACTCAGGGATACGATCGCCTACGTGCAGGACAGGAGGGTGGACACCTGCCTCATCAGCCTTGACCAGGAGAAGGCTTTTGACAGAATATCGCACACCTACATGATGGATGTGCTCTCCAAAATGGGGTTTGGGGAGGGAATTCGCAATTGGATCAAACTGCTCTACACAAACATCTATAGCGCAGTCTCAATCAATGGGTGGGAATCAGAAAAGTTCCAGATCAAATCCGGAGTCAGGCAGGGCTGCCCTCTCTCCTCTGCCCTTTTTGTGTGCTGCATAGAACCTTTTGCCGAGTCCATCAGGAAGGATCCGGGTATAAGAGGAGTGACGATCCCAGGCAGTGGAGGCATGCAAGTCAAGGCCTCCCTGTACATGGACGACGTTGCCGTCTTCTGCTCGGATCCTGCGTCTGTACTCAGGCTCTTGACCACCTGCGACCAGTTTGAACTGGCCTCGGGAGCCAAGGTAAACCGTGGCAAGAGCGAGGCCATGTTCTTTGGGAACTGGGCCGACCGGTCCTTTGTCCCCTTCACTGTCAGGTCAGATTACCTGAAGGTGCTGGGGATATGGTTCGGAGCTGCTGGGGCGTGCACCAAAACCTGGGAGGAGCGCATGGCAAAGGCAAGGCAGAAACTGGGCTGGTGGGAGCAACGCTCCCTCTCCATTGCGGGCAAAACCCTGGTCATCAGGTGTGAAGTACTCTCGGTGTTACTGCACGTGGCGAAGGTCTGGCCCATAACCCGACCCTACGCCGCAGCAGTCACCCGAGCCATCTTCAAATTCATCTGGAGATCCAAGATGGACCGTGTCCGAAGGGACACCATGTACAAACCTCTGAATAAGGGAAGGCGGAACGTACCCAACGTCTCCCTCATCCTGTTGGCCATCTTTGTGTCCAGCTGCATCAAGCTGTGCGTGGAACCCAGTATGCAAACACCAAGTGTCACTACATACTGAGGTTCTACCTGTCCCCGGTGTTACGAAGGATGGGCCTGGCCTCATTGCCGCGGAACGCTCCAAGTAGATGGACCGTACCGTACCACCTGTCCTTCGTGGAAAAGGTTTTGAAGAAAAACACCTTTGACCACAAGGCAATGAAGCAGTGGTCAGCACGTAATGTCCTCGAGGCCCTCAGGGAAAAGGAGACCGTGGAGGACGTTGGATGGTTCCCTGAGCAGACTGCCAGAGTCATCTGGCAGAACGCCTCATCACCAGAACTTTCAAACAAGAACCAAGACCTAGCTTGGCTGGTGGTGAAAATGGCCCTCCCTGTCAGATTCTTCATGCACACCCGAAGGCTCTGCGCAAATGCACGCTGCCCTCGGAGTGGCTGTGGGGGAAATGAGACGGTCACACACCTCCTTGTGGAATGTGCCTTTGCAAAGAAGGTCTGGAGAGAGATGCAGTGGTATTTGTCAAGGTTTATCCTGAACAGATCTGTGACACAGGACTCTGTGCTCTACGGACTGTTTCCAGGGACACACACCGAGACAAATATCAACTGCTGCTGGAAGGTCATCAACTCGGTGAAAGACGCTCTTTGGTCTGCCCGAAACTTGCTGATCCTCCAGTGCAAAGAATTGTCCTCGACCGAGTGTTGCAGACTGGCACATTCCAAGGTCCAGGACTACGTGCTGAGGGACGCACTCAAGCTTGGGGCAGCTGCCGCCAAGGCGCAATGGGGAAAGACCACTGTGTAAGGTCTTACCAGCAAATGTACACCGAGGGGCGGGTAACAGTGTAAACCCCTCTTGGTCTGGGCCACCAACACTCCAATGTATGAAACAAACATGACAATGTAAATATTATAAGAAGGAATTGTAATGTAAAGAGTGATATGTGTATAATAATATCAAAACTGAATGGAAGAAAGTCAAGGCAATGTGTAGCTCTGACGGAAATGAACAGTCAAGACAATTCGAAATGCTCTGTAATGCTTATGATAAATTTTATGAATAAAGTATATTTTTTGAATTAAAAAAAAAAGCGCTTCTCGGCCTTTTGCAAGATGACTTTTCCGATCAGCTTGGATTTTGTATGTCTCTCTTGCAGAGACCGTGAAACGGATTCAATTTGGGTTGGTTTTTGGAGCAGGCAGTGCGATGGATTAAGGGCTTGCCCTGTCCACTCTGCGTTGGCTTTGTAACTTCAAGACCGGAAGGAAAAAAAACATGTTTAAATGCAAATGAGATCAGGTTCGAAAACGATGCAATTTATTTTTGGTGAATCTTCAAATTCTATCCACGGAGGGAGTTGAAAACGAGGGTGAGACATTTAAGATCGAGGTATTGGTGGGGAATGGAAGTAAATGTAGGTCAGCACACACTGGGCTGATGGGTACGTTAGGATACAGGCGGCAAGAGGTCTAGATTAGTTCAGATTTATGGGGCTGGATTCCCCGCAGCCTGGTGCCGAAATCGCGTGACGCTCCCTGGTGGGGAGCATGGGGGATCCTGCACCGGGAGGGGCCTCAAATGGGGTGTCGCCCGCGATCGGGGCCCACCGATCGTCGGGCCGTCCTCTCTGAAGGAGGACCTCCTTTCTTCCGCAGCCCCGCAAGATCCGTCTGACATCTTCTTGCGGGGCGGACTCGGAGAGGACGGCAACCACGCATGCGCGTGTGAAGCCAGTTATGCGGCGCCGGCCGCGTCATGTATGCGGCGCCGCCTTTACGTGGCGACAAGGCCTGGCGCGTGTAAATGACACGGCCCCGCTCCTAGCCCATTATCGGGCCCTGAATCGGTCGGGATAGGGGCCGTTTCGCGCTGTCGTGAATCTCGACAGTGTTCACGACGGCGTGGGCACTCGGCGCGGGAACGGAGAATTCCGCCTGGGATGCCAGCCGAGGTATTGAACCACTTGAGTATTTGAAGTTGTTTAGAGAGACTGAGTGAGGAAAGTCGGGATGGCGCCATGATGAGAAGCATGGGGTGGCGTGGTCGATAAAGCTAATCTTTTAAACGAGAGGGAGGAGTGGTACGTGAGGTACTCGGTGAAAGTTGAGATGTCATAGGAGTTATAGGTTCAGACCTGGCTGAGCTCTCGTGATAACCTTGTCCTGGTCGTAAACCTAGAATGAGGAAGGAACAAGATTGTTGAGCCCAATTTTAAAATCCTGTGCTGGGATGAAGCTGTCCAATCGAGAGGACAGAATCACCTTGGAGCAAGAATGAACGGAAATTCAGGTTTGGAAGCAAGTGAATGAAACAGGGCGGGTAGCTGTCTGAGATATTTGTGATTCTTGTATAAATATGAGTCTGAAAGTGATTCATGTAGAAATATGCAGTTAATGAACTATTAACGTAGCAGCCGAACCCCTATCTGACTTGTACGTAAGAAAAAGCTCATTGAATTTCCCTGCTCGGGAACAATACTTTGATTGAGCTTGTCTGCACATCTCACTGAGCTTAGTCTGAATGCCATCAATATGCTTAATACTGGTGCAGAGGAATGGATCTAATTTGATAAGTATAGCCATTGTCACTAGATTTATTTGGTCGGTATCACTGCACAGGAGGGAAAATTGCACTTAAATAATAAATTATAATCCATGACCGAATGTCTCTGGCGGATTGGGTTGAAACTTTGCTCCAACACATAATTTAGGCTGGTCCTTCAATACAGGACTGAGGGAGTACTGCATTGTTGGAGATGTCATTATACATTCAACCAATGCCCTGTAAAATGGACATCAAAGATTCCATGGCACTTTGTTGATGAAAATCAGCAAGTTCCCCTGAAACCTGCCGACACCCTTCTCTCAATCGCTAAAGACGTCGTAACTGGTTGCCTCACTTTGCTTCCCAAGGAATCTTACTGTACATAGAAAGCTACAAAAAGGCACTTCAAAAACAAGATGCATTGATCATCAAGTGAAGACATGAAGACTCGTTTTCATCATAGAATTTACAGTGCAGAAGGAGGCCATTTGGCCCATCGGGTCTGCACTGGCCCTTGGAAAGAGCACCCTCCACCCTATCCCCATAACCCAGTAACCCCACCCAACTTTTTTGGACACTAAGGGGAATTTAGCGTGGCCAATCCACCTAACCTGCACATCTTTGGCCTGTTGGAGGAAACCGGAGGAAACCCAGGCAGACACGGGGAGACTCGGCACAGACAGTGACCCAAGCAGGGAATCGAACCTGGGACCAGCACGGTAGCATAGTGATTAACACAATTGCTTCACAGCTCCAGGTTCAATTCCCGGCTTGGGTCACTGTCTGTGCGGAATTTGCACGTTCTCCCCGTGTGTGTGTGGGTTTCCTCCGGGTGCTCCGGTTCCCTCCCACAGTCCAAAGATGTGCAGGTTGGGTGGACTGGCCATGCTAAATTGCCCTTAGTGTCCAAAATTTGTCTTAGTGTTGGGTGGGGTAACTGGGTTATGGGGATAGGGTGGAGTTGTGCGGTTGGGAAGGGTGCTCTTTCCAAGAGCCGGTGCAGACTCGATGGGCCGAATGGCCTCCTTCTGCACTGTAAATTCTATGAATCTATGACCCTGGAGCGGTGAAGCAACTGTGCTAACCACTGTGCTACCGTGCTGCCAACGTTTTCCCTTTCCCTCACCTGTTACTCTTAATATCCTCACCTTAAACTTCTCCAGCAAATTAATTTGTTCGTTGCTCCCACCCCTAGTGACAACCTGTCGTATTTCGCCCCAGTGTCAATCAAAGTGCTATCCCCAGCCACAACCCAGGTTTGAAAGCGGCCTACAATTCTGCTGTTGGGTGATACTGCGATGAAGATTTCCCACACCCGCCCAGATTTAAATCATGAGAGAGAATTCCGATCAGAACAGCCCTGGAGTTAATGCATCCAGTAGAGGCTGTGAACTGCTATTGTGGCCATTTAAGTTCAGAATGCTGAAGATTTGGATCTGTGATCATCTGTGATCCTAGATGGCGGCGGCACGTGGCGAGCTCTCCCAGACAGTTCCTCTTTATACATCTCTTATATTTTCTTTTTATTTTATTTTATTTTCATGTACTAAATGATCTGTTTGAGCTGCTCGCAGAAAAATACTTTAGGCGACAATAAACAAAACAAACAAACAAACATCTCCCAATTGTTTACACTATCATTTCCTGGTCATTAATGGCTGGTTTAGCACAGGGCTATATCGCTGGCTTTGAAAGCAGACCAAGGCAGGCCAGCAGCACAGTTCGATTCCCATACCAGCCTCCCCGAACAGGCGCCGGAATGTGGCGACTAGGGGCTTTTCACAGTAACTTCATTTGAAGCCTACTTGTGACAATAAGCGATTTTCATTTCATTTCATTTCATTTTCAATCTCTTGCTTTTACTGGCAAGACATGCGAGCTGCATTTAATGAGAAGAAGGAATGCAAATTTGTGCGGACACCTTTGACTGCTTCCGGATGCTCCGAAGTACCTCGCAGCCAATGGAACACTTGGTGAGGCGTAGTCGAGGTGGTAATGTGAGAGACGCAGCCGACAATTTTGAGCACAGCAAGCTCTCACAAACAGGAATGTGCTAATGGTGAGGTTGGATGACCTGACTTAACAATGTAAACAACAGGATCCAGCTCGTCGATGCCTGCACCACTGATGCCAAACTAAAACAAACACTGGTATGGAAACAGCTCGGCTAAGTCATTGTCTCGATGAGATAATGACCAAATAATCTGCTTTTTAGCAATGTTTGGTTGAGGGATAAATATTTGCTGGGCCACTGAAGTGCCAGCATTCATCCGACAGGATTATGATGGGTTTGCTTTCTCTTCAATGCCCATATATTTACAGAACGGTTCACTTTCACCATAATTGTTTGCGATCTTATTTTTTTTATTTAGAAGTTATCTATTTGCACTTTTCAATCTGGCTGTGTAAATAGTGGGTAAAAAAAATTGCACTGTCTCGTAACATTAATTAATTTACTGAGGAGGTGAGCTCACAGCTCCACTGTGCTCTCTGTACCAGTTAGTTGAAGGTCACCACTTTAGTTTTTACATTTTTAATGATGGTTGCAAGGAGATGAATGAAATGGGGACTGCGGGCAGTTCAGCATTACGAAGCTGTGAAAGGCATGGACAAGTTGTATTTTTTTGCCTTTCATCAATGGTTGATTGTGCAGAAGGACCCCATTTAGCTGCCCATACCTACCATAATTGGCAGCACAAAAGGACCCTATTTAGCTGGTTGAGCAGGTCTGACTTAACGCAATGAAAGAACGCATGTAGCTATCTATACGATACCATGGCTGGCAGCGGTGAAATTATCCATTTAGCCATCCATCTCACTTGACAAGGTGAGAGTAATGCATATATCTGCTCTTGCAGAATTGGAATATAATAAACAGCTGTAATTATTTTATTAATAAGAATATACATCACATTGAGTGCTTTTTGCAGAGAGTGTGAATGAGTGAAGGAGACAGATTTATAGTCCGAGCCCGGTAGGCCAGCAATTATTTCCATCAGTCAACAGTAATGAAGATGCGAATAGGACAACATCGGACTATTTTAGACTGCACCAAGGGATGAGACAAGGATGCCCCCTCTCCCCGCTGTTGTTTGCGTTGGCAATAGAGCCATTGGTAATTGCTCTGAGACCCTCGAAGGGCTGGAGAGGACTGATCCGGGGGGGGGGGGGGGGGGGGGGGGGGGGGGGCGGTGGTTGGAGCACAGGGTTTCGCTCTATGGGCCCCAATCTGTGATAATCACCGGTTTGCCCTGGGGAGTTTTGGACAGGGGGTTCCGGTTATGGCAGAGAGCGGGGATTGAGAGGATAGGGCATATGTTCATAGAGGGGAGCTTTCCGAATATGAGGGCGTTGGAGGAAAAGTTTGGGTTGGCGAGGGGAAACAAATTCAGGTATCTGCAGGTGCGGGACTTCCTTCGTAAATAGGTGTCAACCTTCCCGCTCCTACAGCTAAGGGAGATTCAGGACAGGGTAGTTTCCAGAGGGTGGGTAGGAGAAGGGAGCGTCTCGGACATTTATAAGGAGTTTATGGGGTCGGAGGAGACCCAGACTGAGGAGCTGAAGCGCAAGTGGGAGGAGGAGCTGGGAGGAGAGATAGAGGATGGTCTATGGGCAGACGCGTTGAGTAGAGTCACCGCAACCGCAACATGTGCCAGGCTCAGCCTGATACAATTTAAGGTTGTTCACCGCACTCACATGACAGTGGCCCGGATGAGCAGATTCTTTGGGCTGGAGGACAGGTGTGCAAAATGTGCAGAAGGACAGGTGAGCCATGTCCACATGTTTTGGACATGTCCGAAGCTTAGGGGATTCTGGCAGGGGTTTGCAGACATCATGTCCACTGTGTTAAAAATAAGGGTGGCACCGAGTCCAGAGGTGGCGATTTTCGGGGTGTCTGAAGACCCGGGAATCCAGGAGGAGAAAGAGGCAGACGTTCTGGCCTTTGCTTCCCTGGTAGCCCGGAGACGGATACTATTAGCATGGAGGGCCTCAAAGCCCCCGAAGTCAGAGACCTGGCTATCGGACATGGTTAGCTTTCTTTGTTTGGAGAAAATCAAGTTCGCCTTGAGAGGGTCACTGTTAGGGTTCACCCGGAGTTGGCAACCGTTCGTCCACTTCTTTGCGGAAAATTAACCGTCAGCAGGCGGGGGTGGGAGTAGTTTAGATTAGAGTAGGTGTTCAATAAGGGTGGGACCTGTACGAAAGGTAAATGGCTTTTGCACTATGTTTATGGTTTCATGTATATTGTTTATTTTGTTGTTGTTACTATACCAAAAATACCTCCATAAAATGTTTATTAAAAAAAAAAAATAATGAAGATGTGGTATGACTCAAGAAACAGATGGTGCGATGGGGGGGCCAGGGTGGATGTGCAGGCTTATCCTGGATGGAGGATTTTCTTCCTCATCCGATTGCGTCTTGTGCTCCAGGAATTGAGAAATCTTAAATGCAGTTTGTAACTGTGTGGGTGTAATTCTGGGAGCGAGCGCCACGAGTTGATGCCAGCGTGAGCTCATGCAGTGTAGAATTAAACTATTGGCGGCTGTGTAGTCATATCCGTACCCCTTGTTCACTCAATGTCAGAATTCCTGATGTGGAGCCTCTGACAGGAAACCTGACAACTCGTGGCGCTCGCTCCCAGAATTACACCCACACAGTTACAAACTGCATTTAAGATTTCTCAATTCCTGGAGCACAAGACGCAATCGGATGAGGAAGAAAATCCTCCATCCAGGATAAACCTGCACATCCACCCTGGCCACCCCATCGCACCATCTGTTTCTTGAGTCATACCACATAGGTTTGCCAACTCTGATCAAATGTATTCCTGGAAGTTTCATCACTTGATTTGCCCCCACTCTCCAGCCATTAGTCGGCCAACGCATCCGTCCTTTTGCGATGCACTGCCTTCCTGCGCCAATTGGAAAGCATTTAGATGATGCTTAATTGTCAGCCAAACAGCCTTTTCTTTTCCCCATTTTCAATATTTTTATATCACGCGAAGAGAATCGGTGGAAGAAATTACAAAAATGACATGGGCGGTAAGGCAGCGCAGTGGTTAGCACTGTTGCTTCACAGCACCAGGGTCCCAGGCTCAATCCCCGGATTGGGTGACTGTGCGGAGTCTGCACGTTCACCCTGTGTCCGCGTGGGTTTCCTCCGGTTACTCCCCCAAGTCCCGAAGGACGTGCTGTTAGGTGAATTGGACATTCCGAATTCTCCCCCTGTGTACCCGAACAGGCGCCAGAGTGTGGCGACTTGGGGCTTTTCACAGTAACTTCATTGCAGTGTTAGCCTACTTGTGACAATAAAGATTATTCTTATTTTTTTTAAAAATCATCCTTCTTTAATGACCCAATGATTTTTCTCGAGGATTGCTCACAGCAGTGTCCTGGAGATTGACCTCCAATTCCTGGAGACCCATGGAGAGTTGTAAACTCTAATTGCTCCCTGGTTTGGCATTCCCTGGCATGTGTGGAAGATACTTGGAGTAAAGCCTTTTATTAGTTAGCATTCCAATCAGGAATTCAGGAAAATCATCTTTACTCAAAGAATGGTGAGAATGCGGAATTTGATGTCACAAAGAATCGTTGAGGTGAATAACTTAGATAACATATGTTATATTACGATATTGTAATATATATATTACACTTTTTGTCTAGCCGAGTTGTTGAAATATAGACTATGTGATGAGAAAGTAATTTAATGAGTAATATGAAATAATCTCGTGAGTTCTTTTTACTTAATACTGAACTAGTAAACAAACAAATAACTGTAGATTAAACTATTAAATAAGATAATGCTATATACTGATATCTATTAACTTCTTCTCTCTAGCTGTCTTTCTTCTGTACTCTCTGTACTCCTGACACATTCTCCTCTCTTGGAATGAGCGGGGAAACCTTTTTGTAGGTCCTGATGGTGTGGGCATCTAATGTTCAATTGCCTGTACTTGCTTAACATAGTCTGATCATGTATTACTACATACAGAGATTACTACAACATAAATATGGAGTGAGGCACTGCATTAGGGTAAACGGGACCGCCTCCTGCGCAAGGGTGAGCTTGATAAAGTTTAAGGTGGTGCACAGGGTGCATATGACTCTGGCGAGAATGAGTGGGTTCTTTCAGGGGGTAGCAGATGAGTGTGATAGGTGTGGGCGGGGGCCAGCGAATCACGTGTACATGTTTTGGGGTTGCGAAAATTGGGAAGATTCTGGGCGTGAGCGTTCGCAGTCTTAGCCAGGATAGCGGAGGAGGAGGTGGACTCGGATTCTTTGGTGGCGATATTTGGGGTTTCCGAGAAGCCGGAGCTCATGGAGAGGGGGAAGGCCGATGTCGTGGCCTTCGCCTCTCTGATTGCACGGCGGCGAATTCTAGTAGAGCGGTGGTTGGCATCGCCACCGGCGGTAGCAGCTTGATTGGATGACCTGTAAGACTTCCTGTGGTTGGAGAAGATAAAATATGTGTTAAGGGGCTCAGCAGAGGAGTTTGAGAAAGGGTGGGGGATGTTTGTGACCGTGTTTGAGGAGTTGTTCGTCGTCGGGGGGGTAAAAAAGGGGGAAAGTTTTGTACATACCGTATAGTTGATTGCAGGGAAGTATGTTTCCCAGGGTGTTTATGTGTTATAACGTGTTTTGATACATATTGGTAATAAAATACATTTGAAAAAACACTTAGATAACGTAAGAGGAAGCTATGTAAGCACATGAGGGAATGGAATTGAAGGATTTGCTGACGGATTTAAATGAAGAGGTGCAGGCGGAGGAGGCTTTACGGAGTGGAAATATTGATGAGTCTATTGGATTGGATGGGCTGTTGCAGTGTTGTAAATGCTATTTCTTAATATGTAGTTCCTAAGGCTCCAGCTATTTGAAAAGATCCTCGGGACTAGCTTACTTATTAAATAGTTCATTAGGAATTCTCTCCATTTATAACATCTCAAGCCTTTCAATTAAGTTACAGTCTAGTCATCACTTCCAAGCAGTTATTATACCATGTTATTTATAGAACAGTTAATCGTGATCACTAAGAAGTACGCAGATGTTGAAAATGTATTTCTAATTTTTGATCTTGCCAAGCGAAAGTCTTTTGTGGACCCCCATTGGCATTTATTATAATCAACAAAATAAAATGTCTTCTCGCATAAAAGGAGTGGCACAGCTCCTACCCTGGTGGCACTGGACTGTACCTACTGCTTGTATCAGCGAGGCAAGTTTTGATTTGCAGTCCGTGCTCTGTCCACCAATTTCTGCGGGGGTCACGATAGAGTAAAAAGACTTGTGTTTACATTGTGGTGTTCACTACCTCAGATATGGCAAAGCCACTTCAGTACCTATGAATTAGTCACTCTTGCAAAGTGGGAAACACGGCAGCCAATTTACGCATAGCAAGGCCCCAAAAGTAGCGATGTGATTGATGCGACCATCAATTCATTCGAAGACACGTGGAGAAGTAAACCGTGATTTTAATCAGCTTAGGACTGAGCCTGCCTGCGACCGGTACAACACTGAAGGTGGCCCCGCAGGTCAGCAGCTCTTATACTTCTTGTAAAGGGGGTGGAACCATGGGCGGAGCCCGTACATGCCCCAACATATCCCCTGTGGGTGAAGCCACACAATGGCCCATAGGTAGAGCCCACAGGGTTAATAACATAACACAGTGCACTGGTGAATTATCAGTAATTATACATTCACCACAGTGATAACAACTAAATAATCTGTTTCAGTGATGATGATGATTTGAGGGATAAATATTGACCAGGAACCCAGCTCTTCCTGGAACAATACCATGAGATCTTTTATGTTTGTTGTGTCAGCTGTGTGCAACTGGTGTCATGCTCACCTCCGAGTCTGACGGTGGTGGATTCAGGTCCCACTCCAGACTTCAGGGCTAAGGCCAGCACTGCTTTGCAGTACTGAGAGAGTCCTGGATGTGCTGTATTTTGAGTGAAAACCGCCCCCCCTCTGTTCTCTCAACAGGGTGTAAAAGATCCCATGACGCAATTTTGCAGAAGAGCACTGTCCTGATCAATATTTATCACTCAATCAGCATCACTAAACCAGGTTATCTGGTGAGTATCACATTCCTGTTTACGGGAGCTTGCAATGTGCAAATACCCAGTTCCTGCATTTCATAACGTTGCACAGGGAGTCAGGACCTAGGTCTAATGTCCCATCTGAAATACAGCGCCTCCAACAGTACGCACTCCCTCACTACTGCAGCCAGAATGTCATCCTGGACAAGAATTTTTTTTTTTCCAAACAATATACTTTATTCATAAAACCTATCATAAAAATTACAGAACATTGAATTGTCTTGACTGTACATTTCCATCAGAGTTACACATTCCCTTGACTTTCTTCCATTCAATTTTGATAATCTTCCACACACATCGCTCTTTACGTTACAATTCCTTCTTAAACATTTACATTGTCATGTTTCTTTTATGCATTGGAGTGTTAATGACCCAGACCGAGGGGGGTTTACACTGTTACCCGCCCCTCGGTGTACATTTGCTGGTAAGACCTTACACAGTGGTCTTTCCCCATTGCGCCTTGGCGGCAGCTGCCCCAAGCTTGAGTGCGTCCCTCAGCACGTAGTCCTGGACCTTGGAATGTGCCAGTCTGCAACACTCGGTCGAGGACAATTCTTTGCACTGGAAGATCAGGAAGTTTCGGGCAGACCAAAGAGCGTCTTTCACCGAGTTGATGACCTTCCAGCAGCAGTTGATATTTGTCTCGGTGTGTGTCCCTGGAAACAGTCCGTAGAGCACAGAGTCCTGTGTCACCGAGCTGCTCGGGATGAACCTTGACAAATACCACTGCATCTCTTTCCAGACCTTCTTTGCAAAGGCACATTCCACAAGGAGGTGGGTGACCATCTCATTTCCCCCACAGTCACTCCGAGGGCAGCGTGCAACAGCGCTGAGCCTTCGGGTGTACATGAAGACTCTGACAGGGAGGGCCCTTCTCACCACCAGCCAAGCTAGATCTTGGTGCTTGTTTGTAAGTTCTGGTGATGAGACGTTCTGCCAGATGACTCTGACGGTCTGCTCAGGGAACCATCCAACGTCCTCCACAGTCTGCTTTTCCCTGAGGGCCTCAAGGACATTACGTGCTGACCACTGCTTCATTGCCTTGTGCTCAAAGGTGTTTTTCTTCTGGACAAGATGCTCAAACCTCTGGATTGGTCCCTGATCCCACAGCCTGGTGACGCAGAGGTGAGAGTTGTAGCAACTGAGCCTCAGTACCCTGAGGCTAGGAAGGAGCAAGTCAGAGTATTGGGTTTCCTGTTGTGCTCTGTAAAAGCTACTCCTACTGGAATGGGATGGACAAACCTGCTGCAATTTTCTGTTTAGACTAACAACGTGGGGACTTGAGGGAAGTACTGTAGCAACAGCTGTAAACCTGTCAATTTTTTTGAAAATTAACAGAACAAAATTCTAGGACGGTTTTAATCCTTGGTACAGAGAAGAAAGATTTGATTGAAAACAATAATGCCTTCATGACGCATTCTTAATTAATAACCTTTGTGAGGATGCAAAAAACTGCTAATCCAGTTCTGAGGAATTAGCTGCTGCGCTAATGAAATTACAATAGTGTAATTTTCATTTATAGAAACCAAATCAAATCTCCCGGTTGGGCTACTTTAAGCAGAATGCAGGTTGAAACTCAGGAGAATGGGAGCTGTGTCATCAGCCCGGAAAGATTGATAGGAACACACTGAAAGGTTCCGCGTGTGTGTGTGTGTGCGCGTGAGAGAAATAATCAGATCTTCTGTAGGAGCAGCCAATGTTTCAAACCAGGCTCATTCAAACGTCACTCATTAGTAGTGACTCAGGTTGGCTTGGAAATGTGAGCAACTCACGATTCTGTGTCTTTCAGTTAGTTGGCTTGGCATTATCATTCTTGCTTATCGTAAATATCAATCTTAACATTTTCCTGTTGTTGACAGTTCAATTTGAATTGCCATGTTATTGCTTCCCATGTTATTACTTCCCTGTAATGTCTTGGCTTCTCAATTTCCTCCCTCGGGATTAAGAGGTGGATACAAAAATGGACTGCGTATTTTGCCCACATCTCCTTCAAGTAGACGAGACACGTCCGATGAACCCACTCAGATTAACATGGGGCACCGATCATTGTCATTATAATGTCTGGCGATCGGTTTGCTCAGTTGGCTGGGCGGCTGGTTTGTGATGCAGAGCGATGCCAACAGTGTGGGTTTGATTCCCGTACCGGCCAAGGTTATTTATGAAGCTCTACGGCCGAGGTTGGAGTTGTTCTGGTCTTGGGTTAAAGATAGCGCAGATTGAACAGTTTCCCGTCCGTTCTGTAGACAACCTCCATGCCTGTGGGGAATTTTCTCTGGTTGAGGTGCAATATTGTAGCGAGTGAAATGGAGAAAGGTTGGTGCAATAACACAGCCATGTTTGACCCAGAGATTCTCAGTCTGACCAGCACTGGAGTGCGACCTCAATAAAGTGAGAGACTTTGGTGAGCTGAGGGAAACTTGACCATCTTTCTACAAATTTAATATTATTTGTATTTAACATTTAACTGGAAGGACTGTTTAAAGTCTAAACCTCATCCAGGGGCCAACGCAGGGAGATAGAATCTATCCACTAGCGGCAGCTGGAATAGTTAATTATGGAAACTAGCTTGAACTGATCTTTGCAGTACAGGCTCAGCTAGTCCCCTTGTTCAGAACATATCAATTCAAAGATTTTCAGTGCAACTAGCACTGGAGTGTAACCTGAATGAACAGCAGTGCCTTAACCCAAGCCAACTTGCCCAACATTGAGGCACTAATCGTTCAAAACCAGCTGTGCAGGGTGGGACATGACATGCGTATGCCTGGCACCGGACTCCCAAGGCAGTCGCTCTATTCAGAACTCGCTCAGGGCAGGAGACCTCCAGGGGGACAGCAGAAATGTATTCGGGATGTCCTTGAAGAGATCAAACACCGCCTACTTGGCAGATCCTGGCTTACGACAAACGAAAATGGAGAAGACTCATTTGGGAAGAGACCAAGCACATCGAGAGCCTTCGTCGGGAACGTACACGGGCAAAGTCTAGGCATTGGCGGGAGCACACAAACCTCCGAACAACCCACCTGCACAACCTTTCAAGCACCACCTACCCCACATGTGGCAGAGTCTGCAGATCACACATTGAACTGATCAACCATCTAGGAACCCATCGAATTGGAGTGAAAATAAGTCGCCCTCAATCCCAAGGATCTCCCAGAAAGGAAGAATATCTACATATCTGGGTTGAAGCAAGTAATAGTGGGAATATGGAAAATAATGGAATGTTACTTATTCATGGTACAGAAGAGGACAGAGAATCTGCGAACAGGTAGAAAGATGTGTCCAGGTTTTAGATCATTGAAATTTTAACAGAGACAAAGGAAACTCAATCTATCATAGAGTAATAGAATTATTTACAGAACAGAGGGATGCCATTCAGCCCACCGGGTCAATGATAGCTCTCTACGGAGCAACCACTTTGTTCCGCTCCCCAGGTTGATGTCTGTAGGCCTGCAAGTTTATTTCCTTTGAGTGTCCATCCAATTTCCTGTTGAAATCATGGATTGATTCTGCTTCCAACACCTTTGTGGGCAGCGAGTTCTAAGTCATTATCACTTGATGCGTAAAAAAGGTTCTCCTCATATCCTTCCTGCCCGAGTCCTTAAATCTGTGTCTGCTAGTCCTTGTACAATCAGCTAACGGGAACAGTTTTTCCTTTTGTGCCTCATCTAAGCCTGTCATAATCTTATTCATCTCTGTCGAATCTCCCCTCAATCTCCTTTGCCCGAAGGAGAACAACCCCTCGGGGTTAGAGCTGGGAACAAACATTGTCATTGCAAAAAGATTAAGATGGACAAAATCCAATTTCAGGAGTAATGAAAGGGATCGATAAAATGATTGGAGAAAGGAGTTTTGTGCAAAGCCAGCACCAGAGAGCGGATTCTGAACTAAAGAAGCCACAAGAAATTTAGAAGTGTAGGAGGCTGCAGATCTGGACAAACAAACTTCTCCTTAACTGAAAGATTTGCAGGAATTATTACCCTTAGTGTTTCTGCATTAGAATCAATGTTTTTCAATTTCTGAAGCACTTTCACATAATGAAAGCTGTGATGTTGTATTGGAAGGGTAGCTTAGCTGGAATTCTGATTCTGACGTCCAGATAATATTCTAGAGAAATTTGGTCAATAAAATAGATTTAGTTGAAAAAGAACGGCTGTAAAAGTTCATTGTAAAAGCAATTATTCACTCAGGGCCTTGTCATCATAATCGCTAACCTTCTAATAGTTTTAATTGTCGCTTATTGCTCTTTCGAAGAAGAGTTACTGCTCGATTCTTAAAATCACTCGTGGGTCACAGTCCCAGCTCCGTACCAAACCGAAGCAGCCTAAAGATCATTGGACCAATACATAACTGATAAAGAAATAGAGGAATGTTTGTTCACAGGAGAAAATTGATATTAGACAATTATTAGTTTAGCATTGAAATAGATGAGGGCCAGTGATCTGAGCCAGATGGATTAGAATTTTTTTTTCTTGTATTCAACAACTACCATTTATTTATCTAACGCCATTATCGCAGTCGAACACGGCAGCACAGTGGTTAGCACTGTTGCTTCACAGCTCCAGGGTCCCAGGTTCGATTCCCGGCTTGGGTCACTGTCCATGCGGAGTCTGCATGTTCTCCCCGCGTCTGCGTGGGTTTCCTCCGGGTGCTCCAGTTTCCGCCCACAAGTCCAAAGATGTGCAGGATAGGTGGATTGGTCACGCTAAATTGTCCCTTAGTGTCCAACAAAAAAGGATAGGTGGGGTTACTGGGTTTCAGTTAAGAAGGAGTTTGTACTGGGTAGGGTGGATGCATGGGATTAAGAAGGGTGCTCTTTCCAAGGGCTGGTGCAGTCTTGATGGGCCGATTGGCCTCTTTCTGCACTGTAAATTCTATGATACATTCCCACTATACTCCACTGGAACGATCGCCAAACAATATTTGATACTGAGCCACAAAAGGGGGATGGTAGGACAGGCGACTTTTTGGTCAAAGAAGGAGGTTTTAAGGAGTTGGGGGAGAGGAGATTAAAGAAAAAAGTTCAGAGTCCAGGGCCTAGGCAGCTAAAGCCTGGACCACCGGTGGGTTGAGCACTGAGAGATCCCAGCCCTATCCCCTTTTGGGAGGGAGTCACCAGAATGGCCGTTGGGGTTGGCGTTATGGTCCTGGTGTGCACAGTTCATGTGTGTGCAGTAACTAGGATGTCACGCCTTGTAAACCAAACCGTGTTTCTGAACCCGTCCAGTCCTCCCTCCCATCATGCAGAAAAACATTGCTTCGTTGCCGGTTGCGAGGCTAGCCGTGTTAGAGCCAATAAAAATCGCTTGGATTTTCCATAAGTCCAGAGAAGGATAAACGCAAACAAGAGAGGGAGAGAAACAACCAAGAGAAAGCATTTCGGTGCAACATCGTGGGCCGAAGGGCCTGTACTGCGCTGTATTGTTCTATGTTCTAAAGAGGCAAACACTAAGTGAGAGGGGCGTTGGGGGGGGGGGGGGGGGGGGGGGGGGGCGTGAGAGACTCAGACCCTGAAGGTGAAAGAAAGATAAACACAAACTGGGAGATGGAGAGAGGCAGCAACGCAAACTAAGGCGTGGGAGGAGAGAGAGAGACAGAAACTGAAGGGGAAAGAGAAACACAAATAGAGTTCATCTCGGATTGTTGCTCGCTGTTGTATAACGTGTTTTATTCTGGAAGTCAGTCAGATTTCACGCTTTTCCGTGAGGACTGCAACCTCACCTCACTGAAGCTGGGCTTCAATAGTTGTGTGTGGGAGTCAGAGAATTGAATTAGGTTTGGTTTTGGTTTTATTTATTACTTCAACGACTTGCTGTGTATTGTGAAATGTAATAAAATTGTTTCAAAACTTTAGTTAAGAGTTACTTTGTCGATACTGTTCTGGCTGAATCAGTGGAATTTATTTGCCGTTTCTCATTGTGAGCAGTGCTGTAAAAACATCACCCAATGAAGCAATGATCCCTCGTCGTTGTCGCTCTGTGCAGATCGCTTTAAGATTGCTGCCGGGCCTTAAAGGGAATTTCATAGAATCAATCATAGAAGGGCTGCAGCTCGGAAGGAGGCCATTTGACCCTTCATGACTGTGCCAGCCCACTGCAAGAACAATTTTAGTCCATTCACTCCCTCGTTCTTTCCTCTTAACCCTGCATTTTTCTTTCTCTTTGTTGCGCAGTAACATCTGATTGCTGGACAAACATGGAACTTCGAAGGAACATTGCACGAAAGCAGCTTTTATTTAAACATCACTTCTCCTTCCATCTTTCTATTCTTTTGTCCTTTCTTTAATTTAGAAATAACACCGGCATCAGACATTGTCTGTTTGCTGCAAATGTATCGATTCCACACAGGCAGGTTATTTTCGTTAGGTTTTATACAGCGAAACAATTATCTAATACGAACAAGCCTCTTGAGAATAAAAATATGTGGGAATAATTTTCCGATAGAGCATTGGATCATCATCATGTGTGCTCTATTTGAAGGCAGGTCCAAGATTCATTGAGTGGGATTCGTCACTGTCGCGCCGTCGATTTCGTAATCGGCGATCGGACAGAGAATCCCTGTTTACGATCGAATCGGAGGCGGCACCTGTTTTCGGATGCTCCGCCACTTCCAAG
This sequence comes from Scyliorhinus torazame, assembly GCF_047496885.1. NCBI lineage: Eukaryota > Metazoa > Chordata > Chondrichthyes > Carcharhiniformes > Scyliorhinidae > Scyliorhinus > Scyliorhinus torazame. The sequence goes on along the minus strand of NC_092727.1, from coordinate 11,963,985 downwards.
ATGGCGTCACCGGGGAGTACGCCGTATGAACAGCGTTGTTACCTGAAGGCCCTCCCCCGATGCTCTGCCCCCGATGGCCCGAGTTCCCGACGGCACGGGGCACATGAGCTCTCACTTTTCGGAACCCGGCGTGGTGATTGCGGATTGTGTCCAGCGTTGCAGCAGTCTGGGGGGGGGGGGCGTTCCGCTGGCCGGAGGGGGCTTCGGTGAGGGCTGGGGGACTGGCGGGGGTGGCGAGGGGATGTCCGGGGGGGGCACTATCTGGTGGATGGGTTCGCGCCCGGCCGGCACCATGTTGTACGGGGCGACCACTGCAGGTTGTCGCCGTGCGCATGTGCGGCCACTGACCCGGCAATTCTCCGGCCGTTTATATCGTGAAGGGCGTGTGTTTTACGTGGCGCGGTTGCTAGCCCCTCATCAGTCGGAGGGTTGGTGCTGGGGCCTTGCCGATTTTTTTCGGGCTTCCGCCGGACATAGCCTCAAAATCGGAGAATCCAGCCCATTGTCTTCTCCATACATCTCTATCCATTGCCCGTCTTTTGATTTGCCAATAACTTCCTTCACTTTTCAAATCATCCAGCATTGATATTCTCTTCCTCTATTTTCTTGAAATCTTCCCTCCATAACGCCTGTGAGATGTCTGTTTCCTCCTAAGAGGTGCCCTGCCCAGACTCTATCTGTTCCTAATTCCATTCACCAAATATCTTTGTTCATTCACTTTACTCAGAATTTCACCATTTGTTAATTTTTTTGATCCTTTCCATTCTCCTCCAAGCCTTCACTTCAAAGCTATTTAGCAAGTTGGTCTCTTTCCACTATGTCCGAGTCTCATATCTGTACAAAATAGCATTCGAAATCAATGGGTGGGGAGGCAGATGTTGTAGCCTTTGCCTCGTTGATCGCCCGAAGGCGGATACTGTTGGGTTGGAGAGCAACCTCTCCACCCTGTGCCCTGGCGTGGCGGGGGGACCTGTTGGAATTTTTGACGCTGAAAAGGTCAAATTTGAACTGAGGGGAAGGATGGAGGGGTTCTACAATTCATGGGCGTTAATCATTACGAACTTTCAAGAATTGGATCACATCGAACATTGGGGGGGGAGCTGGGAGAGTTGGGGGAGGGGGGGCTGTGTGTGTTAATGGTGACTATGGGTGATTCCTGATTCCTTTTTGTCATTGGTTTGTGTGAACATGTGGGCTAATGTTTGGGGTTTGGTGGGAGGATGGGATCGTTGTTATTGATATGGGGATTGACATTACATTCGTTCCTGATTATTGTTTATTGTTGGGTGTAAATTTGGGAGAAAATGTGAAAAAGGAGGAGAATAAAATATATATATTTTTTAAAAGTCAGCATTGAAATCAAACAGGGTAGCAACTTTTGCTTCGTCACTGACTACAAAGTTGAATGAACAACTCGCGAGCAGTGGATACATGGACCCAAACGCTCAACAAAAGAGATTAGTGATGTACACCTTCATTCCTTCCAAGTCCAAGTATGTGCAGCTAGGTGGATTGGCCATATTAAATTGTCCCTTAATGTTCAAAGATGTGCAGGTTAGGTGTGGTTACGGGAATAGGGCCGGAGAGTAGGCTGAGCTAGAGTGCTCGTTCGGAGGGTCGGGGCAGACTCAACGGGCTGAATGGCCTCCATCTACACTGGAAGGAGTCTATGATTCTAAAGCCAGAGGTGTTGAATAATTTTGTTTGGAGATGGTAATAGCCATGTGAAAAGTTAGTCAGGCATGCTTGTACTGCAGTTCAGGCTTTCTCCACAATGTATTTTACCTTCAGGCCACAAAAGCATTTTCCATTAATTGGACTGAATCTCCTTTGATTTTAAAACCTACCTCCTTATACATTCTGTATCTGAGATGGCCTGCCTAAGATTAACAATAACTCCCGACTGGTTAATCCTCCATTGGGTATCATGTGGGCTCCCTAACATATCTCCAGCTGTATCAATTGGGAGAAAGTACAGCACTAGCAGAACAGAAATTAAAACGAACATCCCGATTTACCTACAAGGTGATGAATAATGTATAGAGGTAGTGAAATACAGCAAAGTTCTGATGGTTAATAACCCTTTCTAGGAGATCTTGCGGTGCAATGGGTAACATCCCTGCCTCTGAGCCAGAAGCTCCGGATTCGAGTCCCACCAGGGACCCGATGACCAAAGAATGTGCGACCAGCAGGTTTAGTGTCAACCTGCAAAATTCTCCCAACGCGGCAATGGCTGGCGGTAAGAGCGGGAGAGACTCCTGGTCAGCTGTGCTTGATACGGAGCGGTGCTGCTCAAACTATAAGCCCCAGGTGACAGACGAGTGATCTGTCCCGGGAAAGACTTTGCTATGGAATCAGATGAACGTCTGCCTTGCGCACCACTAGGTGTGGGATGGGAAACAGCAACAACAAGTACTTGATGAGTGACATCTGCAAGATGCACTGCAGCAGTTCACCAAGACGTCTTTGACTGCACCTTCCAAACCTGCGACCTCTTCCACCTGCAATGGCAAGTGCAGCAGATGCACAGGGATACCACCACCAAGTTCCCCTCCAAGCCACATACCATCCTGATTTGAAACCATATCAAGGGTCAGCACGGTGGTGCAGTGGTTAGCACTGCTGCCTCATGGTGCTGAGGACCCGGGTTCGATCCCGGCCCCGGGTCACTGTCCATGTGGAGTTCTCCCCATCTCTGCGTGGGCCTCAGCCCCACAACCCGAAGATTGGCCACGTTAAATTGCCCCTTAATTGGAAAAAATGAATTGGGTACTCTAAATTTATAAAAAAAGAAACTATATCCTTGTTCCTTCATCATTACTGGGTAAAAATCCTGGAACTCCCTCCCTGGAACTACACCGCAGAGATGTCAACAGTTCAAGAAAGTGCCTCATCACCACCTTCTCAAGTATACAGAGGGGTGGTCAATGAATCAGGGTTACCATTGACCAGAAACTGAACTGGACGAGTCATATAAATGCTGTGGCTACAAGAGCAGGCCAGAGGCTGGGAATTCTGTGGTGAGGAACTCACTCCCTGACTCATCAAAGCCAGTGCACCATCTGCAAGGCACAAGTCAGGAGTGTGATGGAATACTCTACACTTGCCTGGATGAGTGCAGCTCCAACAACACAAGAAGCTCGACCCCATCCAGGACAAAGCAGCCCACTTGATTGGCACCCCATCCACAAACATCCAAGTTCTCTACCTTAAATATTCACACTCCCCCCCCCCCCCCCCCCCACCACCACCACCACCGACGCATAGTCGCAGAAGTGTGGACCATCTACAAGGTGCACAGCAGCAACTCAACCAAGGCTCCTTCAACAACAGCTTCCAAACCCGCAATATCTGCCACCTGGGAGGACAAGGGCAGCAGATAACTGGGAACACCACCACCTGGAAGTTCCTCTCCAAGTCACTCATTATCCTGACTTGGAAAAATATTGCCGTTCCTTCACTGTCACTGGGTCACAATGCAGGAACCTTCTTCCTAACAGCACTCTGGGCGTGCCTACACCTCCGGGATTGCAGTGGTTCAAGAAGGCAGCTCACCACCACCTTTTCAAGGGCATTTATCGATGGGCAATAAATGCTGACTGAGGCAGCGATGTCCGCATGCTGTGATATAATTTTTTTTAAATGATGGCCTTCCAGGTAACACCCACATCCCGAGAATTAATTTTAAAAAGCCATTTGGCAGAAAGAACCTTCACAATACAATGCGAATGAAAATGTTCCTTGTACCCTTAGAAGCTTGCATTTAAGCTCAGCTGGATTTGTGCCAAGTTAATGTTACAGATATTTCTTTGAAGTCGACAATCAAACAGTGGATCAATGTTGTTGGTGAGCTGGTTAATATTGCCACGCTCCTTCAAAATTTTCTTTCAGCAATCCCAAAAAAATGAATCAGTTCTGTAATGATGTTAACATTTCAATTAACGTTTCTTGATTCACTGAAAGTTCAAAAGAAATTGACAGATTCTTTAAGAAACTGAACACTGATATGTTTGATCAGCCATCCACATTGGTCATCACTCTGACAGGAAGAGTCAAAATTTATTCAGATGTACAGTTGACTAAAAGCTTTTCACACTGTATTTATCCTATATATAATGATAGATCAAATACCTCTTAGCTTGTCAGTGGGGACAGAGGCGGACGATGGTTATGGGTGTGAGGGACGGAGGGATACTCTCGAGGATGGGAATATGAAACGAGACCCAAACATTCCGCACGGCTCAATACATGTAATAATAAAGTTCATGATGGAGTGCAGTGGTGGTCAACCCGTGGCCAGGGGATCACATGCGGCACATCTGGCTACTGACCATCGCCAACATGCAGGGTCGCCACATTCCGCTAATTTTTTTTTTTTCCTACCGGTATGGCTGAAGCGATCTGCACGTAAAGCGAGGGCGAATGAAATGAGGTGCGTGCTGATTGCTCACAACATCGACTGCGAGAGCCAAGTGCTCCCTCTGCATCCAAAGAGCAAATGTTTATTTTGTTTTTACCATTTGAAGTTAATGAGAGTGCAATTGATATATGAATGATTAAGTATCTTCTATAACTCAATATGAAGGGCAGGATTCTCACTTCTGGGCACTAAGTCTGTGCAGAAAACGGGCGGGAATCACTCCGGACTTTTTCCTAGGAAGTCCGGGGTGATTCTCCGTCTTCAAGGTGGCTAGCAGGGCCCTGGCATGCATCCTGCAGCTTGGGCTGCCGGTGGGTTCCTGCAGTTACGCCTGCGCAGCCACGCATGCGCACGGCGGCCGACCAAGGGTCCGCGAATGTGTGCGGCAGCTGTCTTCGCACCGGCCCCCATGCAACATGGCGACGCCCTACAGGGGCCGGCACGGAGGAACATAGGCCTTCCTAGGAATGAGCGCGCCCGCCGATCGGTAACCACCGATCGCTGGCCTGGCCACAGTGGAGGCCCGGAGTCGGATCCCCCCGCGCCCCCACCAAGACGGATCCCCGCAGCCAGGACGCCGAGGTCCCGCCGGGTGGGACCACAAGTGAACCACGTCGGCGGAACTCGGCGGGCACCTGGCCCGTCGAGCACGGAGAATCGTCGCCGGTACCGCTTTCAACGGCTCCTGACCTGTGCCACGTCGATCGCGCGCGACTGGTGGCGATTCTCCGGTCGCCGGAGAATCGCGTGCCGGTGTGGGAGCCTATTTTGGGTCATTCTTCGCTGCTACGCCGAGCGCGATTTCGGCGCAGAGGGTGAGAGAATCCCGCCCGAAATAATCGCCATGTGTTAAATATAATTCATGGGATTGTGGATAGGGAACAAGCCCAATTTCAATCATGCAGTCTATTGAGATGAAGGAGGGTCATTCAGGCGGCCCACTCACTAACACAGCAGAGTAATTCTTCCCAAACATATCTAAGTGTGGTCTCCAGCGAGAAACCTGCGCGATTCCCATTGGATCGGCACCATCCAGATCGCAATCCACCCACACTTAGACAATTCTTTGGAGGTTGGGGTGATTTGCATCGTGAATGAGATATGCAGGACCTAAAGACGCCTACAAGGCCCGTTCCTCAAAATTAAGTGACAGGCCCTATTAAACCATCCCCCCCCCCCCCCCCCTCCCCCGCTCACCCCGGTCCCATAGGCATCGTGACCTCCTCGCAGACATTGAGGGCATGGTAGCACAGTGGCTAGCACAGTTGCTTCGCAGCTCCGGGGTCCCAAGTTCCATTCCCGGCTTAGGTCACTGTCTGTGCGGAGTTTGCACGTTCTCTCCGTGTCTGCGTGGGTTTCCTCCGGGTGCTCCGGTCTCCTCCCACAATCCAGAAATGTGCAGGTTGGTGGATTGGCCATGCTAAATTGCCCTTAGTGTCCAAAAATAAAGGTTGGGTTGGGTTGGACGGGTTACTGGGTTACAGGGATAGGGTGGGGATGTGGGCTTAGGTAGGGAGCTCTTTCCAAAGGCAGGTGCAGACTCGATGGGCCGAATGGCCTCCTGCTCTGTAAATTCTACATGATACAAGGTGGGGGAACATTCCAAACCTTTGATCACAGAGGGGGAAACTGCCCCCAACTACTAAATGTTCGGGTCACCCCCACTTTCCCCCCCCCCACACCACACAGAGATCATGGTGACCCAACCCCCCCCCCCACCTCACCCTCACCAGCAGCATTCCTCCCCACCCCCGCCACACATCCTCATTGGTATCAACCCCCTCCCACCCCCAAGGTTCGCTTACATCTGGGCCCTCCCAATGGGGTTCCCTTCAGGCCCTGCCTCTTCAACCTTCAGGCCCAGCCCCTTCGGGCTCCACCTCTTGATACTGCCTCCTGATACCCTTGCACTGCCGACCTGGCACTGGAGGATTGACACTGCTATGGAGCCGCCATGCTTCCAACTGCCCGGGGGCTGCAATAGCCTCTGAGCCCTCCGGATTGGTAATCACATATGTGGAGACCAGTAGTGATTTGCACCAGCTTCTCATTGAGCCGGTGGGTGGGGGAATTGCAGGAGTCAGGCGGGTTCAGCTGAAAGCCTACCTTGCATGTTTCAGTGTGAGTTTTAATGTGCTGATGGTTCATGCCCAGCCAGGGTGTGAACCAGGTTACATCTGCTGGGAGCATCCTGGAGGCGCAGAACCGGTTTGGCGCCGCGGAAATCCCATTTCGGGCCTCTCCCGGAATTCTCCCGACAAAGCGGGATTTGCGGCAAAACATATCTGGCGAGTCGCCACCAGGTTGTCCATCACTGATGGGAGTAGCTTGTGAAGGGTTTGTAGAAGGATGGGCCAAATGCCCTTTTCTCATGCCATGCTTTTTCTTGTGTTCTAATGGATAGTTCTCCATACTGGAGAAACCCACAAACTATTCACCCAGATTGGCGAGTCTTCATACACAAACCTCAGGATGGCACTGTGCAGACAGAGCGAGTAACTTGGAAAGCAAATGGCAGTTTAGACTTTATCAGAGGGGAGTGGAGTAAAAGGATAGGGAAGTTTTGCTGGTGTACGGTTTTTGTCTCCTTACCAGCGGACGGATCAACGTGCCTTGTGGGGGCTGGGAGGGGGGGATTGGAAGCAGCCAAAGGTTCGCTAGATTGATCCCTGGGGCAAGAGGACTGTCCTATGAGGAGAGATTGAGTAGAATATTCAACGGAGTTTAGAATAATGATCACATTTAAATGTATAAAATTCTGAGAGGACTTGACATTCTTTGGGGCTGGATTTCCCATTGAAACCAGCCCACACCGTCTCGAAACCAGCTGGCGGGGGTGCGCTGGCGGGGCGCCGGACTCTCCGATTCTGGGACTATGCCCCCACGCCATTGTAAAAACTGTGGCCTTTGACGACAGAAAAGCAAGCAAGAAAGGACCACATATTCATTGCCATGCACGGGGCCAGCAGGGACCCGTCGTAAATCTTGCAGTTTTTGCTGTAGATATGGGCTCCTGCACTTCCGGGTCAGAGGTCGCGCATGCGCACGGTGGCCGCCTCCAGCGGGGTCCATGGCAGACTCAGACAGCGAATAGTGCCCCCAATCGGCCGCACGCCCGACCTGGACACCCCGCCCAAAAGTACCCCGGGCCCATATGAGGCCCCGCCCTCCGATCGGCCCGCCCCCCCCCCCGACCATGGCGGCCGCGGACTGGGTCCACAGCCGGCAAGCGAGTATCCCGACCGGCAGGACCAGGAGTCGTCCACGCCGTCGGGTCTTCGGCCAGTCGGGGGCGGAGATTGGCGGAGCGGGCCTCCAACAATGGGCGCAGGTAGGTGATACGCGGCGCGGCGTACTCTCTGAGTACGCCAAGTTTCGGGGCCCGCAGAATCGGGGAACCACCGCCGGTCCTGATTCCGTGCGCGGAAGTGGATTCTCCTCCCCGGCGCCAGACTCGATTTCGGCGTTGGGGTGCCGAATCCAGCCCTAGAACTGGGGTCAGCCATTTAGGACTTGAGATGAAAAGAAGTCCTTCACGCACAGGGTTGTGAATCTTTGGAATTTTCCACCTCAAGAGGGTTGTAGATGATCAGTTGCTGAGCATGTTCACAATGATGTGCTCATATTCACGGGATCGATAGATCAATAGGGAATCTAGGAATGTGGCGATGGGGATGGGAAAACAAAGTTGAGGCCGAGGATCTGTCACATATAATAGAATAGCAGCAGCGGCCTTACTATAACTTCAATTTCTTCTTAAGTTCTGCCAATACACTGCCTCTATCATTATATTTCCATCGTAACCAGCGTCTCGTACTGATTTTCTACCCCATAGACTTAGTCAGCTCTCTTGGCTAGTTCTTCTAATTCTCCTTCTGACCTTTGAAAAATATATTTTTGACACCAGTGGGTTAAATTCCTATGTTAAGTTTCTGTCTGTGCTCTTTCAGCGTAGCTGCAAACTCATTCATCTTAAATACTGTCCCTGTCACCCTTATGGCCCGCAAGGTGAGCATGCCCATCTTGAATAACTTGTGAGCAATTTTTTTGCTCCAAATTATCGCACAAGCTTGAGCTGCCTTTATTGTAAATGGGTCAATGCGCATAGGTTGCGAATGGCACTAAGAATAGCCTGAAATGGAAACTGAACCTGCAATGCCGATATTTATAATTTATATCATTTCCAAATTTGATGCAAAGTCGTTGGTGATTTTGGGGATTAAGTTCCGTTGTTTTTTCTCCTTGCTGTGATTTTAATGAGCGCCTATTTTTTTTTTTTTTTTTTTTTTGCAGTTTTGGCACTATTTCTTGCAACCGTCTAATGTTACTACAGCTGTTCCACAAAGTGATATTCCCTTCAGATCAGCCCTTCATACCGTTTGAAAACTCTCTGTTCGGGTGCTGGGATGCAGTTGCTTGCCTCAGGAGGCAGAGGTGGCATGCCTGCTCCCGAAAGCTTCTGAATTTCTGTTTGAGTAACCCTATTTAAAAAGGCAACAACATTTTTGTTGAAAACGCATCGATGGCAAATCTTTTGAATGAAAAATTCACAAATCTAATCTACTTTCACCAATCCAGAACAGTTAGAATCCAGCACACCCCGCCAATCCAGAGTCGGAAAATACATTTCCAAATTGAACGTTGGCAGAATGTTGAATGTTTCTCAAAATTATGCAAACGGGGAGTTGTGTCCTCACGTACCCACAAACGATGGACGGGATTCTCCTTCCCGGGACACCTGGATCGCGTTCCCCAAAGGACGGAGAATCGGGCGTTGGGGCAAAATCGGGATCGATGCCGGGCGCCGGCCTGATCTCGATGCTCCAACCACCTGCTGGGAACGAGGTCCATGACCGCGCGCCAGCGGGAGCATGGAAATCAATGCAAATAGGTCTCAATGACCCATCCGCATCTATAAAAATCTGTAAAATTCTAACAGGACTGAACAGGGTAGGTGCAGGAAGGATGTTCCTGATGGTGGGGGTGTCCAGAACCAGGGGTCACAGTCTGAGGATACGGGCTAGAACATTTAGGACAGAGATGAGGAGACATGTCTTCACCCAGAGAGCGGTGAGCCTGTGGAATTCGTTACCACAGGAAGCAGTTAAGGCCAAAACATTGAATGGTTTCAAGAAGCAGTTTGATATAGCACTTAGGGTGAGGGGGATCAAAGAATATGGGGGAAAGCAGAATTAGGCTATTAAGTTGGATGATCAGCTATGATCATAATGAATGGCGGAGATGGATTGAAGGGCTGAATGGCCTCCTCCTGCTTCTATTTTCTGTTTCTATTTAGCAGGCTCAGCGCCCAATCTCTGGCCCTCGGTGATTCTCCAATTCCCACAGCCGGGAATCACGTGGAAGCTGATCACTTGTGGTCTCCACCAGCATGACCCTGGCATGGTTGACCTTGCAGTGGTCCCCCCAGGCTAGGGCCACACTGGGGGAGGCCATCCGAGGGCCACCCCACCCCGAACAATGCACTGCCCGCCCATGCCTCCTCTCCCAGACCCCCCTCCCCCACGAACCCCTGGGGACCCACAAAATAGGGAGCCCCCTCCCCAAGGGACCCTGTAATTGGGGACCGCCCACACACAAATTAGACCCCTTTCGGGAAGCTAGGGAACAGTCCAGGCAGGGGTAGTGAACATAGAACATAGAACATACAGCACAGAACAGGCCCTTCGGCCCACGATGTTGTGCCGAACTTTTGTCCTAGATTAAGAATAAATTAATCTACACCCCATCATTCTACCGTGATCCATGTACCTATCCAATGGCCGCTTGAAGGTCTCTAATGTTTCCGACTCAACTACTTCCACAGGCAGTGCATTCCATGCCCCCACTACTCTCCGGGTAAAGAACCTACCTCTGACATCCCCCCTATATCTTCCACCATTCACCTTAAATTTAAGTCCCCTTGTAATGTTTTTTTCTACCCAGGGAAAAAGTCTCAGACTGTCTACTCTATCTATTCCCCTGATCATCTTATAAACCTCTATCAAGTCTCCCCTCATCCTTCTCCGTTCTAATGAGAAACGGCCTAGCACCCTCAACCTTTCCTCCTAAGACCTACTCTCCATTCCAGGCAACATCCTGGTAAATCTCCTTTGCACCTTTTCCAAAGCTTCCACATCCTTCCTAAAATGATGCGACCAGAACGGCACACAGTACTCCAGATGTGGCCTTACCAAGGTTTCGTAGAGCTGCATCATCACCTCATGGCTCTTAAATTCAATCCCTCTGCTAATGAACGCTAGCACGCCATAGGCCTTCTTCACAGCTCTATCCATTTGAGTGGCAACTTTCAAAGATCTATGAACATAGACCCCAAGATCTCTCTGCTCCTCCACATTGCCAAGAACCCTACCGTTAACCCTGTATTCCGCATTCATATTTGTCCTTCCAAAATGGACAACCTCACACTTCTCGGGGTTAAACTCCATCAGCCACTTCTCAGCCCAGCTCTGCATCCTATCTATGTCTCTTTGCAGCCAACAACAGCCCTCCTCACTATCCACAACTCCAGCAATCTTCGTATCATCTGCAAATTTACTGACCCACCCTTCAACTCCCTCATCCAAGTCATTAATGAAAATCACAAACAGCAGAGGACCCAGAACTAATCCCTGCTGTACGCCACTAGTAACTGGGATCCAGGCTGAATATTTGCCATCCACCACCAATCTCTGACTTCTATCGGTTAGCCAGTTTGTTATCCAACTGGCCAAATTCCCACTATCCCATGTCTCCTTACTTTCTGCATAAGCCTACCATGGGGAACCTTATCAAATGCCTTACTAAAATCCATGTACACTACATCCACTGCTTTGCCTTCATCCACGTGCTTGGTCACCTCCTCAAAGAATTCAATAAGACTTGTGAGGCAAGACCTACCCCTCACAAATCCGTGCTGCCTATCTCTAATCAAGCAGTGTCTTTCCAGATGCTCAGAAATCCTAGCCCTCAGTACCCTTTCCATTACTTTGCCTACCACCGAAGTAAGACTAACTGGCCTGTAATTCCCAGGGTTATTCCTATTCCCTTTTTTGAACAGGGACACGACATTCGCAACTCTCCAATCCCCTGGTACCATCCCTGTTGACAGTGAGGACGAAAAGATCATTGCCAACGGCTCTGCAATTTCATCTCTTGGATATATCCTGTCAGGCCCGGGGGACTTGTCTATCCTCAAGTTTTTCAAAATCCCCAACACATCTTCCTTCCTAACAAGTATCTCCTCGAGCTTACCAATCTGTTTCACACTGTCCTCTCCAACAATATGTCCCCTCTCATTCGTAAATACAGAAGAAAAGTACTCGTTCTAGACCTCTCCTACCTCTTCAGACTGAATACACAATCTCCCGCTACTGTCCTTGATCGGACCTACCCTCGCTCTAGTCATTCTCATATTTCTGACATATGTGTAAAAGGCCTTGGGGGTTTCCTTGATCCTACCCGCCAAAGATTTTTCATGCCCTCTCTTAGCTCTCCCAATCCCTTCAGTTCCCTCCTGGCTATCTTGTATCCCTCCAGTGCCCTGTCTGAACCTTGTTTCCTCAGCCTTACATAAGTCTCCTTCTTCCTCTTAACAAGACATTCAACCTCTCTTGTCAACCATGGTTCCCTCACTCGACCATCTCTTCCTTGCCTGACAGGGACATACATATCAAGGACACGTAGTATCTGTTCCTTGAACAAGTTCCACATTTCAATTGTGTCCTTCCCTGATAGCCTACGTTCCCAACTTAAGCACTTCAGTTCTTGTCTGACAGCATCATATTTACCCTTCCCCCAATTGTTAACCTTGCCCTGTTGCACGCACCTATCCCTCTCCATTACTAAAGTGAAAGTCACAGAATTATGGTCACTATCTCCAAAATGCTCTCGCACTATCACTTATCCTGGTTCATTACCAAATACCAAATCTAATATGGACTCCCCTCTGATCGGACAATCTACATGCTGCTTAGAAAAGCTTCCTGGACACACTGCGCAAACACCACCCCATCCAAACTATTTGATCTAAAGAGTATCCACTCAATATTTGGGAAGTTGAAGTCACCCATGACTACTACCCTGTGATTTCTGCACCTTTCTAAAATCTGTTTCCAAATCTGTTCCTCCACATCTCTGCTACTATTGGGGGGCCTATAGAAAACTTCCCAACAAAGTGATTGCTCCTTTCCTATTTTTGACTTCAACCCATACTACCTCAGTAGGCTGATACTCCTCGAACTGCCTTTCTGCAGCTGTTATACTATCTCTAATTAACAATGCCACCCCCCCCCCCACCTCTTTTACCACCCTCCCTAATCTTATTGAAACATCTATAACCAGGAACCTCCAACAACCATTTCTGCCCCTCTTTTATCCAAGTTTCCGTGATGGCCACCACATTGTAGTCCCAAGTACCGATCCATGCCTTAAGTTCACCCACCTTATTCCTGATGCTTTTTGCGTTGAAGTATACACACTTCAACCCATCTCCGTGCCTGCAAGTACTCTCCTTTGTCAGTGTTCCCTTCCCCACTGCCTCATTACACGCTTTGGCGTCCTGAATATCGGCTACCTTAGTTGCTGGACTACAAATCCGGTTCCCATTCCCCTGCCAAAGTCAGAGGAATTACAGCTGTAACACATACCTTGCAGCTCCACCTGTCCATTCCTGGAAGGAGAGAGCTGTGAAATACGTCTGGTTCCCACAGAACCTTTAGCTGCAAGCCATTCATAGCTTTGTAGTAGTGGTCTGTGATTGCCAGCTTGTAAAAAACCATCTGCAGTTTTGATTCGTTCATCTCACTTCATGGTTCAGTGGTCTAAGTGGTAAAACGCCAATGTTTACAAATATTGACACACCAAGGAGAGGTAAGTGCAGTGAAACAACACACAAGCAGAGATGGGGGAGGTCCTTTAGGCATGGGGTCCCTGTGAGCCATCTCCCTATTCCAGGGGCCCTGTGGGGGAGTCTCCCTATTACAGGGGTCCCGGTCGTGGGGTCTTCCTATTACAGGGGTCCCTGTGTGAGGGCTCTCCCTATTACAGGAGTTCCTGGGAGGGGGGTCTTCTTATTACAGGGGTCTCTGTGTGAGGACTCTCCCTATCACAGGGGTCCCTGTGGGGGGCTCTCCCTATTACAGGGGTTCCTGTGGGGGGGCTCTCCCTATTACAGGGATCCCTGTGGGGGGGGGTCTCCCTATTACAGGGGTCTCTGTGGGGGGGATCTCCCTATTACAGGGGTCCCTGTGGGGTGGGGTTCTCCCTATTACAGGGTTCCCTGTTGCGGGGGTCTCCCTATTACAGGGGTCCCTGTGGGGGGGTCTCCCTATTACAGGGGTCCCTGTGGTGCGGGGTTCTCCCTATTACAAGGATCCCTGTTGGGGGGGGGGGTCTCCCTATTACAGGGTTCCCTGTGGGGGGGGGGGGGCTCCCTATTACAGGGGTCCCCGTTGGGGGGGGGGGTTCCCTATTATAGTGGTCCCATGGGGGGGTCTCCCTATTACAGGAGTCCCTGTTGGGGGGTCTCCCTATTACAGGGTCTCTGTGGGGAGTCTTCCTATCACTGGGCCCCGGGAGGGGAGGAGTCGAGTTGCTCCGTATTTAGGGGTGGGGTGTGCACTGAGGCAATCCAGGGGTGGGGTGTGCTGTGCAGTGCAGGGGTGGGGTGTTCGGGCCGATTGGTGGTGCCGGGGGCAGTTGGGTGGCCGGCCGCTGGACCACACTATCCGACAATCCACTCAAGATGGTGGCCCGATAGCGGGATTCCCTGGGACTGCAAAGGGATCATAAAACTGGTGCTCCGGTGAGAAGGATTCACCGTTTCGTAATCGACGATCGGGGGGGAGAATCCCATCTGATGCCGAAATTGGGGGCGGCGCCTGTTTGACGCAGTTTTTGTACCCTCCGTCCCCTCCGAAATGGCGTCACCGCGTCGCTCGCTGCACACCATTGGGACAGCGTTTGCGCGTCACTTGAAGGCCCTCCCGTGATGCTCCGCCCCTAATGGGCCCAGTACCCCAACCGGGCGGGGGACGTGTGGTCTCAGTGGTCGGGAACCCAGCAGATCGTCGCCGTGCGCATGAGCGCCCACAGACCCGCCAGTTCTCCAGGTGTTTATATCAGGAAGGCCGTGCATTTTACGTGGCGCGGCTGCTAGCCCCTCACCGGTCGGAGGATCGGTGCCGGGGTCGGCACCAACGTTTTCGTCGTAAAACCAGACACTTCCTCCGGATATAGCCCCAAAATCGGAGAGTCCAGCCCATAGTCTCCCAAATGGAGAATCCCGCCCAACGTCTCGAACTGATGATTATTTTACAGTCTCCGTCAACATTCCTTTCCTTTCACCGACCCCGCTCGCTATTCTTCTTGTCATGTGTTGCAGATCTTTGACTCTTTGCTGGTTTAGTGATGTTTTTGTGCGTATTTTGAAATCTTGGCTTGCTGTTGCCAGTCTTGGATGCTCTAATGGTGGCACCGGCTAGAGGGGCTGAATGGCCAGTGTTATTTCATCAGAATTTGGGAATCGCTCCTACATGCTGGACCTGTTTGTTATTTCTGATCAGTTTCCACAGCCTAAAGCTTACTCTGGCGTCTTATGAGTGTTCCTTTAAAGGAAGAATATGATTTGAGTTACATCCTGACCTTCTCCTCCCCGTTATTATCTCTGCAGCCCGATGAAAACTTGGAGCCCTTCTTCGACTCGCTGGTGAAGCAGACCAGGGTCCCCAACATCTTCTCACTGCAGCTTTGTGGGACAGGCTTCTCCTTCAATGACTCCGACTCCGCATCGTCTGTGGGAGGGAGCATGGTGAGTGTACAACCCACCCCCCCCCCCCGCCCCCGCTCTCCCCCTCCCCCACCCCACCCCCGTTCCCCGTTTCCCTCCCCCCCACCCGCCCCCACCTCACTTCCCCAGTCCCCCGTGTTCAGACACGTTGGCTTTTAAGTGCACCTGTGGTTAGTGCTTCAAGTCGGTCGCCTTCCCCAATCGTCCAGCTCGTCCCCTGGGTCAGTAACTGCTGCGTTCACAAAAGCAAAGCACTGCAGCTGCTGCAGACCTGAAATAAAAGCAAAAGACAGCTCTAAATCCTCGGCAGAGCAGGTAGCATCGGTGGGGAGTCTGGGTTAATGTTCCAGGGAGGTGGGACGGTCCGCCGGCAGGACTGTTGTGATGAAAGGTTACCGCTTGGAAACGTTGGCCGGGAAAATTCGACTACCCGCGGATGTGCCGGGCCGTACAAACCTCCATTCTCGGAGACGAGGACCGGACAATCCCGCCAGCGTGAGGGGCGGGGCGATCCCGCCAGCGTGAGGGGCAGGGAGATCCCGCCAGTGTGAGGGGCGGGGAGATCCCGCCAGTGTGAGGGGCAGGGAGATCCCGCCAGTGTGAGGGGCAGGGAGATCCCGCCAGTGTGAGGGGCGGGGAGATCCCGCCAGTGTGAGGGGCAGGGAGATCCCGCCAGTGTGAGGGACAGGGAGATCCCGCCAGTGTGAGGGGCGGGGAGATCCCGCCAGTGTGAGGGGCAGGGAGATCCCGCCAGTGTGAGGGGCAGGGAGATCCCGCCAGTGTGAGGGGCGGGGAGATCCCGCCAGTGTGAGGGGCAGGGAGATCCCACCAGCGTGAGGGGCAGGGAGATCCCGCCAGTGTGAGGGGCGGGGAGATCCCGCCAGTGTGAGGGGCAGGGCGATGCCGCCAGTGTGAGGGACAGGGAGATCCCGCCAGTGTGAGGGGCGGGGAGATCCCGCCAGCGTGAGGGGCAGGGAGATCCCGCCAGTGTGAGGGGCAGGGAGATCCCGCCAGTGTGAGGGGCAGGGAGATCCCGCCAGTGTGAGGGGCAGGGAGATCCCGCCAGCGTGAAGGGCAGGGAGATCCCGCCAGTGTGAGGTGCGGGGAGATCCCGCCAGCGTGAGGGGCGGGGAGATCCCGCCAGTGTGAGGGGCGGGGTGATCCCGCCAGTGTGAGGGGCAGCGAGATCCCGCCAGTGTGAGGGACAGGGAGATCCCGCCAGCGTGAGGGGCAGGGAGATCCCGCCACGTGAGGGGCAGGGAGATCCCGCTAGCGTGAGGGGCAGGGAGATCCCGCCAGTGTGAGGGGCAGGGAGATCCCGCCAGCGTGAGGGGCAGGGAGATCCCGCCAGCGTGAGGGGCAGGGAGATCCCGCCAGCGTGAGGGGCAGGGAGATCCCGCCAGCGTGAGGGGCAGGGAGATCCCGCCAGTGTGAGGGGCAGGGAGATCCCGCCAGCGTGAGGGGCAGGGAGATCCCGCCAGTGTGAGGGACAGGGAGATCCCGCCAGTGTGAGGGGCAGGGAGATCCCGCCAGCGTGAGGGGCAAGGAGATCCCGCCAGCGTGAGGGGCAGGGAGATCCCGCCGTTGGGTCCGTTTCTGTCCGTGGCACCTGCTGAGTATTTTCAGCATTTGTCTTGTTTTTATAGCCGCCTACATTTCCCTGACAAGGGGTGGACTTGTCAGCGAAGCAATTGTTAAAACAAAACCTGAGAGACAGTCGGGAAATACTGAAAACAGACGCTCCTGCCTGTCTTGTCCTCGGTCGACAAGAAAATATGTGCCTGGCAAATCTGTCTAAATTCCATTACCTAATGCTTGTACTCGCTTCATCTGGTGAGATGCGTTGCGGAAGTCAAACATGCGAGACTGCTTTGTAGATTTTTCATAAAGTGCAGTTAATTTGAATTGGAATCGGTTGACATCTCACAGAGGAAGACAAGTTATCATTTCAAACGTAATCCCTCCAGGAAGCAGGCCAGGAGTTTGTTTTTATCATTTTACTGAGTTCTGACTGACAGGGAGGTTTGGGGAGCAGATGCATTGACGGCGTTCAAAAGGCATCTCGACAAATACATGGATAGGATGGTTGGATGGATGATAGGATCGGGCAGCACGGTAGCATTGTGGTTAGCACAATTGCTTCACAGCTCCAGGGTCCCAGGTTCAATTCCCAGGGGGGTCCCTGTCTGTACGGAGTCTGCACGTTCTCCCCATGTGTGCGTGGGTTTCCTCCGGGTGCTCCGGTTCCCTCCCACAGTCCAAAGATATGCGGGTTAGGTGGATTGGCCATGCTAAATTGTCCTTGGTGTCCAAAATTTCCCTTAGTGTTGGGTGAGGTTACTGGGTTATGGGGTTATGGGGATAGGGTGCAGTTGTGGACCTTGGGTGTGGTGCTCTTTCCAAGAGCTGGTGCAGACTCGATGGGCCAAATGGCCTCCTTCTGCACTGTAAATTCTATGATTCTATGAGGATGGGTCTAGAGGGATACGGCACGAGGAAGTGCTGAGGGTTCTGGCCAAGGGACGGTGTCATGACCGGTACAGGCTTGGAGGGCCAAAGGGGCCTATTCCTGTGCTGTATTGTCCTTTGTTCTTTGCTAGTTTCTTCAAGACACATCTGAGCCAAAGATTGCTGCAGTATATGGAGAGCTGGAGTAGAATTGGGTCTGTGCTCTCTGAAGTTTCAAGAGTAAGAGGTGAACCTCATGGGGAGAGTCCAGAGCTGGGAGATCACAGTCTGAGGACAATGGGTAGATCATTTAGGACTGAAATGTGGAGACATTTCTTCACCCAGTTGGTGAGCCTGTGGAACTCTCCGCCACAGTCGAGGCCAAAACATTGTGGACATGGCCGGGATGCTCCACCCCGTTAATGCTGCTAGCGAACGGCGAGCTTCTTCTCTCCGTTCGCTGGCGGTGGGTTTCTTTACTCCTGCCGCTTGTCAATGGGATTTCCCATTGAAGCTCCCCCCCCACGCCGCTTGGAAACCCCCAAGCGGGGGGGGGTGCTTGACCAGAGAATCCAGCCACCAGTGAATGGCCAGAGAATCCCGCCCTGTTTTCAGGATGCAGTTAGATGAGGCTCTTGGGGCTCAAAGGTTATGGAGGGAAAGCGTGAACAGGCTATTGAGTTGGATGATCAGCCATGATCATGATGAATGGCGGAACAGGATTGAAGGGCCGAATGGCCTCCCCCGGGGCTTGCCAGGGTCGACGTTGAGCAGCTGTTTTCGCTTAGCTGAAGAGTTAAATACGTGGCAGAGTCTCAGGACAATAGGGTGGGCACTTTTGGGCCGAGATTCTTCACTTGGAGGGTTGTGGATGTTTAGAATTCTCTACCTCAGAGGGCTGTAGCTGCTCAGTTGTTGAGTGTACACAAGCCCGGGATAGATGGACTTTTGGGTTGGAAGAGAATCGAGAGATATCGGGATTAGACAGGAAAGTGCAGTTGTGTCGAAGATCAGCCACACTCTTATTTGAAGATTGAACAGGTTCGAGGAGCAGAATGGGCCTACACTGCTCCCACTTCTTGTATTATTCCCTCTCCTGAAGAAGGCAGCCTCAACCGGGATGCTTCTCGCTGTTGACAGCTGCCGTCCAATTTGACCATTCTTCAACCATGAGCCCAGAAAAAGAGTGTTAGCGGGCGATGGGTTGGAGGGAGGTCACTCCCCTCCTCACCATGCTAGCTAAAGACCAAGGATGGCTTTCCTCCGGGTGCTCCGGTTTCCTCCCACAGTCCAAAGACGTGCAGGTTAGGTGGATTGGCTATGCTAAATTACCCCGTAGTGTCCAAAAAAGGTTAGGTGGGGTTACGGGGACAGGGTGGAGGTGTGAGGATAGGGTGAATGTGTGGGCTTGGGTGGGGTGCTCTTTCCAAGAGCCAGTGCAGACTCATTGGGCCGAATGGCCTCCTTCTACACTGTAAATTCTATGATTCTATGGCAGCCATGATGTATCTCACTAGCTAGGGCAGGGAAAAGGCCATTTTTAATTCCCTTTCTGAGCTTTGAGTGAGATCAGCTAACCCGGTACCCAGAAAGAGATGAAACTTGGAAACATCTAGTGTGCATGGAGTAGATGGAGTTAAGATACAGATCAACCATGATCTAATTGAATGGTGGAATGTACTTCAGGGGCTAAATGATCCACTGCTATTCTTGTATATGGCTCAGTTTTCATCTGAGCCCACATACTTCATGAAGTAGTTACAAGTGATGGCTGCAGATATGTTTACGGAGAAAATGTTGGTGTGTTACTGAGCTACGGGACGACTTTATATGTGACCACTTCTCACTTTCCTCCCAACACATAGATAATTGGTGGAGTTGACTCTTCTCTGTATCTGGGCAACATCTGGTTTACACCAATCCGGAAGGAGTGGTACTATGAAGTCATCATAGTAAAGATTGAGATCAATGGACGGGACCTGAATCTGGATTGTAAAGAGGTGAGAGATACCCACACATTTCCTACACACTCAACTAAACACAAGCCATTGGGCTGGAGCGCACACAACCTGACACAATAAAAATCTTTATTATTATAGCAATAATCTTTATTGTCACAAGTAGGCTTACATTAACACTGCAATGACGTTACTGTGAAAATGCCCTAGTCACCACACTCCAGCACCTGTTCGGGTACACTGAGGGAGAATTCGGAATGTCCAAATGACCTAACAGTATGTTTTTCGGGGCTTGTGATAGGAAACCGGAGCACCCGGAGAAAACCCACGCAAACACGGAGAGAACGTGCAGACTCCGCTCAAACAGTGACCCAAAGCTGGGACTCAAACCTGGGACCCTGGCGCTGTGAGGCAGCGGTGCTAACCACTGTGCTACCGTGCCGCCCTTATTGAACTTATTCTCAATAAAATACAATTAATAAATAAGATATGATGACATTTTGCATCATTTATTTGCAACATTATCGCCAAGATTAAGAAAACTTTTGTAATTTAACAACAGGGACTGAATAATGTCTATATGCCACTTGTCTACCTCACTGTTGCGTGATTTCTAGAATCTCAACCGAACTGGTCACTTATTCTCATTTGTACGTCGTCCATTATGTATTTGGGCTTGAAACGCTATTCCCTCTGTTCTGTTCCACCTTTTCCTCAGTACAATTACGACAAGAGCATCGTAGACAGTGGAACCACTAACCTCCGGCTACCCAAGAAGGTGTTCCAGGCCGCGGTGAAATCCATCAAAGCCGCGTCTTCTGTTAAGTACCGTTTCTTAAAAGGAAAGAAAGTTGACACCGTATGTTTAAGCCTGTTATTTCGCCCCATTCCTTCCTCCCTCGCAAAGTGGTTGGAATTGTCATCCTCAGTGGAGGAAAGGTAGGAGTGTGTGAGTATTTGGGTAGCACTTTCAAGAGCTCGCAAGGTACAATGGCCAAATGGATTCCTTTGTGCTGCATCATTCTGTGGTTCCTTCAGATACACTCCAATTATACCGTAGGACTCCGTCTGACAGAAAGGTTTAGGCTTTATCTGCAGAGGTAGTTGATCGCAGCCAGACAATTATAGGGACACTACGATTGGCCTCATTTACCTAGGGGGAGGATAAACAAAATCATAGTCATTTACAGCACAGAGGCAGGCCATTCAGCCCTTCCAATCCATGTCTGCTCGCCATTAGAGCAATCCAATCAGTTCCACATCCCCACTTGATCCCTGTAGCCCTGCAGATTTATTTCCTTCAAGTGCCCATTTGATTTCCTTTTAAAATCACGGAGTGTTTCCACAGCCACCACTGTGGGCAGCGAATTCCAGGTCATTATCCTTCGCTGTGTAAAAAATGTTCTCCCCACCCACCCACCCCCCCCCCCCCCCCCCCCCCCCGTCTCTTGCCGAAAACCTTAAATCTGTGTCCGCTAGTCCTTGTAGTTTCATAGTTTTACCTCGTCTACCTTATTCAAACCAGTCCTCATCTCGTACACCTCTATCTTCCCTTGACCTCTTTCCTCTCTCGATCGTTGTCGGGTGATTCCTGTGGGTAAGTCCACACATCTGATATCAAGTTTGGACTGGTAGTACGATGGCTCTCGAGGTTGATTACCCTGCATTTACTCACGATCCAGGTATCATAGAATTCACTGTGCAGAAGGAGGCCATTCGGCCCATCGGGTCTGCACCGGCCCTTGGAAAAAACACCCTACTTAATCCCACGCCTCCACTCTTATCCCCGTAACCCAGTAACCCCACCTAACATTTGGACACTAAGGGACAATTTAATTTGGCCAATCCACCTAACCTGCACATCTTTGGACTGTGGGAGGAAACTGGAGCACCCGGAGGAAACCCACGCACACACGGGGATGATGTGCAGTCTCCGCACAGACAGTGACCCGAGGCAGGAATTGAACCCGGGACCCTGGCGCTGTGAAGCAGCAGTGCTAACCACCGTGCCGCGCCAAAAATTCCCATTTATTTCATCATTTAAACCATTTTCTTAATCATGCAAATCATTTAAACTTGGCGTTTAATATTACCAGAGATTTTTAAAATTTATTTATAAATTTCAAGTACCCAATTCATTTTCTTTTCCAATAAAAGGGCAATTTAGCGTGGCCAATCCACCCACCTGCACATCTTTGGGTTGTGAGGGTGAGACCCACGCAGACACGGGGGAAAAAGTGCAAACTCCACATGGAGAGTGACCCGGGGCCGGGATCAAACCTGGGTCCTCGGTGCCGTGAGGCAGCAGTGCTAACCACTGCGCCACCGTGCTGCCTTGCTGTGTAGGTGTTACTGATTAAAGTACAGCACTTGGGTGAAACACAGGAGGACGACCAGTGCCCATGACTCTGCACGCCCGCACGAGTCAGCACTTGTAGGAGAGCTGAGGAAAATAAATGACTCTAGAATCTAGCCACGATGATGTGCAACACTTTAAACATTTAATGGATGTGTAACTTAAAATGAAACATTAACACTTGACCCAGTCTGGACCCCTCAGATGGGCATTAGATAAGAATATTTTGCAGAGGGGCAGAAAAGGTCTACCCAATGTCCTGGCCACTATTTATCCCTGCACCAACATCACGCAGAGAGATTATCTACCACGATTACATTGCTGTTTGTGGAAATTTGCTGAGCCAAATCGGCTGCGGTGTTTCCTAAATTATAACAGTGACTATACTTCAAAAAGTATTTAATTTAGATGTAATCTGGAACATCCTAAAGTTGTCAAAGATGCCATATAGATACCAGGGCCGGGATTCTCCCCTACCCGGCGGGGCGGGGGGTCCCGGCGTGATGGAGTGTCGGGAACCACACCAGTGTCGGGCTGCCCCAAAGGTGCGGAATCCTCCACACCTTTAGGGGCCAAGCCCTCACCTTGAGGGGCTAGGCCCACGCTGGTGTGATTTCCGCCCCGCCGGCTGGCGGGAAAGGCCTTTGGCGCCACGCCAGCCGGCGCCGAAAGGACTTCGCCGGGCGACGCATGCGCAGGAGCGTCAGCGGACGCTCACGGCATCCCCACGCATGCACAGTGGAGGGGGTCTCTTCCGCCACCGCCATAGTGGAGACCATGGCGAAGGCGGAAGAAAAAGAGTGCCCCCACGGCACAGGCCCGCCCGCCGATCGGTGGGCCCCGATCGCGGGCCAGGCCACCGTGATGGCACCCCCCCGGGACCAGATCGCCCCGGAGCCCGCCCGTGCCTCCAGTCCCGCCGGTAAGGTAGGTGGTTCAATCCACGCCGGCTGGCGAGGGTTGACTACGGCGGGACTTCGGCCGAAGAATCGCGGGGGGAGCCCGCCGACCGGTGCGGCGCGATTCCCCCCCCCCCGCCGATTCTCTGGTGGCGGAGAATTCGGGACACGGCAGGGGCAAGATTCACACCGCCCCTCGGTGATTCTCCAACCCGGCGAGGGGTCGGAGAATCGCGCCCCAGTTCTTTCTTTTTGCTTTCCTTAACCGCACATCGAACAATAAAATACATTGAGGGAGAGTGCTTCAAACTCTACATTTGGGGGAGATATTCAGGCCTTTGGGAGTTACTTTTTGAGGTACCATCTTGAGCAGTAATAAGAATGAACCTCAAAGGCGACTAGCTTGAAGTCACAGCCTCATGCTCCTCTGAACATTCACGATGGATAGTCTATATTGTGCTGTCAGCTTCATCGCATTGGGGAATCTCTCCGTTTCAGGCGGAGTCCTGTCTCCACAGTTGTAGATTGATTCCTTCATTAGACAACCTAACTGTGGAGGAAATGAAAGCGGCAGCCCTGAAAATTGTGGAATGGCAAAGTTGGGAAACTTACAGGTGATACAAAACTAGGAGAGGGGGGGTGGACAGCCTAATCACAAGGCACCCAAGCGACAAGCTTAAAATGTGTATGTGGGTGGACAGTGCCTCAGTGGTAAAGTGGAAGAAAATTAATCGGCATCAGAGGTATTCCATAAATGGTATTGAATTGGTTTAAGGTGAAGTTGGAAGAGTTGCAGAGTTTTGAGCGGAGCGGCTGCTGAACATGCCCGATGGTTACAGTGGAGCACTTAGCACTGATCGAAGTCAGTATAAGGTGAAAGAGTTCAGGCGTAAACTATTCACTGCACTTCATCAGCATGACTACCAAGATCTGGAGGAAGACATTTATGTCTTTGGAGACACTGAAGTGAAAAGCTGTTCAAAGTGATCGCCAACATCAAATGACTGGCTTATAAGGAAAGATGGGGAAAAAAGCGTAGGTTTTCAATCTCGATGGGAAGCAACCAAGTAACGATCTCACAGGCGGCGCCTCCGGTTATAGATAGTCGTGGACATCGCTTGTGACAAAAGGAGGAGATGTTGAAAAAGACTAATAGGAGGAAGTGCCTCTTCACACACACAGCAGTGAACATCTGGTCGGGACCCTGCTGAAGAGAGAAAGGAGAGAAAAAAAATCTGCAATCATTTAAGAAATAAATGCTGCAATTGGGGCACAATTGTCGCTCCTTTATGGATGGTTGAGCTCCAATGGCCTTCCTCATATGTCTCTTTTGTGACTTTGCAATGGTCGGACTCCCTTGTGCCATATCTTAATATACATAACACGCAAATGCACGTTTAAATGATAAATAACTGTATTTGGAAACTTGTACAACATCTGTTCTTTATTATCGGCTCTTGGGATAATGAAATATTCATGATCGTCATTACTACCTTCCTTTTTTTAAAACTTTTTTTCTCTTTTGACAGACTGAGAAATTCCCTGATGGCTTCTGGTTGGGTGAGCAGCTGGTGTGCTGGCAGGCTGGCACCACGCCCTGGCACATCTTCCCAACAATATCGCTCTACCTCATGGGGGAGGCCACTAATCAATCTTTCCAAATCACTATCTTGCCACAAGTAAGTTAGCAAGATGGGTTCCTCTCCCCCCACCCCCCCCCCCCTCAATTCTAACATTTAATGGATTTAACCTTTCCTTAATAATGAGTTTTTGTTTCACATCGGTTGTATATCCAGCTTTCAGAACAGTCGCCATTGGATAGATATGATAGATAGGGTGCGAGAACTTCATTTGTGAGCTGTTAGTCTCATTTAAGGAAAGAGATGGTACTACCAGGTTGTTTAAAAATCTAATGCCCTTTAGGGGAGGAAATCTGCTCTCCGTACTTGGTCCGGCCGACATGTGACTCCAGATTCACAGCAATGTAGTTGACTCTGAACTGACCTCTGCAATGATCTAGTAAAACACTCAGTACATCGACAACACCTGCTCGCAGGCAACTGGAGATGGCCAATAAATGCTGGGCTTCTCAACGATGCCCTCATCCCAGGACAGAACAAAAACAAATAATTAATTAAGTTCAGTTAGTGCAGGACCGAGCAAGAATTGAAACTGGGATCTTCCTCTCTAGCTATTCCTAGTCCAGTACAGGGTAATGAGATGAATAATTCGATAAAGACCTGGGGAGAAAAAGAGTGCAGGGCTACCAGGGAAGGGATGGCGAATGGCATTAGCCGAGTTGCTCCTACAGGGAGCTGGCATGACCAAGGCTCGCCGAACGGCCTCCTCCTGCACTGTTACCATTCTGTGGGCAAAATTGTACACCCCCCTATGTGGGGGTGGGGAGCATAAAATTGAATGGACGGCATTTGACCCCGGGAACCTGCCCACTCAAACGCAGATGCAATTTCACGTTTGGACGTGCAGAGACTCAGGCAGGAAACCCGTCCATTCACCTATTAGAGCCTTTAAGTGGCCATTTAAGGGCCTTATCCCACCCAGTCACAATAGCAACGCCCCCCCTCCCCGAAACACCGCCAGGCATCCCCTTCCCTCCTGCCGCTAGCCCCAGGCACAGCATTGCAGTACCGCATCTGGCCACTGCAGCGCTGCGCCTGGCCGGGTTGAAGAGTTGTCGACCAATCTGATTGGTCAACAGCTCTCTTGGCAGGACCTCCTTCCAACGCCGGGCGGACGTTCCCGCCCACTGCAAATCGACGCTCTGCGTTAAACGGCAGTCTGGGTGCGAGGGTTGGCGGCTGTGCATTAGGCGTTGATTCTCGGGATGGCCAGGGCCGATTGCTTGTCATCCTTAAAACTCTATCCTATGATTCTTTGAAAGTCGCCAGTCACTATGCTGGTGAATGAGGGTTCTACGCCTGGGCAATTGCAACCCTGTCGTGAATGTGTGATTGATTTCTGATCCTCCATTTCTTTTATTCACAGCAATATCTGCGTCCGGTTGAAGATGTGGCCACTTCTCAGGATGACTGCTACAAGTTTGCCATCTCCCAGTCTACCACAGGAACCGTGATGGGTGCCGTCATCATGGAAGGGTTTTACGTAGTCTTCGACCGTGCTCACAAACGCATTGGATTCGCAGTTAGCACCTGTCACGGTGAGTGTGACCAAATCAGTGTATGTGCTTCCAGTGCGAAGGTCATACCCGATGGAGTCCCCTTTCGTCGTCATCCTTTTAATCCTTCCCTTAGCTCTTGGGATTCCTGTCCAGGCGCCGAATCCAACTAAGTGTGCGAATGACTGATCTGCTCCTGATTCTTTGAACGTTGCTACCACGAACATGAGACTGGCCCACGGAGGGACTCCCATCTTTCCATATTCATAGGAAGGTGCCTACCCGTAACCACCCACCCACCACCACCAACCTTCCCGTTGTCAGAACATCTTTACCTCGGCAAGGCTGAGATAGAAAGTGTCTGTCAGGAATAAACCTATGCATCTTAACACTGTACTGCTCTTCCACAATATTGCACCCCTGCATGGTCCCTTTTCCTTGAGATATAACATATCGCATTTAGAAAATCTTAACGTTGTTTCTAATAGCCAATGACCCCTTGCAACAAACCTGTCCCAATAATTGCTCTCATTCATTCATATCTGGTAAATCCACAGGGAAAGGCAACAGAACAGCTGATGTGGGAGATGGTAAATTGTCAGATTGTTTGGGACTGATGTACATTGTTAAAGATGAGGGAAGCTTTACTCTGCGTTAGACCTGACCTGGAATTACATGATACCGACCAGGACACCATTCCCCAAAGCTATTACCCCTTACCTCGATAATATAACATATAATTTAATAATAATAATCTTTATTATTGTCACAAGTTACACTGCAACAAAGTGACTGTGAAAATCCCCCTAGTCGCCAGACCCCAGCACCTGTTCAGGTACACGGAGGGAGAATTCAGAATGTCCAATTCACCCAACAAGCACGTCTTTTGGGACTTGTGGGAGGAAACCGGAGCACCCGGAGGAAACCCACGCAGACACGGGGAGAACGTGCAGACTCCGCACAGACAGTGACCCAAGCCGGGAATCGAACCCGGGACCTTGGCGTTGTGAAGCAGCAGTGCTAATCACTGTGCTACCGTGCTGCCCTTTAAGCACACAAACTGCATGAAGGTTTTTTGTTTGTTCCACTGGCATCAAAGTAGTATCAACCCTTAATGGAAGTGTAACTCAAGCTATTTACAGAGCGCATTCCCTGCTCATGCCCCAGATCTCCGTCCTCTTTGGGTTCTCACTTTTGTTCCAGCTTGTTCTGGTGACCAGCTCCTGGCTGCTGTTCTGCGTAACCCTGTCCCCGTAACCCCACCTCACCTGCACATCTTTGGACTGCATCTGTCTCAGCCCCTCAGTCTTTCAGAGACTCCACTCCCAGCGGGGAGGGGGCCCACAGGAGCCGACCAGTTCCCCTGCTACCCCAAACGTCGCTGCTGGAGGCCCCACTACAATCAGCACAAAATATTCACGATAAGTGTACATTTTTTTAAAAAGTCTCACCGGAAGGCCGATAAAGCAACATGATAAAGAGGAACAAGGGGAATTGAAGATTTCAATATCAACTAAAGGAAGATGACAGATGGAAAATGTTTTAGTGATCTCGAGTTTTCTGCTATTTTCATTCCGTATTTTAGTGATTTAAAGTAAGTTTCTGAATGGAAGCTGTAAAATAGTTTTTAGCACCTACTTCATAGCATGTGGTTTTTTCTAATCAGATTACAAATCTCCCCGTGCATCCGCAGCACTAGCTGTGAAAAGGTAAAGTAACAACATGCTTTAATATAACGTGCTTTACTTCATTGCAATGTTCAGAAGACACTCGAGTCAATTTTAGGATCCAATATTAATGTTTCTATTATTTCACATACTAAAGCTAATGAATAAGTGAAACATTTAAGAGCAACGTGGTGTTAAAATGTCTGAATTTGTAGTTTGACTCGACTCGTAGCTCAGATCGCTGAAATGTTTCTCCTTTACTGCAGAAAGGAGGATAAGGGTTTGACTGAATGTTCTCTGAGATCAGCAGCCTCTAACACACCAGCAAATGCCTCACAGAAAGCGACTATGGAAGAAGTCTGTTTGCAGGCCTCAAAGATTCATGGTGGCACGGGGAAATATAAATTTAAAAAGGATAATAATGACTGGTTAAGAAGAGTATTTGGTAGAGTTGGAGCTGGTACAATTGGATTAAATCAGGCAGAGCTCACTACACTTGCTTTCCATGTGCTGACTCCTGTTGGAAAGTATGCATATTTCTCTTTTTCTCTTTCCACTGTCACTCTGCCTCCATCTCTCTCCCTTTCTTTATCTCACTCTCCTCATTTTCTCTATCTCTCTGCCTTTCCTCTCCCTCATTCACTCCCCTCTCTCTGTCGCTCCTCGCCTGTAACTCACCATCTCTCTCTACCTCCTTGCTCTCTCTTTCTCGTTCTCCCCCACCCTGCCTCCTCTTTCTTTCACTCCCCTCTCTCTTTCCCCTTCTCTCACTCCAGTCCTCACTCTTACTCAATCTCTCTCTCCCTCACTGTACTCCCACTTTGTTTCTCTAGTTGGGTGAAGATAAGATAAGCCTCAACTGCAGTCACTGTCCAGACTTGCACACGAGGAACAAACAGTTACTTGTGCAAAGTACTCCTTGCCCCCTGCAATCAACATTTCCCTCAGCGGAGAAAGGTGGCTGGGCGGACAAAGCTTTGTAGACAAGGGCTGGATGTGCAGCATGGCTCTCCATTGTCAACATTGTATATCTCTGTGACGGGGCAGTGGCTTAATGTTATTGTTGCTGGACTCGTAATCCAGAGCATCAGGATAATGCTCTAGGACCTGGGTTCAATTCCCACCAGGGTAGATGCTGAAATTTGAATTCAATACAAAAATTGGAATTAAATGTCTGAAGGCGACCATGAAACCATTGTTATTTGTCGTAAAAACCCATCTGGTTCACTTATCTGTCATCTTTATCCGGTCTAGCCTACATGTGACTCCAAATCCACAGCAATGTTGTTGACTCTTAATTGCCCTCATGATGCCCACATTCCATGAACGAATTTTAAAAAACTGAACTTGGTTGGGTTAATATCTCCCAGACAGACAAGTCAATGTTGATAACAATCGCGTACGCAATTGCAGCCATCTGCACGCCCTTCCTACTTTGGCTGTGCTGATCTAATCATCGAATCTCCATTCTCTCTTGTCCACTGTCTCCATTTCAGCTGGTTCCCAGTTCTGTTCACAGTTGCTTAATTAGATAAATCCACAGTGAGTTTGGATTAGAGTATTGAAAGTCAGAGAGATCTAGGTGTACAGGTCCACAGGTCACTGAAAGGGGCAACACAGGTGGAGAAGGTAGTCAAGAAGGCATACGGCATGCTTGCCTTCATTGGCCGGGGCATTGAGTATAAGAATTGGCAAGTCATGTTGCAGCTGTATAGAACCTTAGTTAGGCCACACTTGGAGTATAGTGTTCAATTCTGGTCGCCACACTACCAGAAGGATGTGGAGGCTTTAGAGAGGGTGCAGAAGAGATTTACCAGAATGTTCCCTGGTATGGAGGGCATTAGCTATGAGGAGCAGTTGAATAAACTTGGTTTGTTCTCACTGGAACAACGGAGGTTGAGGGGTGACCTGATAGAGGTCTACAAAATTATGAGGGGCATAGACAGAGTGGATAGTCAAAGGCTTTTCCCCAGGGTAGAGGGGTCAATTACTAGGGGGCATAGGTTTAAGGTGAGAGGGGCAAGGTTTAGAGTAGATGTACGAGGCAAGTTTTTTACACAGAGGGTAGTGGGTGCCTGGAACTCTCTACCGGAGGAGGTGGTGGAAGCAGGGACGATAGTGACATAAGGGGCATCTTGACAAATACATGAATAGGATGGGAATAGAGGGATACGGACCCAGGTAGTATAGAAGATTGTAGTTTAGTCGGGCAGCATGATCGGCACGGGCTTGGAGGGCCGAAGAGCCTGTTCCTGTGCTGTACATTTCTTTGTTCTTTGTTCTTGTTCTTTGATTTAGCTCTGACAATATTCTTGCTGTGGATTTTTTTTCCCTTCACTGGAATCAGGAATGAATAACTTGGCTGATTTTCCTTTGCCCAGCCAGTGGTCCTGAAGCGGATAATATTGGGTTCATTGCAACAAGCGCCTGAGACCAGCCACCTGAAACTTGCACCTTCTGCTCCACTGTGTCCCAGTTACACACCACCTTCACCAGCTCAGCATCCAGCAGGAGCTTGAACTGGATTTAAGTCTCGAATAGCAATGCCACACAGAATGCGGCACCCCAATTCACCTTAAACACTCTTTGCAACAGAATTCTAACCTGGGTCAAACAATTGCAATATTAATAACCTGCTTGGAGTGAATGACCAAGGGGGCTGTCTTTCAGGAATAGCAAATAAAGATCGAAGGCAGCCAGTTGTATCTGCCATTGGAGTAAAATTTCTGATACTAGCACCAAATTTAGAGATGGGCAAAATATTGAGGTAAACAGTAAAATGCGTTAGAATAACCAATATATTGTGAGGGTTTTCTCGGTGACACCACACCCCGACAGCTCAGAGACTAATGTTCTCTCCTTTGCTTTCAGTGCACGATGAGTTCCGTTCAGCCACGGTGGAGGGTCCATTTTTTAGCACAAACATGGAAGACTGCGGATACAACGTTTCCCAGACAGACGAGTCGACGCTGATGACAATTGCGTATGTGATGGCGGCCATCTGCGCGCTCTTCATGCTCCCCTTGTGCCTGATGGTCTTTCAGTGGCGTTGTTTCCGTTGCCTTCGCCGTGAGCACGATGACTTTGCAGATGACATATCGCTGCTGAAGTGAACGAGGATGAACTATTCGAAATGGAAGAAAACTTATTTTTCCCTTTTCTTTTTTAACAATGAAGCAGTTTACAGTGATCGCTAGAAGAGCAGGTTGTTTCGAAACTTCAATACCAAGAGTTGTGGCTGGTTTGAGACTCGCAGCAATTGTAGAGTAGACAAGATTACTTCCCAGATATACAGGCCCTTCCATATTGCATTACTATTCAGGCAGATCATTTCCTTGAGCTGTGACTGAACGTGCACAGGGCAGCCCAACACCCTATCGGCAGTGACGTTCGAGAGTTCAGTAAGTCAACAATGCTGGTACGCAACTCCTTCCCCCATGCGAAATGTCAAACTTACTGGGAGATGTCCACTTAAGTATCACTTTAAAAATAATCTCTAAATGTAAGCCACAGAGAAACATTTTTTTATTTGTCAAACTCCTCATCTTAGGTTATAACCAACCGAATTCCATCATATGTTCTGCTGGACTAATGGAAAATATGTGAATAGTAGAAATGATTGTTAATGACATCTCCTTGATTATTGTTAATCCCTGGCCTGACTAGTGCAACAATGGCCAATATCAATTGAGTGCAATACGGTTTTACACCACCAGCACATTAACACTATCTTACCATTTACAAAGTGTGGTGTATACATTTGTGTGTAAATGTCTAGAAATGTATACATTGCAGGATTGCATATTTAAGTTGCATTACATTTATAGGGCAGCATCGGATTATTGTGACATTTGTTACAATGACCACGCAATGACTTCTTTTCCTTTTCCTCCTGAAGACCAGGAACCTTTGCACAGTTACCGTATAATAGATGCTGGGCAAACTTAGTACTTGCCCCAAGTGATTTACCAAATGCAAACCCGATAATAAATGTAAACAAGTCAATGGTCGTGGTTTCCACCGCAGCTGAGCCTGATAGTGCCATTTGCACAGTGGGTACATTTCCCGCAGTGGCCTTTGGATGCTCATCGGCATCGGGAACCATGGCTGATTTTCCCTATCCGAGCCCAGAGTGCTGCGGCCAATTCTATATTTTCCTAACTAGGAGGGCAGGCATCCCGGCACACAGACTGGAGTCTGAACTTGGGACTTCCGGGATTGTATGGGTCACTTGCGCAGTCAGCTAAGCCACCGAGAGGAATCTGTACATTTTAAACTTGGCTGATGTTACAGTACAACCAGAACCCAATTGCCTTATACAGCTCTTCTTGAGATTACCCAACTCTGGTCACCCTCGTGAGCTAAATGGTGTTTTAATAGCAAATCTTCAACTCGGAACCAGAAAGCCTATGCTGAAGTTGTGTACTAGTCTCTATACCAGTCACCATTAAGACCCAGTTATATTGGCCCTATTTACACAAATGTCATATTGGTCAGTTTTTTTAATACTTTAACAGCTAAACTGATTAGGCAACACTCATTTGTTAACTTGCCAAAATTTTACCGATATCAAACTGCTGCCAAAGCTGGTGGCAGAGTGAAATAAGACAACATTGCTTTGTTCACATGTTACACATATAAAAATCAGATGCAATTTGTGGATTCAAGTTTTGGTAACTTTCCAACTTGTTCCACAAGGTTTTCCGCTATTAACATGGATTTCAACCTCAGGTGCAGATTACATTCATTTGTTGGCAAAACCTATTTGGTAGAAACAATTGAGATGAGTCTTGCACACTGGGGCAGGGATGGTTAACGAGGTGGAGGAATGTGCGGCTGTAATTACAGGTGGTCTGCAATATTGTGATATCAGTTCTTTGTGGAGCATCGTTCTTAAGGAAACTAGATAGCAATCGTCATTACCCTGGGATGTTCTCCCCGTGACTGCGTGGATTTCCTCCGGGTGCTCCGGTTTCCTCCCACAAGTCCCAAAAGATGTGCTGTTAGGTGAATTGGACATTCTGAATTCTCCCTCTGTGTACCCGAACAGGCGCCGGAATGTGGCGACTCGGGGATTTTCACAGTAACTTCATTGCACTGTTAATGTTAGCCTACTTGTGACAATAATAAAGATTACTATTATGTGCTCAAGGCAGTACAGTACTAATAGCTGTAACATGGCTCAGCACAGCATAAAGACAGGGCAGTGTTTGATGGGGCTGTGAGGGAAATAGTGGAAGGCGACCAATCAGAAAGGGTAGAGAGAAGAGACCAGGATTTGAGGGCAGAGAGGTTGGGTACGGCAGTGATAGGATTGATAAAGGAGGCAATTGATTCAAACATCCAGGAGGAATCAGAAAAGATACAAGGTGCAGTCACGATGGCAGCAAAGGAAAGAGACTGATCTGGGTCACCAGGCGAGTGACAGGATTGGACACAGCCTTGGTGGAAACAAATTAGGGTAACGATGGGAGCGAGACAGAGAAGGAAAGTAATTTAGTGACAGAGCAGGGATGTGACAGAGGGACAGAAAGGAAAATAACAGAATCATATGAGAAGGGAAGTTGATTCAGTCTGAAACGCTGCATAGTTCCTTCAAGGATCTGGGGAAAGCAAATCAGTTTTTTTCAGGCAGACATCGTGCAGAGGCACTAACATCAGTTTCCTGCCGTCAGCCAAAGAAATTGGCTTTTTTAAAAAAGTGACAAGCGTGCAGGGAAAATGTCTATAAATAGAAAATGTGTGCATCTAGTCTGCATCTGTCACGGTGTAGATATCACACTTCAAGGTGTCCAAAACATTTATAATGACAAAGAAAGCCAGCCACTTCCAGCTTTTTTTTCCTTCCCTGACTTTTCTAGCTTGGCCTTTCCTCGAAGACAGAAGGCGACATATTTACCCAAAACTGTCAATCTACAGAAAATCTGTCAACATTGAGCCGCAATGGGCTTCAGAATATGCTTCCTTGCATCGCTCCCTCGTGATAGCATTACCTGAGCAATTAAAGAGCACCGTCCAGGTTAAACACTGTTCTGTTTTAGCAGCTAAACATTACAAAATCCCGGATTGTTTATGATCAATGCCCCAAGAGATTAGCAAGACCTTTTCACAGTTTGAGTTCAGCTCAAACCGATACGAGCTTGAAGTCTTCATCTATTCAGTAGTTACAACTGGTGTGTAAGCAATACTGTGCCAAGTGGGGCGATACGATGGCTCAGTGATTAGCACTGCTGCCTACGGCGCTGAGGGCCCAGGTTCGAATCCCAGCCCCGGGTCACTGTGTGTGTGGAGTTTGCACATTCTCCCCATGTCTGCGTGGGTTTCGCCCCCACAACCCAAAGATGTGTAGGCTAGGTGGATTGGCCAAGCTAAATTGCCCCTTAATTGGAAAAAATAATAATTGGGTACTCTAAATTTATTTTTAATAAACACTTTGCGAAGTGGTTCAGGTGGAAATACATGGCTATTGCTGTTTGTTTGCTTATGGTCTTTACTGATACAAGTTCCTCTTCATCCAATATCGATCTATAAAGGGAAACAATTGGATTGTGGTGAAACAATTTATATTCTGCACCTTATGGACGCCATCTTGCAGACTTCCTAAGCTTCCACCCTGGGTCAACAAAATAGCCAAATTTACAAAATTAATTTAATTGCAACTTTGATATTCAAGGCAGCATCTCTAACCATCCAGCCTGGTAAGTCATGACAAGAATCTTGTAGCATGTTGGTACAGATTAGTCCCAACCTTTGTAAATACATGAATTTAGAACTCCTCGCGAATGCCAATGAGGGGAATGTGCCCACTCTGTTGAAATGAGTTCAGGACAGTCTGAAGTGCTAACCACTGTGCCACCGTGCTGACACAGCACAGAACTCTGGCAATCTCGCTCAACTGTGTTACCAGGATTATTGCTGTTGGAAAGATATCTCCCAGATTGTGAGGAAAAGGATGTTTATAAATTGGAATTAAGGCATATGTGTTGGGCGTATGACAGGGAGATTTAACCTGTAACTGATTAATGCAAATACAGAGGACCTGAACACACTTGACAGGCCAGCTAACTAAGGCATCGCGCGTTTAATGCTGTCCTCACTGACTGTCCACACACGCATACTGTCCACCAGAAATCACTGGATTGTAGTCAGAACCAAGGGCACTGAGACGTACTGTAGCTGAAATTAGCAAACACCGAACAGACCAGGGATTAATCGTGGTACCTGTTTGCTTTGTTACTAGTCTCAGCACCTAACCTACCTTTCAAACGCGTTCCTCAGAAACAAAATATTGCTAAACTGCAATGCAATTTACAAGACTCTGGGAAGCCACGCTCCTGCGGTGTAAGTTAGGGTGAGCATCTGTAGAGAGGACACTTCAATTTGGCAGAACAGCGGGGGTGCGGGAAGGGAGGGGGGGGGGGGGGGAGCCAACTCCACATTTAAGCATTACATTGACAGCAGTTTAATCAAGAGTGGATATGCTCCATCTAATTTGAAAAACAGCTGCATCGCCTAGCTGGTGGTCTGTAATCTGGGAGATAAACACTCCTCCTCCCGCTACGTTGAAAAAGTTACTGAGCAACCATAAAACTTTCATGCTCTAAAAAAAGTGGTGCGGCGATAGAATGAGGAACAAGCAATACATACTAGGTAGAGTCACCTGCCGTTTACAGAGCATTGATGGCGTTCCGAGGAGCAGCAACAAACACACAACTTACAACTTAGTTACTTCTGAGCTGTTTCGCAGTCATTGGTACCAGATGTGAAGTATTCTTCTTCGACCAGTCAGTATAATCACTTTTGAAATTACCATGCACAAAATTCAGTGATTCCTGATTGAGACTGTCAACTAAAAGAGAGGAATGGGCATTGTTTGGAAGGTCAAGAAGCTGTTGTGATATGGAGTGCCCTGCTGGGGAACACTGGTGAAACAAAGATCCTTCATGGTTTTGAAATGAGAAGTGGATCATCAACATTTGAAAAAGGTAAAAGGAAATGTATGAGAGAGGGGTTTTCAGAGATGGGGTGGCACCGGTGTAATGGGCCAAATGGTCTTGTGCGAAAAGATTCTGATTCGAATGCATATTTTCACACTTGTTCCTCTCTCCCTGTGCTTATCTAACTTCTGTTAAACGCATCTAAGCCGTTCACGTCAATGACTCTTGTGGTAGTGAGTCCCACTCTCTGGGTGAAGACTTCTTAGTGACCATCTAGCACAGCCTGTAATTCTGTTCTCTCCTGCAAATGGAAAAGCCTTTTCTCTGCGTGTTCTGTCAAACCCTTTCATGATCTTGAAAGACCTCTATCAAGCCACCCCTCAACCTTCTGTCTTCTAGAATAAAGAGATTCTGTTCAATTGTTCCTGACAGCTATAACCTCTCAGTCCTGGCATCATCCTTATAACCTTGTTTTGTTTTTAAGCTCTTTTGCCTGTAAATCCTTTTTAAAAAATAATATTGGGCCCAGAACTGTTCACAGTCCTGAAGTGTGATAATTGATTCAATCACCTGGAAGAAAATGAATCGTCATTGCAAATGGACAGAGATGTACAGCATTGTTCCCAAAACATTAATTAAAAACCTTGGAAAATGTGGGAATGCTACGTAAATAAATGTGGAATTTGAGTTACAGTAAAGAATAGCTCAGGCACTTTTGAGTCATTGATGGTGGGTTATCAATCACGGATGACCCAGCTGCTTCGTTTGGAACTAATGGGCTCTGGTCACGTTGTTTGGTATTAGCAACAAAATCATTCATTTGAAACTCTTCTGTATCAACAAGGACATTAACCTGCTCAAAATAAATGGATTAATGTCTTGGATGAACCAGCAGACAGAGGAATTTCATATATCGGTTGCTAACATTTCTCAACGTGACTCAACCCCATAGCTAATAATTGCATCTGCTCTGATGAACACTTTATATCATTTTGCATTTAATGTCTTTGTGACCAAGGCTGATGGAGTGTGTGTGCAGGAGCTAATTGAATCACAACTTGCTTCATTCTTTCCAACATTGTGCTTGAGCCAAGTGGCGAATTGGAAAGCTGTTACTACAATAGTTGAAATGTTAATTTACAGCTAGGTCCCCGTGCCGGTTGAACCGACCACCTGCCTCGCATTAAACCGGGCACTCTGGGAGATGTTTGCTCGCTTCCCTTCACGACGTGGCTTATCGCCCAGGCATGCTGGCAATGAGTGGGAAAAGGAAGACTTGCATCTCTATAGCGCCCTTCACAATCCCAAGACGTCTCAAAGCGCTTTATAGCCAATGAAGTACTTTTGCCATCACTATTGGAATGTGTGGAACGCAACAGTCAATTTGCACGCAGCATGCTCCCACAAATAGCAATGTGATAATGACCAGTTAATTTTGTTTCTAATGATAGTTAAGGAAATGAATATTGCCAGGACACCTGATAATGCCGCCCTACATATCAAAATAACACCATTAGTATTTTTACAGCCACCTGTGGTGCCTTGGTTTAAAATCTCATCAGAACGATAGCATCGCCGACGGTTTGTTTTTGGAGTGGGGTGTGGACCCACCGCTTTCAAACTCAAAGACGAGAGTCCTACACACTTGAGTCGCGGCTGACACCTATGGACAAATACACTCATCAAGGATGAAGAGGAAAGTTTGGAGGGAGATGGGTTGAGAGTGGAAAAGTCAGCCATCTAAGAGGAACAGTGAAAACAAAATTATAACGTGAGAAACAAAAGCGCTCCCACCAAGTGGAACCTGGTCTCCTGTGGGAAGCCATCTGGTATTGCAGATACCACAAATCTAGTCTAAACAGGACAAATTCACAGGAACAATCACTCCCTTGAAAATAGGGATGGTGGGTGTGCAGACATTAGTTTGCAATACAAATGCATTTAATGTAAAATATCTGTGCAGTGTCTAATTAGATCAACGTTCACCTCTCCTCGGAGGATCTGATGGTTGCACTGTTGACAGATTATACCCTTTCTGGGGTGGGTGAACTGTTCATGTGACACCTTCCAGTTACGCTGCGGAGCAACAGGTGAAGACAATGTAGCACCTCTGAATTTAAACCGTAAATTTGAAGAGCATTCACCTGCCAGCCAAAGTGGTCATTATCAGCATGCATCAGAACATGGACTACTGCTTACCAATGTCAGAAAAGACAGAACCGATACAGTTTGTACTCAAAGATCCTGAAAAAAAAGTTCAAACTAAATTACATCTATCTGAAAGGGCGCAATATATTTATTGTTGAGAATCTAGTTATCGTGCAAGATGGTTGACTGGGGAATGGTACAGTTGCACAGGTCAGCCTAGTACAGAGCCACATTCCATTCCCTGAAGAGCGTCACTGAATCATTTTACTTTCTGCAGCAAATTCGGTGCCTCTCATGATCATTTTTTTCTTAATGCTAGCCCACAAACAATGGGCAGCACGGCAATGTAATTTCCACGCCAGCTGGCGGGGCGGAAATCAGTCCGGCGCGGGCCTAGCCCCTCAACGTTAGGGCTCGGCCCCCCAAGATGCGGAGCATTCCGCACCTTTGGGGCGGCGCGATGCCCGACTGATTTGCGCCGTTTTTGGCGCCGGTCGGCGGACATCGGGCCGATACCGGAGAATTTCGCCCAAGATCAGGCCCATGGTTTCTAGTGTGGAAACAGTATGGTCAGATAGCACCATTGCTTCACAGCTCCAGGGTCCCAGGTTCGATTCCAGCTTGGGTCACTGTCTGTGCAGAGTCTGCACATCCTCCCCGTGTGTGCGTGGGTTTCCTCCGGGTGCTCCGGTTTCCTCCCAAAGATGTGCAGGTCAGGTGGATTGGCCATGCTATTGGCCATTGGTCCTTAGTGTCCAAAATTGCCCTTAGTGTTGGGTGGAGTTACTGGGTTATGGGGATAGCGTGTGGAGGTGTTGACCTTGGGTAGGGTGCTCCTTCCAAGAGCCGGTGCAGACTCGATGGGCCGAATGGCCTCCTTCTGCACTGTAAATTCTATGAAACCGGATTTTAACAAATTCACACAACTTACTATGGCGGGTCTTTGAACTCTTGAGCTTTAGATTGATAGTCCAGTATCATTATCACTGAACTGCCATGTTTCTTATAGTGTATCATCTAGGGTGCTTAATAAATATAAGCATTTTTTATAAGACATGTTTTGACCATTCTTACATTTAGCATTTACCAAATTCGGTGGCTTTGGGATGGGTGGGTAGGTGGGGAGGGTGTTACTTTATATAAATCCAGATTATAATTCACAGTGTGTCAGGGACAGTTTGCAGCATAATGAAAATATATAATGTAAGTTTTTCAGATTGTGACCTTCACTTTGCAGTTACTGGTACAGTATAACAACAGCCGACAGAAAGCTACACCACACCACCCTCAGTTTGGCTACTTTAAATTCTACATTTACAAGGTTTCCTACCCAAGTTGCTGCAAATATCTGGTTACTATAGTAACTTGTGGAGTAGTGGTATTTTGGAGCAGTGATATTGAACAGTGAAATTGGGTCTTCTCGCTTCATCTCCCCCCCACCCCCGGAAGGGCTGTGGATTCTATATCATTCAAAACTGAGGTCAATGGGATTTTCTCGGATATCAGGGAATGTGCAGAAAGGGGGGTAAAAAGTGTTTAGGTATAGATCAGTCCTAATCTAATTGGAGCAGCATTAAGGGTTGTATGGCCTCGTTCTGTTCTGCCTGTTACCTGTGCCTTGCTGCCACCCTTCAAATGTCTCAATATTAGCTTTGTGCATGTATCTGTGTGATTAGAAATACATTGCTCCCTTTGGGGGAGAGTAGGGGGGCTAATGGGAACACTGTATCTGACCATACTGTTTCCACACTAGAAACCATGGGCCTGATCTTGGGCGAAATTCTCCGGTATCGGCCCGATGTCCGCCGACCGGCGCCAAAAACGGCGCAAATCAGTCGGGCATCGCGCCGCCCCAAAGGTGCGGAATGCTCCGCATCTTGGGGGGCCGAGCCCTAACGTTGAGGGGCTAGGCCCGCGCCGGACTGATTTCCGCCCCGCCAGCTGGCGTGGAAATTACATTGCCGGGCGGCGCATGCGTGGGAGCGTTAGCGGCCGCTCACGGCACCCCGCGCATGCGCAGTGGAGGGAGCCTCTTCTGCCTCCGCCACGTTGGAGACCGTGGCGAAGGCGGAAGGAAAAGAGTGCGCCCACGGAACAGGCCCGCCCGCGGATCGGTGGGCCCCGATCGCGGGCCAGGCCACTGTGGGGGAACCCCCCCGGGGCCAGATCGCCCCGCGCCCCTCCCCCCCAGGACCCCGGAGCCCGTCCGCGCCGCCTGTCCCGCTGGTAAGAGAGGTGGTTTAATCCACGCCGGCGGGACAGGCATCCTAGCAGCGGAACTTCGGGCCGGAGAATCGCGGGGGTGGGGGGCCCCGCCAACCGGCGCGCCGCGATTCCCGCCCCCGCCGAATATCCGGTGCCGGAGAATTCAGCAACCGGCGGGGGCGGGATTCATGCCAGCCCCCGGCGATTCTCCGACTCGGCAGGGGGTCGGAGAATCTCGCCCCTTAACTCTGCAAATGAATGGGTTTTGAATGAGTTGGAATCTAGCCCCACCTCTCAACCGTACTTTCCACTTGCTGGCCCCTGTGATCATTGAGGTTTGGAGAAATGTTTTGTCGGCTGGTAAAGGTCAGACTCAACACTATGGGAATCGTACAAACGTTCCTGTGCTAGAAATAAACGTGGTTCCGAGTGTGCCACCTCTAATTTTACATCACATCACCAACTCCTATCTCTCCTACTCCCTCGAATTTTGTCTGTGTAAAGCTCCATGTGGGCTGGGCATTTTGTGATACTGGACTGTGAAATTTGGCATGCTATTCAGCACGGGAGAGATTGAGGCTAAATTGACGACCATCCTCGGAAAGGCACTCTTCAGTTGTGCTTACTGGATAATGATCATGAGAAGGAACTCCAAGTTACCTTTCTCCTGCCTAGCTCAATTATACTGCAGACGAGGTGAGCTAATTCAGGCAAGGTCTACTTTCTATTAAAACAAAATATTTTAGACATTGAAAAGGAGTGTAGGTAAGGATACAAGGGAGAAAGAAATCGAAAGGACCGCTGATAGGGTGAGATGAAATAATGTGGCTGCTGGATTTTGTGCAAACAAACGCTGGCATGGACCAGCTGCCTATTGCTGTGCTGTAAATTCCAGGTGATATATTCAGAAAATTACTTTATCAAGGGAGCAGCTGTAAAAGAGGATATAAGTTGATCAAAAGCACAAAGGCTAAAGTAACTGGAATCA
The DNA here is from genome assembly GCF_047496885.1 of Scyliorhinus torazame. Taxonomy (NCBI): domain Eukaryota; kingdom Metazoa; phylum Chordata; class Chondrichthyes; order Carcharhiniformes; family Scyliorhinidae; genus Scyliorhinus; species Scyliorhinus torazame. The sequence goes on along the minus strand of NC_092727.1, from coordinate 11,923,037 downwards.
CTGATGTAATGACTTTAACAATCATGAGAACAATTCTCATCCAGCATCCCCTCTCCGGAAGTCCCCTTTCACCATCAGTTCTGTCAACAATGATTTTGCTAAAGATGCTGAACAAACACTCGCTGTACACATCAACAAAGCTAGCAGATGGAACACCAATGTCCTCCTAAAGACACATTTATATTATACCTCATACTGCATGCATTTCTTGTCAACTTCTCCCATTACACATTCATGTGTCAACATTTATAATGGTAAGTTCCTATGTAAACACGTCATTCTGTAATTGCATTCCGTTGCCAGTGGCGGCGCTGTAACATATTTTGCACACTCAGCTATTTGATCCACTGCAGATAAAGGACAGGGGGCACGATTCTCCGCTCCCGCGCCGGTTGGGAGGATCGCCTGGGTCGCCAAATTTTCCCGCGACGCCGGTCCGACGCCCTCCCGCAATTCACCCAAGCGGCGAGAATGGCCCCGTCGAGTTCCGCGCGGTGCAGGCCGGAGAATCGCCCGAGACACCCAAAATGGCGATTCTCCGGCACCCCTGCTTTCCTCAGGCCCGGATGGGCCGAGCGGCCTGCCCAAAACGGCGGATTCCCCCCGGCGCCGTCCACACCTGGTCGCTGCCGGCGGGAACAGCGCGGGAACGCTGGGGGGGGCGGCCTCAAATGGGGTCTGGCCCGCAATCGGTGCCCACCGATTGTCGGACCGTCCTCTCTAAAGGAGGACCTCCTTTCTTCCGCAACCCCGCAAAATCCGTCAGACATCTTCTTGCGGGGAGGATTCGGAGAGGACGGCAACCATGCATGCACGGGTTGACGCAGTTATGCGGCGCCGGCCGCGTCATGTATGCGGCACCAAGGCCTGGCGTGTGTAAATGACGCAGCGCCGCTCCTAGCCCATTATCGGGCCCTGAATCGGTCGGGATAGGGGCCGTTTCACGCCGTTGTGAACCTCGACGGCGTTCACGGCGGCGCAAACACTCTGCCTCCATTTCGGAGAATCCCGCCCTGGATTCCCGGTCCCTCAGCGGCGTGCTATTCGCCGGCGGTGGGATTCTCTCATCCCACCACTTGTCAATGGAATTTCCCATTGAAGACATCCCACGTTGCCGGAAGACCCACGAGAAAAGAGAATTCCAGCCAAGCGCACAATGTTGTAATGGACCAAAAGACATGGACAGGATGTCTGGCTTCAAGTTGGAGACTGAATTACATTATTCCCCATGAAAGATTCAGAATACATCTCCACATAGCATGCTTTTCACCCGTCCTCCTTTTAGTCTGCTGGGCATGACAACATAATGATAACCTTTATTATTGTCACAAATAGGCATACATTAACACTACAATGAAGTCATTGTGAAAATATGACATGTCACTTTCTGTACACATTGGAACACAGAGAACTGGAAAGGATCATACCAATCGATCTGACTCCACATTTCAGAAACAGAATACATAGTTCATTATTTCTGAGTCCGAAGGTCGTAGGTCTAAGTTCCATTCCAAATGGAGCACAAAAATCTGAGGCAACACTGCCCTGGGATGAGCCTTAGGAACGAGGCCTTGTCTACCCTGACAGATGGATGTAAAAAATCCCATTTCACCAGTTCAAGGAAGAACAGGATATCATCGCCAGTGTCCTGGGTAAAAGAAAAATGAACACTGATCAATGTCACAAAACAAAACAGATGATCTGGTCATTATCACATTGCTGTTTATGGGAGCTTGCTGTATACAAGTTGGCTGCCACGTTTCCCTCATTACAACACTGACTACGCTTCAAAAATACCTCGTTGTCTGTAGAGTGCTATGGAATACAATGCAGCTGTGAAAGGTATACAAAAGAAAGTCCTTTTTTTTTCTGGTTTACTTAAATCCCTCGATTGATTTTCTCAGCAAATGCCTGTTCAGCTCTCTCTGAAAGACGCTGCCAGCAATCTCGATTATTCCTTCTGCAGCTCCTTCCAAACATTCACCATTTTGCTAGTTGTATGCACCTATCCCTCTGCCCAGCTTCATTCCAATGACACCCTATATAACTCTCATCTAACAGTTTGAACAATGGGATTAGATAGGAGGGTGGGGGATGGCAGGGAGATGTCTTATTAATGTATATTTATTTTACAATCAAATCTAAGCAATATTGTTGAATGACAAATTCACAGCTGTTCATTCGCAAAGTGTGGTATAGAACCGCAAGTCCAACTTGAAGAAAGGTGAATAACCTTTAACTGTTATAAGTCATATTCATTATAATTACAAGGACACTTTGTACCTCCATTTTTGCCCAAATCAAGTGAATGTCTTTTTGAAACCTATGGTACTACTAAAAGAAACTTGTATATGTAATGTGTAAAGATCCTAGTGGTAGCTGAAATGTATCTGTACTATGTGATTGTTAAGTCCTACTTTATGTGTATAAGCCATAAGAATGATTTGTATGATGAAGAAAAAAGTCCTAAAATTCAGAATAGTTTATCAAATAATTATTAGATTCTTTTCCTCCTCAAAAAGCCTTTGAACCAATCACTCTTTGTGTCTCGGAATTCACCTACATACAGAAGTTAACATGTATGAATTCACACATTTTGTCTGTGCAACTCAAATCCTAGTTTACAGAACTCTGTCTCCACCAAATTCTCTCTCCGCCTCTCTTTAAAAATGCAATTCTGGCAGGGGTCTACCCAGGAGAAATAAAAACAGAAAATGCTTGGAATGGTGAGGTGAGCAAGCATCTGTGGAGATGCTTCAGGCCAATTTCCCTTTCAGCCATTAACCGCGTCTCTCTCTCTCTCCACAGACGCTGCCAGACTTGCTGAGTATTTCCAGCATTTTCTGTTTATATTTCAGATTTCCAGCCTCCGCAGTATTCCTCTTTGCAGTTGGCGAACATCGCTGAGTGTTTTTTTTTCCTCGACCTGCTCATCGAGAGGACTGGAATGTTCAGTCAGGGGGAGGAGTCCGTGGCAAACATCACCTCCTTCTTGCTCCAGTATCCACACCTGCCCTCAGGAGGCACTGAACGGTGGATGCTCAAGAACAACAACTAGAGTCAAATGGTTTTATTCGTAGACAGGGAGCACAGATGCTCCAACCATATTGCCACAGTTTGTGTCTCATTCTAAAATGGAAAACAGTTCGGAGTTGACTTTTTAAAAAAAGTTAATTTATTTTTTGTTTTAAGCAGCAAGCCCGTCGTGGGGAAAGTGCAGTGATCCCCCAGGTAAGACTCTGTGCACATCACTTTGTGCTACTATAGAAGTATCATGCAAAAATTGTACGTCATTTATAGATATATATATTTTGAAGACTCACGGAATGCGAGTGTTGCTGGGAAGGTCAGTATTTGTTGCCCATTGCTGATTGCCCTTGTTGAGAAGGTGGTCACTGCTGGCCACGTGGTGTAGGTACACCCACAGTGCTGTTAGGGAGGGAGCTCCAGGAATTTCACCCAACACCAGTACGAGAATGGAGGGATAGTTCCATGTCAGGATGGTGTGTAACTTTTGGAATAAAATTTGCAGGTGATGGTGCTCCCTTTGAGATGGTAGAGGCCATGGAGTTGAAAGGTGCTGTCGAATGGGACTTGGCAGGTTGCTGCCGTGCATCTTGGCAAGTTGCTCCCCAGTGGTGGAGAGACAGAATGCCGAAGGTGGTGGCTGGGGTGCCAATCAAACAAGCTACTTTGTTCTGGTGTTGAGCTTCTTGAGCGCTGGAACTGCACTCAACAGATAAATGGAGACTATTCCATCACACACCTGATTTGTGCCTCCAAGATGGTGGAAATGCTTTGGGGAGGCAGGAGGTGAAATGCCCGCTACAGATTCCTAGCTCTGACCTGCTCTTGTAGCCATCGTATTTATACGGTTGGAGGGCAGCATGGTAGCATTGTGGATAGCACAATTGCTACACAGCTCCAGGGTCCCAGGTTCAATTCCGGCTTGGGTCACTGTCTGTGCGGAGTCTGCACATCCCCCCCGTGTGTGCGTGGGTTTCCTCCGGGTGCTCCGGTTTCCTCCCACAGTCCAAAGATGTGCAGGTTAGGTGGATTGGCCATGATAAATTGCCCTTAGTGTCCAAAATCGCCCTTAGTGTTGGGTGGGGTTACTGGGTTATGGGGACAGGGTGGAGGTGTGGACCTTGGGTAGGGTGCTCTTTCCAAGAGCCGGTGCAGACTTGATGGGCCGAATGGCCTCCTTCTGCACTGTAAATTCTATGAAATTCAGTTTCTGGTCAATCGTAACCCCCCCCCCGCCCCCCCCCCCCCCCCAGGATGTTAATAGTAAAGAATTTAAGAGTGGTAATGCCATTGAATGCGTGTTTTCCACGCGTTCCACGGGTGTTTCCCACGGCGCCGGTGCTACCCCTCACCGCTAACAGAATCGGCGAGGGTTTTGCGTCGATTTTCCTGTCGTGAAACACACCGGATCCTCCGTTGGCATCCGCCCTTACCCTCAGGAACAGAGAATACAGCCCATTGTCTCTTGTTGAAGATGGACATTGCCTCGTATTTGTGTGGCATGATTGTTACTTGCCACTTTTCAACCCAAATCAGCACATTGTCTGGGTCTTGCTGAATATAGATACGGACTATTTCCGTATCGGAGGAGTCACAAATCACACTGCACATTGTGCAAGCGTCAACAACATCCCCACATCTGATTGCATGATGGAGGAAAGGTTAGTGATGAAACAGCTGAAGATGGTTGGGCCTAGGACCTACTCTGAGGAACTCCTCCAGAGATATGCACAGGCTGGGGTAATTGGCCTCCAACAACCACCTTCATGAGCATTTGATCAGCAATTATTGTATTCAATGGCAAAGTGGGCACAAAGGGCCACGCCTGCTCCTATTGCTGGTGGTCTGTGTGCTGGACATGACTTCTAACAGTCAGAATCTTTCCCCCGGACTCCCATTGACTTCAGATTTGCTGGGGCTCCTTGATATCAAGTGCTTCCTTGATTGCAGGGCAGTCAGTCTCACCTCACCACTTTTAGTTCAGCTCTTCTGCCGAGCTTCTGACCAACAATGGAGTCAGGAACAGAGCAGGCTCGGTGGAGCCACACCCAGCGTCAGTGAGCAGGTTATTTGCTGTCGGGGCTGTCTGATTGCACATTTACTGATAATCAAGGTTGGCCTGAAGTGGCGTTAATTGGCTGGTTTGGATTTGTCCTGCATTTTGTGGACTTACACCAATTACATAGTTCCTGTGTTTAAGCAGATAAATGATGAGGTCACCCCCAAAACCTCATGTTTGTGCCAGATATTGGTTTCTGTGTAACATGGTGGAGATATGGGGCTGCATTCTCCGCTTTGCAGACTACGCGCTGACAGCGGCGTGGGAACAGTGGTGTTTTACGCCAGAAAAAATGGCGCAACAGCTGCACCGATCCTCCGTCCAGTGGGGGGGCTAGCAGTCGCGCAGCATAAAGCCCCTGGCTTTACCTGCGGATACGGCCGAGTCCGTGGCTGCGCATGCGCACGCCGGCAACCTGCGGCAGCCGCGCGGTGCAGCATGGCGCTGGTCGCGTGCAGACCCAGCCTGCCAAATAATGTCACCCATAAACCTCCTTCACCAAACCCGGATCACACTCCACCAGCCCTCGCCGAAGCCCCCACCCCCGGCCAGCGCCGCTGGACCTCAGTGCCATGCGGGGTCCACAAAATACCATCGTGTTCCACGCTGCCGGGAACTCGGCCCATCGAGGGCAGAGCATCGGGGGGGAGGGCCTCAGGTGATGTCCTTCAGGTCCGCCGCTTTTTGAGGGGGCGGAGCATTGCAAAAGCGGCGCCACCCCCGCCTTCGGCGCCAGCAACCGGAGAATCCCGCCCATGAGATTTACAGTGTGAGGGTCGCTTCACCCCCACCCCAACCACTGAGCAGCCTGAATTCAAATGGTGGTTTTGATCCTCACAAAAGTTCCTCGCAAAGTAATTTTACCATCTTATTATTATAATACTACCCTCTTCCCCGGAATGGAGAAGGTTGGCAGGTGCTCAAATGGAGGTCTACAAGATGATGAGTAGTTTGGCTTGATAAGTGCTGCTCCCCATTGATTTAATGGGGTTATTGATTTAAAATCATTGACAAGAGAACTACAGTGAAGAGGATTTCACAGCGTTGTCAGCATCTGCAATGCTCTACTCAAACAGGGTCTGGAAACCAATTCCCTAAATAATTGTAGAATTGAGTCAGAACCAATTGAGGATGGGGAACTTATTAGGGTTACAGACAGAACCAAAAATAGGAATGCAGGAATATGGGGCGGGATTCTCCGAAATGGAGGTAGCGTGTCTGCGCCGTTGTGAACACCGTTGCGTTTCACGACGGCGCGAAACGTACGCTGGCACTACCGAGGGGGCCAGCACGGTGCTGGAGCGGTTCACGCCGCTCCAGCCTCCCTTCCTGGCGCCAACTGGCCAACCCGCACATGCGCAGTGGCACCGTGCCAACCGTCACGTGCGCGGGGGACGTCCTCAATGCGCCGGCCCCAACGCAACATGGCGCGGGGGCTCAGGGGCTGACCGCGTAACAAAATAGGGCTGGGACTGGAGAGGCCAGCCCGCTGATCGGTGGGACCGGATCGAGGGCCAGACCCCATCGGAGCCCCCGTCCCGCCCCCCACAGGCTGCCCCCCGACCCTGCGTGCAGAGTTCCCACCGGCTGCAAGCAGGTGTGATGGTGCCGGTGGGACTCTGCTGTTTCCGCGCAGCCGCTCGGCCCTACAAACCTGGAGAATCTGCGGCCTGGCCGCGGACAGCGGCCCGCGACCGGCGCAAATAGCTCCAATTCTCCGCTCCTCGGAGAATCGCGTGCCGGCGGCATCAAGGCGGCATGGCGCGGTTGCGGCGATTCTGCAGCCCAGCGTGGTGCTCGGAGAATCCCACCCAAGGAATAATCTACTCTTTCCAAGAGCCAGCACAGACACCATGGGCCGCATGGCGTCGTTCCAAGCTGTAAACTTCTTTAGCACAAAACACAATGGATATTTCCGGGCAGCCCACTCAAAAACCGCAGAGCTGGGAGCTGCCAGGTCTAAAAGAGACATTGTAAATGAATCGTACAGCAAAGCGAACAAAGGGTCAGTTTCCCCATCACACAAGTGAAAACTCTGAAATACATCAGTGTTTTGCCTCAGCTGTTTCTTTTGCTGCAGCTTTTACAGAGAAACTGGGAAAACAGCGAATACTCTGATCCGGACCCTCAGATGAGCACATGAATGTTTTCAGGCGACATTAAAGAATTATGCATATTCATTTTTATTCACAAACATCTCAGGTAGGAGGCGAAAACAAATGTTATTAATCATAATTCTGCGGGGGCTGTGTTATAAAATTATTAGAAACCACAAGTTTCATTGAGATTCTGTATTCCAAATAGGACCTTTTAAAAGGGAGAGAGCTACAAAAAAATCTAATGTAGTTCCAGTGGTAAAGGAATAATTCACCTGTAGGATCAAAGGATTTCAATGCTGGTTAAGATCCAGATTTGGATAGTTCTGCCAAGACGATGGGCGCATTTATTCGTCCAAACTCAGGAGCAAGATTCATAACCATTCCAACAATTAAAACATAGTGATGCTCAGTATGGCGAGGACCTACCTTCATCACTCATTCATGATATCCCGTCCTGCCAGAGGCTTTATTGCATAAAGATTATTGGTAATGGCGTGTTTGAGTTGCCATGGTAGCATGCACATACATGTTGCAGTCTAGAACCATGAGTAGCGACGGTAAAGGCTCCAACATCCTTTCTACCAGATGACTGGCCAGAAATCTCTCCTGCTCCCAGCTGACATTGCCGAGTGCTGGAAGGATTTTCAGGTTGATGTTCATGAACTTAACCTCCTCGGCCATCAAGTCTTGGGGTGGGATTTGAACCCGGAGCCTCTGGCTCAGAAGCAGGGACGCGACCCGCTGTACCACAAGACCTCCAAACAATACTGGGGTAAATGTAAAATATACAATTGAACTTTCAAAAATAGTCCTGCGCATAAAATAAACTTAAAAGTATTGCAGGGCGAGGAAGTACACTTTAACCTTGATTCACTATTTGTTCTTATTCTTGCAATTCCTCCCTCCAAGCTGTGGCTCCGGCACTCTGGCCCTGGAAGCATCAAGCCCCAAGTCCCAGGCACTCCCAGAAGAAAGGCTGCTCCTGCAGCAGCAGCAGTGCTGGTCCCTTGCTCCAGTTGGAAGAAAATAAGAACCGGTCCCTCGAGCCTTCTACGCCTTCTACAAAAAGATCATGGCTGATCTTTTTGTGCACTCCAGTCCACTTACCCGCCCGCACACCATAACCTTTTATTCCTTTACTGTTCAAAAATCTATCTACCTTTACCTTAAAAACATTTAATGAGGTAGCCTCAACTGCTTTGCTGGGCAGGGAATTCCAGATTCACAACCATTTGGGTGAAGAGGTTCCTCCTCAACTCAGTCCTAAATCTACTCCCCCTTATTTTGAGAGGGCTACGCCCCTTAGTAAGGGACTATGCCCCCTAGTTGTAGTTTTACCCGCCAGTGGAAACAACCTCCATGCTTCTCTTCAATCTATTCCCTTCATAATTTTATATGTTTCTATAAGTTCCCCTCTCATCCTTCTAAATTCTAATGAGTATGGTCCCAGTCTACTTAGTCTCTCCTCATAAGCTCATCTTTTCAATTCCGGAATCAATCTAGCGAATCTCCTCTGCACACCCTCCAGTGTCAGTACATCCTTTCTCAAGTGGGGAGGCCAAAACTGTACAGTACTCCAGGTGTGGCCTCGCCAGCACCCTATACAGCTGCAACACAACATCCCTGCTTTTAAAATCCATCCCTTGAGCAATGAAGGACAAAATTCTATTTGCCTTCTTAATTACTTGCTGCACCTGCAAACCAACTTTTTGCGATTCATGCACAAGGACACCCAGGTCCCTCTGCACAGCAGCATGCTGCAATTTTTTAACCATTTAAATAATAGTCCATTTTGCCGTTATCCATACCAGAATGGATGACCTACATTTATCAACATTGAGCTCCATCTGCCAGACCCTTGCCCACTCCCTTAAACTATCTATATCCGTCTGCAGACTTTCAGTATCCTCGGCACACTTGGCTCCAGCACTCATTAGTGTAATCTGTGAACTTTGGCACATTACACTTGGTCGGCAACTCCAGATCGTCGATGTAAATTGCGAACAAACTAGGCCCTGCATGCAGCACAAGCTGTGATCAGGCAGGCAATCCAAAACAGTCTCTCTCCCCAGCTCCTTCCCTCTTCTCAAGAAAATAAATAAATAAATAAAAATTCCTCTTCTCTCTACTTGCAAAGAAACAGGAAAGTCCAAAGTTCCTCCACAGGGAAGGCAGTCAGCAGGGCCGTAAGCTCTAGTCGAGAGGCATGATAGCAATGAGCATACCTTTGACTACCAGATTATTCCCATTTTAGATAAATCAAATAACAAATTAAACTACATCAAATAAACAAGGGATCCACCATTTTCTACTCCCATTGCGCTTTGGGGACTGTGTAAAAGAATTTCTCACTGGATTGAAACAGGTAAGGATAGGGATCTCATTCTATCAGGATTGATCCCACTCCCCAAAGTCGCCGTTGAGAAGATAGTGCCAGCTGGAACTCAAATGCAAAGTTTGCATCTTGGAAAATTTATCCTGCGTAACTGTGCGGAGGTGGGCGAGTGACGCGGAGACTGTGCTGCCAATAGCAGTCTTATGCAATTAAAAAAATACCCATGCGGAGAGCGGAGAAGGCACCTTGAATAAACGGAAGAGATCCAGCTTCATTTAGAGCTCATGCATCCCAAATTATTTCAAGCTTGCACCAGAATAAAAGCAAAAACGTGCACAGTAACAGGTCGCGCCGTAAAAGATGAAATAGGTTAGTCAGCATCCAAACGAAATAGGTTAAGGTTCATGCGGCACCCTCCCAACTTGACAGGTCTATAGCACAACTGAATTCTTCAGAACAATCGAATTCTTCGGAACAATGCAGGAGGCCAGCTGACTGACAGGACATTATTGGTTGGCCCATTATCTTGCCTAAGCAGCAACTCATTGCTTTTGAAACTGCTACACCCGCATCTGCTGCTAATACGCCTAATCACATTTTAGAAAGAGACAACAAAATTAGATAACACACACCACCGAAACAGAACAAGGGAGATGAGGCTGTCTGGAGTGGTGTGATTCAGTGGTTAGCACTGTTGCTTCACAACGCCAGGGTCCCAGGTTCGATTCCCAGCTTGGGTCACTCTGTGCGGAGTCTGCACGTTCTCCCCATGTCTGCGTGGGTTTCCTCCGGGTACTCCGGTTTCCTCCCACAAGTCCCGAAAGACGTGCTTGTTAGCTGAATTGGACATTCTGAATTCTTCCTCTGTGTACCCGAACAGGCGCCGGAATGAGGCGACTAGGGGCTTTTCACAGTAACTTCATTGCAGTATTAATGTAAGCCTAGTTGTGACACTAATGAAGATTATTATTATTGCATTTACACTTTGCAGAAAACAAATAAACTGCAGTTATGATTCCTTGCAATGACAAAATAAACCTGATAAAGGAGAGAGATATGACAGCACAAATCCCCTCGTGGGGTTAGTAGAGTCATTATCTGTAGCATCAACAGTAGTTTTCGGTTCTGCATGAATTGAATAGGATAAACTGATTATTACAGCAAAAGTGAATGATGAGACCAGATGTAATGATCCAGTGTGTACGGTTTATCTTTGGCTATTGGTCTTATACACAAGTATTCAGTTTGTCAGTGCATTTATGCAATCTACATATCTCACCTTGCGACGATGAGATCAGTTTTTCTCCTTCACTCCAACACATGACTTCACAGTCAGGAGTTGAGATGAATGCACATTCCATTGTTTACTGAAGGAAGAACTAATTTGGTGCAAAGTTATACAGGGCATTTCATCTCCACTTGTGGCACGTTTAGGCAGGAACAGGCTTCAGCTGGGCTTGGGGCCAAGGTGGGGGTGGGAGGGGAAGAGAGGATGGCGAGGAAAGGAGCTAGGTGGGCTCCCATTGTTCCGATCCTGCTGGGAAGCATGTGCACAGACACCAACGTAGGGCAAAATCAAGAGTTGTGATGCCCTCGAACTCTGCTTCTCACATGAGGAATGAGCACCCGAATTATGTAGCAGATCTCACGGTGTCAACACTTGAAAAGCAAAGTGCCAGACCTCCCTCTCTCCGAATGACAAGAGTCAATGGGCAGAGTGGACAGGGCAAGCCTCTAATCCAGCGATGGGCAACCCAGGCTGGTGAGTGGGCCACAAGAGTGACCCTCCTTCATCTCAAGAGGGCTGCAAGATTGAAATCGGGCTTGTTCACAAACCATGACCCACGGATAAGATTTAATATTCTTTACTCTGTCATGGGGTGTGGGCGCCGCAGGCAAGGCCAGCATTTGTTGCCCATCCCTAATTGCCCTCAAGCTGAGTGGCATTTTAAGAGTCAATCACATTGCTGTGGGTCTGGAGTCACATGTAGGCCAGACCAGGTAAGGGTGGCAGATTTCTTTCCCTGAAGGACATTAGTGAACCAGATGGGTTTTACAACAATCGACAATCATTTCATGGTCATCATTCGACATTTTTTAACTCCAGATATTTTATTGAGTTTTAATTCCGCCACCTGCCGTGGTGGGGTTTGAACCCAGGTGTCCAGAGCGTTATCCTGGGTCTTTGTATTACTCGTCCAGCAACAATACGACTATGCCACCGCCTCCCCTAAATATTTCATAATGGGATATAGAAAATGCTCAATCATTCATATATTAATAGAACTATTAATTTAAGCAAAATAAATATTTATACGTTGGACGCAGAGGGAGCGCACGGCTCTCATGGTCAATGTTGTGAGCAATCAGCACACTCCTCACTTTACTTGCCCTCGCTTTACGTATGGGTCACTTCAGTCAAACCGGCAGAAAAAAAACCTTCTATGGAACAAAGTCAGCGGAATGTGGCAACCCTGCGTGCGGGCAACAGACAGCAAAGTGTCTCGTGGCCCGCATTCAGAACCCAGGTGGGCTGCATGTGCACCCACCCCCCCTCCCCGGGCCGCAGGTTGCCCACTGCTGCACTGGATCCGAGCTTGACAGGAACAGGCATGTCACCTGATCTCGGGCTTGATCGGAGCCACCAGGCCGAGAAGCGATTCATGGCACAGTGCAAACTGAGGGCTTGTGATGGCAAATCAGAATCTTCCCCATGGTTGGAAGGGATGGGATTAGCCTCCAATATCTGGGGCAATGGGGCGGAAGTAAATTGAACACCGACAATAAATAAACCTCCAATTTCTTGCTCGTTTTTATCTTCAAAGTCCCGACCAAGATATTTCTTTAAGCTGTTAATTGTCAACAAGCCTCCCCCACAGAGCGAGTCGAGAGGACACTGCAGTACATGGTTCTCTTAAAGCTCGCCTGCTGCTTTTGTCTCGCAACTTCGCTTCAGTCCTACCAAAAAGGAAATATTCAAAGACACCCTGTTCACTGCAAACCGATGCTTCCAAACAGGAAAAGAATGAAGGAAAACAACAAAGTTTGCTGCATGCATAATGTGACCATCAATAACAAACGCGGCATATTTTCCCCCAAAAAAATCCATTTTATTCTTCGGAGAAAGGAACGAATCTCATAGCAGCATTAACTCTCTAAAAATAGAAAACCAGCATAATATATTTTTCCCAACATTTTTAGAACATTGGTGTCAATTTAATATGAACCAACACATTTGTGATTTGTCAGCTGCCCACTTGGAGCTCTTTTTCTTCTTCTTTCGAAACATAAATAGCGCACATCATACTCAGAAGTGCAATGCGGTCAGAATGCTCCAAGTATGAGGAACAATGTCAGGACAGCACGGATTCCTCCACCTCCGCCAGTCCTGCCCGTTGGAAACATGTATCATCTCGGTGTGGGGCAGAAAGGGCAGCTACTGTTTTTGTTGGACTGTGCCCAGAATTTGATGCACTGCGGAAAAAAAAACACCAAATACAAAATTAAAAGCAGAAAGCAAATTGCAGGTAGGCACCATTTGATAAGCCGGAATTGAAAAAAACCCAACACATTTCCTGGGCAAATCATTGCAAACGGAAACACGGGTCTGAGAGGTCAAGTATCTATGGAGGGAGGGGACTTGATGAATCAAATAATCTTTTCTCGATGAATGTTTGATGTACTTTAAAAAATTAAGTAGGAACCACAGGGAACATGCAAATGTCTTTCTAGACAGGGATAACTGATCACTTGAAACAATGTGCAGGTGTACAGGGAAAAGGCAGGGTTATGAGCCAAAGTCATTACTTTTGTTTGGAGATGGGCCAAATGGCCTCCTTCTGCACCGTTACCATTCTGTGAAAATTCTGCCAAGCTATCTGCCCGAACTGAATGACGGTGTAAGATGGCACTCAATTCTTTTAAATCCATTAGTCCATCAGCGCTTTCATTTGCTCCACCAAATTTGAAGAGCAACTCTCCTTAACGTTACTGATCTCAGTTGTGATAACCATGGGAAGGAGGCAGAGTAATATGTAACACAAGTGTTGCCTAAAGAACTTTCTGGATCACCTGTGTTACGATCCCGGACCAGACCCCAACAACTGCTAGGATACGGACAGAAACCCCAATATTTTATTTCATTTGTAAAACTGTGAGGAAAGTATACTTCACTCCAGGAATGATTCCACGCATAAACAGGGCTATGGTATTTTAAAACAAACTAACACAGTATTACTAACTTCAGCCTCTTAAAGAAAATAGCTTACAATTACCAGTTAAACAATGCTTAACAATAACAAACTGCTATTTTTTTATCTCCACACAAGCAAAACCCATCTCAGGTCAAAATCCATTTTTAAATAGTTAGCCAGCCCAGGAATACTTGCTGAAAAGAGATGGCTTGGATAAACCAATTTGAGAGAGAGAGATCCTTCAGGAACCAGCTGCAGATTCTTGCCTGTGTCAAGCTGCTGCTTAACCTGCTAGCCTTTTCAGAAACTTTTTAACTAAACTGCTTTGTGAAAAACTGTTTGCCTATACACAGTCAGATCTTTAGTCGACTGTTTCACCAGAAACTGCTGGTCTGCTCACAGGCAGATCTAAACTGAACTCTCCAAAACTCAACACCTGACTGCTTCAGCCCCTGGCTCCTCCCAGTAACTACATCATCTTGCTAAGCTAAAACAGAATGTCTCTAATTATCAACTCCCCTGGAAATCTTCTTTATGTAAACAAAAGTCCATTAGCCCAGCTTCAGGTAAACAATATCCATGGAGAGAATATTGATCTCATTTTTACGATGCTTTAATTATCTCTGTTGGAGCCACAAAGCCTGGTTGCCTTTCAAACCAGTTTTTTTTTTTTTTTAAACAACATCACTGCAGCAGTCAGATACACACCCTAACACAAGCTTTTAAAACCCTTACAGGACAAAATACTTTTAATAACACATCTGAAATTCCTACATTCATCACACCTGCAGCACCCAAACGCCAAGGCTGCAGGCTAACCAGCTCGTCAAATCAGAATGCTCCAGGCAGACGTGGCGAGTGTTATTATCCCGAAACTCACAGGATTGAGGGTGGGAGTGGGACTGATGGTCCAAGGTTGGCTTGGATAGCGTTGTGTAATCATCTTGTCACTAGTAGGCTTACATTTACACTGCAATGAAATTACTGTGAAAATCCCCTAGACGTCACATTCCGGTGCCTGTTCGGGTGCACAGAGGGAGAATTCAGAATGTCCAATTCACCTGACAAGCAGGTCTTTCGGGGCTTGTGGGAGGAAACCGGAGCACCCGGAGGAAACCCACGCAGACACGGGGAGAACGTGCAGACTCCGCACAGACAGTGACCCAAGCCGGGAAATGAACTCAGGTCCCCGGCGCTGTGAAGCAACCACTGTGCTACCGCGCCGTCCTTATTCTACTTAATAATAACAATAATAGCTTATTGTCACGAGTAGGCTTCAATGAAGTTACTGTGAAAAGCCCCTAGTCGCCACATTACGCTGCCTGTTCGGGGAGGCTGGTACGGGAATTGAACCCGTGCGGCTGGCATTGTTCTGTATTAAAGCCAGCGATTTAGCCCACTGTGCTAACCCATCTCCTAAACTTGCAGCCTCTCAGGATAATGTTGGGATGGGGGCAGGAATCCTTCCCAGTTTTTTCTCTTAGAAGCCAACGGTGCCTTCCCCACACCTTGCCATTTCCTCCCACAAGATTAGTGAGCGTTACATATCAACAATTTGCACCCGGAATGTTCAGGAGTATTAAAGGCTCCAGTGCACAACGACTCATCCAACACAATACGTATTGAAATGGTTCCTGACACAAAACTCCTTGGGCAGGATTTCCTAGTCCTTCCTGCCCCGGGATCGGAAATCCCCGCCCAAGGGCAACGGCCCTTTCTCTGGTTCGGCGAATTATCCATCCCGTCCACAAGTATTTGGGCCCCAATGTCCAAATAAATGTACCCGTCCTCAACAACACGACTCTTGCATGCGGTCGATCAATTAAGACATTTGGAAAGGAAGACAGAACTAAATTAAACTGACGATTTACATTCGCAACGGATTACTTATTTTGTGACCAATAGCTTGCAAGCGATTCTGCTCAGCGGCGAAAACAGTCCGCGACCCAAAAACATCCTCAGATGTTTTGTCACAGCTACAATCTACAAAAGAATGTTTTTCACATGAACAGTAGTGTCGGACGCCAACGGTCGCCTGATTAATGTCAGAAAATGGGGCACTCACCTCTCTGTGGACAATGTGTGAACAACCCATTGGCTGTGCTTCACCGACTTGCACAACCTGCTGACACATTAGACAGAGTCGTGGACTGCTCGGCATCTAAAGTTTAAAGGAACCCAATTAATACTTACACGGAGCTTTGAACTGATTAAACTCAGTCAATTCAATGATGTCAAGATTCTTCTAAAAAGTACTGGATAAAAGCATGAAATCTTCAAATCCTGGCTCATGGGATCTTTTTTTCCAATTTCACTTACGTGATGTGGGCTTCGCTGGCTAGGCCAGCATTTATTGCCCATCCCTAGGTACCCTAGGTGGGGAGTTGCCTTCTTGAACCGCTGCAGTTTTTTTTACAGGGAGTTCCAGGATTTTGTCCCAGCGACAGCGAAGGAACGGCCGATATATTTCCAAGTCAGCGTGATGAGTGACTGGGTGGAGGGGTTCCCAGGAATCTGCTGCTCTTGTCCTTCTAGATGTTAGTGGTCTTGGTTTGGAAGGTGCTGTCTAAGGAACCTTGGTGAGTTACTGCAGCGCATCTTGCAGATGGTACACACGGCTGCCACTGTTCCTCGGAGGTGAAGGGTTTGAATGTTTGTGGAAGGGGGAGCAATCAAGCGGGGCTGCTTTGTCCTGGATGGTGTTGAGCTTCTCGAGTGTTGTTGGACCTGCACTCATCCAGGCAAGTGGAGGGTATTCCATTACATTCCTGACTTCTGCCTTGTAGACAGTGGATAGGCTTTGGGGAATCAGGAGGGGAGTTACTCACTGTAGAATTCCGAGCCTTTGACCTGCCCTGGTAGCCACAGTATTAGTGCGGCTAGTCCAGTTCAGTTTCTGATCAATGGTAACCCCCAGGATGGCGATTGTGGAGGATTCAGCGATGGTAATGCCATTGAATGTCAAGGAGCAATGGTTAGATCCTCTCTTGTCGGAGATGGTCATTGCCTGGCACTTGTGTGGCGCAAATGATCTTACATAGGATCAGGAGGCAATCTAGCCCCTCAAACCTGTTGTATCATTGAATGAAATCACCGGTTGATCTGTGACCTTAAGTCACATGGCCACATAGCCCCAAATACCCTCGGCTAACAGAAATCTATCAATCGCAGGTTTAATACGAACAATCGACTTGAGCATCACATGCTGTTTGTAGAACAGAGATTCAGTGAATCCCTGCAGTGTAGAAGGAAAGTCGGCCCATCGAGTCTGCACCGACCCTCCGAAAGAGCACCCTCCCAAGGCCCACCTCCCCACCCTATCCCCCGTAACCTCGCACATTAATCATGGTCAGATCTATTTAACCTGCACTTTTTTGGACTGTAGGGGAAAACCGGAGCACCCGGAGGAAACCCACGCAGACACGGGGAGAACGTGCAGACTCCACACAGACAGTGACCCAAGTCCGGAATCGAACCCGGGTCCCGGGTTCCTTATTTCAGTCTTGAAAACCTGAATTATTTAGACTGTTCCTCCTGGTCCTAACCTACCCAGCCAGCAGAAATAGTTCTGTTCCCCTTATGGTCTTGAAAACTTTTTTAAAAATTTTTTAAAAGTCCAATTAAGGAGCAATTTAGCATGACCAATTCACCTATTCTGCACATCTTTGGGTTGTGGGGGTGAGATCCACGCAGACGTGGTGTCATGTGAGAGCGCCTTTAAGAAATGGATGTTTAAGCAATGTACCTTTAAGAAATGCAGTGATGTCAGAGTGTGGGTGGAGCTGGGCTTTAGATCAGCTATTTTGCAGTTTGAGTTTTCAGTTTGAAAAAGAGCTTGGGTGTGTGTCTGTGTTTGCAGTGAGCTGGATCTGCTGTGATCTCTGCCATGAAAGACTATCTCTGGATCATTTGGGTGATTTAAACTCATAAAAGTAATGCCTTTAACCTGATGTGCTTCTGTTTAAAGGTGTTAAGTCTCTCTTGGATGCTGAAGGAATAACTGAAGGATTATTTAGTGTTGTAATATTTTCGGGGTTATCTTTGAAGTAAGGGGGTGTTAAGAGATCCAATGTTTATTTAAAGAGTTAAGTTGAGTTCATGGAAGAAACACTATTTTGTGTTTAAAAGCCACGTGTTCATAATTGTAATCCCACACCTGGAGAACAAGCCGTGTGCTCGGAAACGCAACAAATACATTAAAGGGGGAGGTTGGTTGAACTCGATGATGCATTTTGGGGTTCTGAAAACACCTCGCCCATAACAGTGGGGAGAATGTGCAAACTCCACATGGACAGTGAGATAGAGCCTGGATCGAACCTGGGACCTCGGCGCCGTGAGGCAGAGGTGCTAACCACTGCGCCACCCTGCCACCCTGTCTTGAAAACCTTTGATCAAAATCACCCCATAACCTGTTAACTTTCAGGAAATTCTACCCTAGTTGGTAAATTCTTGACTCGCTCTTGTACAATTAAAACAAAGTGTCAGTCAGTGCAGGGTCACTGTGTCTACGTTGTATGAATTAGCACTCAAATTCTGTGTTTCACAGCTCCACTTCGGCCGGTTTCACTTCAATCTATTCAGCTCCTTCCCTCATACGCACACACTTCAATTCTAATTATCTGTCCGACAGCCAACTCCCTACAACGTCAGCAAACAGACTAACACGAATTTACAAACTCTTAATCAAACCTCTCATTCGGATTCCAACCCTCGACCTGTGGCTCTTCCAACTTTGCTGATCCAGTGGCTCGCACAGCATAACCACGTCAGCATTTGGGAAGAGTGGGCTGTAAATTTTCCCACTTGCTGGAAACGCCTCGGTTAAAAAATATCCTGCAATCTTCACCCTGGGGAAGGTTGGGAGGTTGTGATGGGGGCGGAGGGGCAGCGCTGGACCAGTGAACCCCGAACCCAGTGTTGGTAGTTGCTTTAGAAATTGTTAGGTCCTCTGCCCTTCACACTCTCCATGCCAATTCAATGCCAATCTAGGCCTGCCAATCAAAGCAGACCAGCAGAGTTTTCGGTTCAGAACTCTCATTGGCAATCGCAGCCTTTTTTTTTTATAAAAAGAAAAGTTTAATGAGCACGTCATTTAAAAAATAAAACTTTAGGCCATGACCTAATAGAGAGATTCCTGTTCGGCGAGAGAACCAAAGGTCATTGCGGTAGATGGGAATGTGGAACTCGAAAAACCGATTAGCCATGATCTTATTGATTGGGGCAGGCACGAGGGGCCGAATGGCCTACATCTGCTTCTATCTCGCTCCAGGGTGGCACCCATCATTTTCCAAGATCGGCGGTCTCCAGCCTGATGTCTTTTGGGCCAGGA
The DNA here is from genome assembly GCF_047496885.1 of Scyliorhinus torazame. NCBI lineage: Eukaryota > Metazoa > Chordata > Chondrichthyes > Carcharhiniformes > Scyliorhinidae > Scyliorhinus > Scyliorhinus torazame. The sequence goes on along the minus strand of NC_092727.1, from coordinate 11,903,995 downwards.
GGAGTTTGTACGACATGGGCAAGGGAATTTACTAACCATCGCTGGACTCTCTTGGTATGAAGTCTGAGCTCCAGTTCTACTTTTCGGCATGGCCAGGTAAGGGTTGGTCTGAGAAGTTGCCAGTGGGAAGTGTCCAGGTGTGTCGGCAGAGACTCGAAATGGATGCAGGGGGTGCGTCTGAGTGGAATGGTGGCAGAAGATGTATTTTAAATTGACATTCATTAACATCGGAAACAATTGCATGCTTTAAGTCTTTATACGCTCTTTTGTACTCTTGCAATAAATGTATATGATAAATTTGTTTTAAATTTAAAAAAAATATATTCATTCTCAGGTTGCTACACTTGCAATCTTTGCTCAGCATCACCATTCAAGAGGCCCATTCACTTCGACTGCTCGATAAAACTGAATAGGTTCCATACACAGCAGATTCCAATGCCCATGGCCTGTGCCGGCTTCCCCATTCTCCGGCACCGATTCTTGGGCGCCCACAGGATTCCCGCCGCGCCAGTTGGGAGCCGTTGACAGCGCCCCCCCCCCCCCCCCCCCCCCGGCGATTCTCCGGGCTCCGATGGGCTGAGTGGCCGACGGGTTTGGCAGAGTAGGTTACCTGAAAGGTGAGTCTGCGGGGGCCGTCCTGTTGCGGGGTCATGGGGGTCCGACCCCAGGGTGGGGGGTGGGAGCATGGTGGCCTGGCCTGCGATGGGGACTTACCGATCGGAGGGCGGGCTGGTTCTGTGGGGGCCTATTTTACTCCACGCTGGACCCCTGTAGGGCTCCGCCACATTGCCCGGGGAAGGCGCGGAGAAGGAAACCTCCGCGCATGCGCGGGAATACGCCGTCCGTTCCGCGCTGGCTGGAGCTGCGGGGACCACTCCAGCGCCAACCTAGCCCCCTAGGAAGGGGAGCATTACCCATTATCGGGGACCGCTGACGCCGGAGTGGTTGGCACCGCTTTTCACGCTGGCGTGGGGACATAGCCCCATTATTGCAGAATCTCGCCCCATATATACCGCAAAGAAAAAGCTCAAAATAGCGAAAGGAAAGTGTTATTGATCGTATCGTGCAATAACCTATTGTTCAGAGAATATTGACCTCCACATTCACTTATTCAATTTTGATATTTGACACCTACCTGCTCGGCTTCCACCAGCCTCACAGCCACTTGGTGCGTTAGTTCATCCACGGAAAGGCCAGCAATTGTTCCCCGCGAGTTCTTAATCTGCTGTAGAATGTGGGTCAGCTGAGCCCTGGTATGAAGGAAAAGTAAAACAACGGGCCACTTGCTATTTACAGAGTGGTACAGCACGGTGGAGGTCATTCAGCCTGTGTGTATACACGTGTGTTTGCACGTGTGTGTGCGCAAACATGTGTGTGTAGGCATGTGTGTTTGCACGCGTGTGTGTGCGCGCGCATGTACATGTTTGTGTGCAAACGCGTGTGTGTGTGTGTGCATGCATGTGCCGGCTTGTTGAGCGAGTTATCAGGTAGACCCACTCCCGTGCTCTCTCCACCCCCCCACAACCCTGCAATCGTTCCCCCCCTTCCAAATGTTCATTCGATTCCCTCCAGACACGGAGATCACCTATAGGGAAAATTGCAAGTCTCCACACTTTCCCCACCCCTTTGATCCGATTCATTTAAAAGTAGCACGTGGGGCGAAGTAGGTCGAGTGGTGGGTTCGAGAGCAGCGTACCTGGTAGAGTTAGGAAATTTTGTCTCCAGTTTTTCCAGAAGTTTTTCCAGTTTGGTAGCAGGTTTGGAGGTAGGTGGAGCACTATGGCCAGCAAACTCCAGCGGCGCTCCCAGGTCCCGCAGACAAGCTGTAGCAGGGAAATCCGCTGGGTAACTGGCAGCTGCGTGCGAAGGTGCTGTGGAGTGGACGGTACTGGGGAAAAATGGAGGTAACTTTGGAGAATCTTGCCACGCTCTTTGAAGCACTAGATCAGGCTACCAGGTTAAAAGGAGGAAACAAAATGCAAAGAATTAGAATACTGTTCATGTTTGGCCATGAGGCAGAACCGGAGTCAATTATCCAACACAAACTATGGATTTCGGTGATAGCTAACAAACACAGCAAATGGAAAAATATTCCAAACTGCGACAGTCTGTTTATGATCGTTGGCCTTAAAATTACAGTTTAAAATAGGAAATGGTGAGTGGGCAGGGGAAATTCACAAGGACATGTGAAGTGTTCTGATTAGGGTGACAGTACGTTTGGAGTCAGTGTGATTTTTTTCAAAGTGATGATGTTGCCTGAAACAACTGTGCGTGTATGTGTGTGTGTGTATGTGTGTATGTGAGGAAGTCACTGTGTGTGAGGATGTCACTGTGTGTGAGGATGTCACTGCGTGAGGGTGTCACTGTGCGTGAGAGTGTCACTGTGTGTGAGAGTGTCACTGTGTGTGAGAGTGTCACTGTGTGTGAGAGTGTCACCGTGTGTGAGGGTGTCACTGTGTGAGGGTGTCACTGCGTGTGAGGGTGTCACTGCGTGTGAGGGTGTCACTGCGTGTGAGGGTGTCACTGCGTGTGAGGGTGTCACTGCGTGTGAGGGTGTCTGTGTGTGTGAGGGTGTCTGTGTGTGTGAGGGTGTCACTGTGTGGGAGAGTGTCACTGTGTGGGAGAGTGTCACTGTGTGGGAGAGTGTCACTGTGTGGGAGAGTGTCACTGTGTGAGGCTGTCACTGTGTGAGGCTGTCACTGTGTGAGGCTGTCACTGTGTGAGGCTGTCACTGTGTGTGAGGGTGTCACTGTGTGTGAGGGTGTCTGTGTGTGTGAGGGTGTCTGTGTGTGTGAGGGTGTCACTGTGTGGGAGAGTGTCACTGTGTGGGAGAGTGTCACTGTGTGGGAGAGTGTCACTGTGTGGGAGAGTGTCACTGTGTGGGAGGGTGTCACTGTGTGGGAGAGTGTCACTGTGTGGGAGAGTGTCACTGTGTGGGAGAGTGTCACTGCGTGGGAGAGTGTCACTGTGTGTGAGGGTGTCACTGTGTGGGAGGCTGTCACTGTGTGAGGGTGTCACTGTGTGTGAGGGTGTCACTGTGTGTGAGGGTGTCACTGTGTGTGAGGGTGTCACTGTGCGTGAGAGTCACTGTGCGTGAGGGTGTCACTGTGTGAGGGTGTCACTGTGTGAGGGTGTCACTGTGTGAGGGTGTCACTGTGTGTGTGTCGCTGTGTGTGAGCCTGTCGCTGTGTGTGGGTGTGTCACTGTGTGAGTCTGTCGCTGTGTGTGGGTGTGTCACTGTTTTGAGTCTGTCGCTGTGTGTGGGTGTGTCACTGTGAGAGTCTGTCGCTGTGTGTGGGTGTGTCACTGTGTGAGCCTGTCGCTGTGTGTGTGGGTGTGTCACTGTGTGAGTCTGTCGCTGTGTGTGGGTGTGTCACTGTGTGAGCCTGTCGCTGTGTGTGGGTGTGTCACTGTGAGTCTGTCGCTGTGTGTGGGTGTGTCACTGTGTGAGTCTGTCGCTGTGTGTGGGTGTGTCACTGTGTGAGTCTGTCGCTGTGTGTGGGTGTGTCACTGTGTGAGTCTGTCGCTGTGTGTGGGTGTGTCACTGTGTGAGTCTGTCGCTGTGTGTGGGTGTGTCACTGTGTGAGTCTGTTGCTGTGTGTGGGTGTGTCACTGTGTGAGTCTGTCGCTGTGTGTGGGTGTGTCACTGTGTGAGTCTGTCGCTGTGTGTGGGTGTGTCACTGTGAGAGTCTGTCGCTGTGTGTGGGTGTGTCACTGTGTGAGTCTGTCGCTGGGTGTGTCACTGTGAGCCTGTCGCTGTGCGTGAGCCTGTCGCTGTGTGTGAGCCTGTCGCTGTGTGAGTCTGTCGCTGTGTGGGTGTGTCACTGTGTGAGCCTGTCGCTGTGTGTGGGTGTGTCACTGTGTGAGTCTGTCGCTGTGTGGGTGTGTCACTGTGTGAGCCTGTCGCTGTGTGGGTGTGTCACTGTGAGAGTCTGTCGCTGTGTGTGGGTGTGTCACTGTGTGAGTCTGTCGCTGTGTGGGTGTGTCACTGTGTGAGCCTGTCGCTGTGTGTGGGTGTGTCACTGTGAGAGTCTGTCGCTGTGTGTGGGTGTGTCACTGCGTGAGTCTGTCGCTGTGTGGGTGTGTCACTGTGTGAGTCTGTCGCTGTGTGTGGGTGTGTCACTGTGAGAGCCTGTCGCTGTGTGTGGGTGTGTCACTGTGTGAGTCTGTCGCTGTGTGTGGGTGTGTCACTGTGTGAGTCTGTCGCTGTGTGTGTGGGTGTGTCACTGTGTGAGTCTGTCGCTGTGTGTGGGTGTGTCACTGTGTGAGTCTGTTGCTGTGTGTGGGTGTGTCACTGTGAGTCTGTCGCTGTGTGTGTGGGTGTGTCACTGTGAGAGCCTGTCGCTGTGTGTGTGGGTGTGTCACTGTGTGAGCCTGTCACTGTGCGTGAGCCTGTCGCTGTGTTTGAGCCTGTCGCTGTGTGCGTGTGTCACTGTGTGAGCCTGTCGCTGTGTGTGGGTGTGTCACTGTGTGAGCCTGTCGCTGTGCGTGAGCCTGTCGCTGTGTGTGTGTGTGTGTCACTGTGTGAGCCTGTCGCTGTGTGTGGGTGTGTCACTGTGTGAGCCTGTCGCTGTGTGTGTGAGCCTGTCGCTGTGTGTGTGGGTGTGTCACTGTGTGAGCCTGTCGTTGTGCGTGAGCCTGTCGCTGTGTGTGAGCCTGTCGCTGTGTGTGGGTGTGTCACTGTGTGAGTCTGTCGCTGTCTGTGTGGGTGTGTCACTGTGTGAGCCTGTCGCTGTGTGTGTGAGCCTGTCGCTGTGTGTGTGAGCCTGTCGCTGTGTGTGTGAGCCTGTCGCTGTGTGTGTGAGCCTGTCGCTGTGTGTGTGAGCCTGTCGCTGTGTGTGTGAGCCTGTCGCTGTGTGTGTGAGCCTGTCGCTGTGTGTGTGAGCCTGTCGCTGTGTGTGTGGGGGTGTCACTGCGTGAGCCTGTAGCTGTGTGTGTGGGTGTCACTGTGTGAGCCTGTCGCTGTGTGTGTGGGGGTGTCACTGCGTGAGCCTGTAGCTGTGTGTGTGGGTGTCACTGTGTGAGTCTGTCGCTCTGTGTGGGTGTGTCACTGTGTGAGCCTGTCGCTGTGTGTGTGAGCCTGTAGCTGTGTGTGTGGGGGTGTCACTGCGTGAGCCTGTAGCTGTGTGTGTGGGTGTCACTGTGTGAGCCTGTCGCTGTGTGTGTGGGGGTGTCACTGCGTGAGCCTGTAGCTGTGTGTGTGGGTGTCACTGTGTGAGTCTGTCGCTGTGTGTGGGTGTGTCACTGTGTGAGTCTGTCGCTGTGTGTGGGTGTGTCACTGTGTGAGCCTGTCGCTGTGTGTGGGTGTGTCACTGTTTTGAGCCTGTCGCTGTGTGTGGGTGTGTCACTGTGTGAGCCTGTCGCTGTGTGTGGGTGTGTCACTGTGAGTCTGTCGCTGTGTGTGGGTGTGTCACTGTGTGAGTCTGTCGCTGTGTGTGGGTGTGTCACTGTGAGTCTGTCGCTGTGTGTGGGTGTGTCACTGTGTGAGTCTGTCGCTGTGTGTGGGTGTGTCACTGTGTGAGTCTGTCGCTGTGTGTGGGTGTGTCACTGTGTGAGTCTGTCGCTGGGTGTGTCACTGTGAGCCTGCCGCTGTGTGGGTGTGTCACTGTGTGAGCCTGTCGCTGTGCGTGAGCCTGTCGATGTGTGTGAGCCTGTCGCTGTGTGTGGGTGTGTCACTGTGTGAGCCTGTCGCTGTGCGTGAGCCTGTCGATGTGTGTGAGCCTGTCGCTGTGTTTGAGCCTGTCGCTGTGTGTGGGTGTGTCACTGTGTGAGTCTGTCGCTGTGTGTGGGTGTGTCACTGTGTGAGTCTGTCGCTGTGTGTGGGTGTGTCACTGTGTGGGTCTGTCGCTGTGTGTGGGTGTGTCACTGTGTGAGTCTGTCGCTGTGTGTGTGGGTGTGTCACTGTGTGAGTCTGTCGCTGTGTGTGTGGGTGTGTCACTGTGTGAGCCTGTCGCTGTGCGTGAGCCTGTCGCTGTGTGTGAGCCTGTCGCTGTGTGTGTGGGGGTGTCACTGTGTGAGCCTGTCGCTGTGCGTGAGCCTGTCGCTGTGTGTGTGAGCCTGTCGCTGTGTGTGAGCCTGTCGCTGTGTGTGTGAGCCTGTCGCTGTGTGTGTGAGCCTGTCGCTGTGTGTGTGGGGGTGTCACTGTGTGAGCCTGTCGCTGTGCGTGAGCCTGTCGCTGTGTGTGAGCCTGTCGCTGTGTGTGGGTGTGTCACTGTGTGAGTCTGTCGCTGTGTGTGGGTGTGTCACTGTGAGTCTGTCGCTGTGTGTGTGGGTGTGTCACTGTGAGTCTGTCGCTGTGTGTGTGGGTGTGTCACTGTGAGCCTGTCGCTGTGTGTGTGGGTGTGTCACTGTGTGAGCCTGTCGCTGTGTGTGTGAGCCTGTCGCTGTGTGTGTGAGCCTGTCGCTGTGTGTGTGAGCCTGTCGCTGTGTGTGTGGGGGTGTCACTGTGTGAGCCTGTCGCTGTGTGTGTGAGCCTGTCGCTGTGTGTGTGAGCCTGTCGCTGTGTGTGTGGGGGTGTCACTGCGTGAGCCTGTAGCTGTGTGTGTGGGTGTCACTGTGTGAGTCTGTCGCTGTGTGTGGGTGTGTCACTGTGTGAGTCTGTCGCTGTGTGTGGGTGTGTCACTGTGTGAGCCTGCCGCTGTGTGTGTGAGCCTGTCGCTGTGTGTGTGGGGGTGTCACTGTGTGAGCCTGTCGCTGTGTGTGTGAGCCTGTCGCTGTGTGTGTGGGGGTGTCGCTGGGTGTGTGAGGATGTCACTGTCTGTTGACAATTGTTCTGTTGATATTGAGCAGGACTGGACGATATCTCTGGAGATTGGATGAATGAGAGATAATCTCATTGAATCGTATAAAATTCCGAAGGGGCTTGGGAAGGAGGGTCTGAGTGGCTGCTTTCCTCACTGGCTGAAGAATCTGGAAGTAGGGGGTCATATGTTCAAGATAAAGTGTCAGCCAATTTGGACTGAGAGGGGGATAAATATCTTCACTCAGTGGGCTGTGGATTGTTAACCACAGAGGGCAGTGGATGGTCAATCGTGGAGTACACACAAGACTGAGATCAACTTTGGGTACAAACCGAATCTGGGGATGTGGGAAAGAACGAAGTTGAGATTGTATGGAAGTTCATCCACAATCTAACCGAATGGTCTGCTCCCTATCCCACTTCATAGATTTTTCAAAACAAAATCATGCGAATTCCGGAAATCTGAAATAAAAACAGAAAGTGCTGGAAAAAGTCAGCAGGTCCGGCAGCGTGTGTGGAGCGAGAAATCGAGTTAGCATTTTAGAGTCCAATAGGACGCTTCTTCCAAAGAAACGTGAACTCATTCGCTGTAAAGGTGGCCAGACCCGCTGAGTTTTTCCAGCTCCTCCTGTTTTTATACATTTGCTGACGGCAGGTAGTGGAAACGACAGTTGCCGCTCTTTTCAGAGTTGCTGAATACATCCACACCACGCTGATCCTGGTATTATGTTCATTGATTGTGGTTTTTTTTTTAGAAAAGAGAAATTATTGAGAAGGGAAACACAGCTGGATTTAAGCGCGTCAAACAATTATACCAGAACATTGCCGCCTGTAGTGTTTAAATCTGGAGGGGACCCCAGTACTTTGAAATTCAGCTAGTTTTCACTTGTAATGTTACAAAATACTGTCAACTTACCAATACCGCTGGAGGAGCAGGTGGTAGCTTTGGTAATTGTATGTGAGAAAGGCTACCAAGCTTTGTCCCATTCTTCACCATCTGGATGTGACCATTGTACTGATTCTGTAGGCAGGATTCACAGAGCAAGGTACATTTTTTAAAAAATCTTGCGTTTCTATGGTGCCTTTCACAACCTTTGGACATCCAGAGCACTTTACAACCAATGATGTATTTGAGAACTGGGCCCGCTGTTGTACGAATGGAAACACAACACCTGGCTTGCACACAGCTCCACGGACCGCATCGAGAAAATGGCCATATTAACTGTTTTAGATGTTGAGTGAGGAATAAAGATCAGCCAGGAAACGGGGGAACACTCTTAGGCACGCCTTCAAAGTTTTTTTAAAAATTCCAATTAACGAGCAATTTTCGCCTGGCCAATCCACCTACCCTGCACATCTTTGGGTTGTGGGGGTGAGACCCACGCAGACACGGGGAGAACGTGCAAACTCCACACGGACAGTGACCCAGGGCCGGGATCGAATCTTGGGTCCCCGGCGACGTGAGGCAGCAGTGCTAACCACTGTGCCACCCCAGTCACTCCTTCGGAATAAGTGTTGGGGGATCTTTTACATGTCTACCCAAGAGTGCAGACATAGGGCCCCTCGGCTTCACGTTTTGTCTGAAGGACGGCACCTCAGTCAGTCCAGCACTCCAACTATTCCTGCTCCTACTTCATACGCAAGCTCACGTGCAAAGGGGTGCCAGCCTAGATTTGGGTGTTCAAGTGTGGGAGCAAATAGGTGGTAATGTGACATAGTGGGGGGAGAGGGGCGGTTGGTTAGCTCAGCTGGCTGGATGATTGGTTCTTGATGCAGAGCGACGCCAACAGAGCGGGTTCAATTCCTGTACGCCCGCGCCGCCTTCTCAACCTTGCCCCACCCCAGAGGAGTGGTGACCCTCAGGTTAAATCACCGCCAGTCATCCCTCCCCCTCAAAAAGGGGGCAGCAGCCCATGGCCCTCGGGGACATTGGAGACTTTTATTTTCAGTGGTATCGCCACCAGGTTAGTAGCCCTGAAGCCCAGGCTAATGTTCTGAGGACAGGGGTTCAATGCCCAACACAGCAGCAGGAGGAATTTAAGTTTAATTTATAAACCTGGAATATAAAGCTAGGTCTCAGTCATGGTGATCACACCCACCATCATGGTTAAAACAAAAAACATCTGGCTTACAGATGTCCTTCAGGGAAGGAAATCGGCCATCGTTATCTGGTCGGGGGCTGCACGTGGTGCACAGCAATGAAATGGGAAGGAGACTGGATCAGCGCACAAGAGGAGAAGAAAGGTACGCGGGCCGTGGGGAAAGGAAGTGGAGTGAGATGAATTGGACAGCTCCTTGCGAAGGGCTGCCACAAGAACACTGGGCTGAATGGCCTCCTTTGGCGCGGCAACTTGCTGACTCTCGCAGGCAAGAGCTTGACCCACCAAGCGACAGAGGGCAACAGCGGGGAAGGGAGCGCTTTGTAGATTTCTCTTGCTTCGCCTCGCAAGCTGCCTGCAGCAGAAACCAGCAAATTATTCAGACTGGGGATCTCTCGACAGAAGAGATGCCAGGTTTGTGAAAAAGAGGAAAGGAGACTTTTGATATATTTAAATGCCCGCAGCAGATGGCAGCACTTCGCAGTTATGGGCAGGATTCCCCATCTAGTGGCCAGATGGAGTACTTACAACAACAAAAAATGGCTCTTGGGCAAATTAATAAAATCTGAGCTGCAGAGACGCAAAGAAAATGCCCAGTGCTGGAAACTCCGAAGGGAAAACAGAAGTTAGAAATAAAGCAAGAGGCCATCAGCAGATCAAAGAGAAAGACAACGAGTTTCAGCTGAAGCTCTCTGAAGGGTTTTGAGGGAAGAACCAAACAAACAATGATAAAAGGAAAACCACAATTGTGAAGTTTTAGAATCCCTGGCCATTCTGTTAAAGAACGCAAACTAAAATTGCAAAACTCTTTTCCCTTGGAGGCTGACTGAGCTCCAGTATTCCTTTTATTACAATTTTAGGGAAGCCAGTGACTTATAGCTGGCAGTGCCCGCGCCCCTTAATAATAATAATCTTTATTATTGTCACAAGTAGGCTTACATTAACACTGCAATTAAGTTACTGTGGAAAGCCCCTAGTCGCCATATTCTGGCGCCTGTTCGGGTACGCAGAGGGAGAATTCAGAATGTCCAATCCACCTAACAAGCACGTCTTTTGGGACTTGTGGGAGGAAACCGGAGCACCCGGAGGAACCCCACGCAGACACGGGGAGAACGTGCAGACTCCACACAGACAGTGACCCAAGCCGGGAATTGAACCCGGGATCCTCGTGCTGTGAAGCAACAGTGCTAACCACTGTGCTACCGTGCCGCCCGTCTTTAGTCACAAGGTTCCGGTGTAAGGTCCCACTCCAACTGAAGCACAGAAATCCAGGCCGGCACTGCGTTGTAGCACGGAGGGAGTGGCGCACTGCTAGTAGTCGTCGTCTTTTGGATGAGGCGTCAAATCAAGGCGCAATCTGCTCCCTCGGGCAGGATGTACAAGATCCTATGGTGCTATTTCGGAGAAGGACAGGGCAATTGTTCCCTGGGTCTGGCTAATATTTATCCCTCAGTCACCATCATGAAACAGATCATCTGCCCATCATCACATTGCTGTTTGTTGGAGCTTGCTGTGCACCAATTGGCTGCTCCATTTCCTACATTGCAAATTCAAAATGCCTCATTTGACTGTATAGTGGTTCCTCATTTCACTCCCGAAATCTCTATGTAAATGTTTCGACTGTACCTCCTGGTCCGAGACTCCCCACCCAGCCAAAACAGCCCCGTAATAATCAGAAATAGTTCTGTTCTAGCTTCCCTTTCTGTTCCCCTTTTTGCCTTGAAAACCTTGATCGAATCACCCCATAACCTGCTACATTCCGGGAAATACAACCCTCACTTGTGTAATCTCTCCTCGTTCGTGTAGGACTTAAATGAACTGGCTGACATTACAGGGTCACTGTACGTCAATATTGTACAAGTTAGCACCCCCACATTCTGTATTTCGCAGCTTCTCTCTGCTCCGTGTCACTACACTCGATGCAGTTCGTCGTAGTGAGAAAAAAAACTGTTCTTTTCCATACGCATTGGGACATTCCAGCATGTCCTGTCTCAGCAACGTGGCTAAGGCGCCACAACATTCACTACTGCACCGTTAGTGCCGGCCTGGTACGCACAGAAATACTGCGCTCCCGTTCCCGATTTGACGGTCGCAAGGCAGCATCTCTCCACAACACAGATAAAAGTCTTACATTTATATTCTCCTGTTGTTCATTGATGTCTTTCTGCCTTTCCCGCCATTTCTGGACAAGGTTTGAGCTTCCTGGGACAGAGCTATGCGAGTAAACAAAAATAGACATATGAAACATTGGGAAGAATCATGCAGAAGCATCGGGAGGGGGGAGCGGGGCGCCTCCTGGCTGGTGACCTGGTGAGAGACTCAGGAAGGCCCAACGAACCACAAGCCAATCAAGCAGTGGCAAGGCCGCTGGAGTCGGCAGCCCGGCAGCTCTTGTGCTCGGCAGCACCGGAGTGAGCAACATAGGGCAAAGGGACGGGGTTTTCATGGCGAGTAGGGTATCTAACCCTCCTCCTGGCATGGGCATCAATGTGATTGGCAAAGAAAACTTACAAGGAGATTTTAAAACCACAGTTCACTGATGCCAGAGTGAGTCCAGCCAGTTTAGTCCAGCACCGCCTCCCAAACCAGCAAGGAGGGTCCAGTGCGCTGGCTGGGAAATGCACTCTCTCTATCCCTGTGTGGTGGACAGCAGGCTACAACTCCATGAGAACACGGGAGAGGGAGAGGGACAGGAATTGTATTGATCGCTCTCTGCTTGTACTCATAACCAATAAACCTGATCCAATCAACTCAAACATTGACAGAAAAAGTGTCACACAAAATACTGATAATAAGGAATAATATTTGTGAACAAAATGCTCAGACCACACATGGGGCTTTTAATAATATATCAACGGTACAACACACTGATGATAAAAATATCTCAATTTTATTTTCTACGAAAAGGGCGATAGGTTAAGATGCAATATTTTGTTCAGTTGGGTCATATTTGATATGCTATCTTCACAGGTTGCCTTTTTTCAGAAGTCAATCACTTTCAACTAACTCTTCTCAACACAAGGAAACATTCAAAGTTAACTGCTCACACAGAAGCTATAATAAATGCACCCAATTAGACAGATCTCTGTAAAAGGTTAACAGAGTGGATATGCTGAAGTATGACATATATATATATATATATTTTAATTTAGAGTACCCAATTCATTTTTTCCAATTAAGGGGCAATTGAGTGTGGTCAATCCACCTACCCTGCACATCGTTGGGTTGTGGGGGCGAAACCCACGCAAACACGGGGTGAATGTGCAAACTCCACACGGACAGTGACCCAGAGCCGGGATCGAACCTGGGACCTCGGCAACGTGAAGCAGCAGTGCTACTCACTGCGCCACCGTGCTGCCCTAGTTTTTTTTTTTAGAACATAGAACATACAATGCAGAAGAAGGCCATTCGGCCCATCGAGTCTGCACCGACCCACTTAAGCCCTCACTTCCACCCTATCCCCGTAACCCAATAACCCCTCCTAACCTTTTTGGTCACTAAGGGCAATTTATCATGGCCAATCCACCTAACCTGCACGTCTTTGGGCTGTGGGAGGAAATCAGAGCACCCGGAGGAAACCCACGCAGACACGGGGAGAACGTGCAGACTCCGCACAGACAGTGACCCAGCGGGGAATCGAACATGGGACCCTGGCGCTGTGAAGACACAGTGCTATCCACTTGTGCTTCCGTGCTGCCCAACATATAGATGATGTTGTATCGCCGACACATCAGTCAGTCACGTGCGAGGCTCTCTCTCTCTCGATGTTGCTAAAACCAAGAACCAGGGTCTGTCTAAGAGGAGATAGGTCTTGCACACCAGTGATTAAGAACCACGCCAGGAGTCCGCAGATGATGGGGACTATTCAAAACAGTCTCCATTACCATTATCCATGATATTGCTTTTCATACATTAATTCCACGAAAGGGGGATGTCAGGAAGCAAAAACAGGCAGGGGAGGGGTGCCTCTCAGCAACTGCTACCTCCCGCCTCCTCCCTCCACCCCCACTTCCCTCAATCTGGCACCGAGTGTCTTTAATCAAGGGACACTTTCCAGCCCACCCCACCAGGTTGGTAAGCACGGGGTTACCTCTGGTGCTCGCTGCCCAGCGACAGGCCATCTGCAGCTGGGCTAATACCAGTGTGGCAGTGGAATTGACCTCAATTAGTGGGAGGGCAGGAAGGTCGAACATGGGCCTAATTCCGGAGGCCAGAAGGTGGCGGGGTTCAGGCCCCTCCACCTGCCTGCCGACGCAAATGCTCTTCCCACCGCTAAGCTCACCACCACCACCGAGAGCAGAAGATTCCACCCGTTATTTCTGGTTGTTGCTCATAGGGATGTGAGGGGGACAATGCAAAACAAAACTGTTTCTTCACATAACGTAGCCAGCGATGGTCACAGAGCTGCAAGGCAAAGATAGGCGGAAGAAGGAGATGTAAAGTGAAATCTCGGGAACTGTCCTACCTTCGGCATTGAGTAAAGCCCTAAACGGGAGATGGAAAGAATTGGGAAGGCAGAGAATAAAGAAAACAATGCAACAGCTCTTTTATAAATCGGTTTACCTCACTTGTACACTGACCTTAAGTTGCAAATATGTAGTTTTGCCTCATTCGCTGCTTTGTCCATCATCATAATTGCAAACTCTCTTTTGCTCTCCAGAGTCTGAATCTGCAATAGCAGATGCATTAATGACAATTTGTTAAGGTAACGTTTGAGAACAAGGGCATCTTTATTCCCCATTCCCGGGTAAGGGTGGCTCTGGAGAGGCCACCATTTATTGCCCATTCCTAGTGCGATAAATGTAGGAATTTCAGATATATATATTGTTGTATCATATGTATCTGGTGCAAGATGGTTAAAAGCCTGGATTTGTGTGTGCATGTATGTATCTGCTGCCGTAATATTTTTTTTAAAAATCCCGGTTCAAAAGGCAGACACTGTGGCTACAGGAGGGGTCATTAATGCATCTTAAAATGAGATCATCCTTATTTCGAACCATGTTTAGGTGTAAAAGGACAAGCCTAATGGATTTTTGTTATGATTTCTGGGAGTGGATAATTAGAGACATTGTACTTAAACTTAAGTAATCAGGTCATGGGATTTGAGTGGGATGAGGATGATGTAATTAACGGGAGGAGCCAGGGGCTGAAGCACTCAGGTTTTGAGTCAGTCAGTTTAGATTTGTGAACAGAACAGCAGCTTCTGGAAAGAGTTGTCAAGTTAAACAGTAGTTTGGCACTGGCAAGAACCTACAGGTTGTTTCCTGAAGGAACCCACTCTCTCCAAGACATCTCTATACAACATGTATTCCTGTGTTTGCTAACAGTATTTAAAAGTGGGTTTTGTCCCGAGATGGGTTTTGCTTGATTGGAGAGAAAGAAGATAGCACTGAGGAGTTAAAAGTGTTTTGTTTTATTGTTAAGCATGGTTTAACTGGTAATTGTAAGCTATTTCTTTTACGATGTTAAAGTTAGTTTAATACTGTGTTAATAATGAAGTTTGTTTTAATAAACCATCTCTATTTGTGTGTGCGATCACTCCTGGAGAAAAATATTCTTTCCTCACCGCTTACAAATAAAAAAATATTGGAGTTTCTGTCTGTCATCCTAGAAAATCCAGGATTGTAATACCAGATTAACTCAAGAATCTGCGAGTAGACCTTCTTCCTGAACTTCTGGAGACTGTGTGATGAAGGTAGCTCGACGGGCATAATTTTATGCTCGCCCAAGGCATAGAAATACATAGAATATACAGTGCAGAAGGAGGTCATTCGGCCCATCGAGTCTGCACCGACCCACTTAAGGCCTCACTTCCACCCTATCCCCGTAACCCAATAACCCCTCCAAACCTTTTTGGTCACTAATGGCAATTTATCATGGCCAATCACCTAACCTGCACGTCTTTGGACTGTGGGAGGAAACCGGAGCACCCGGAGAAAACCCACGCAGACACGGGGAGAACGTGCAGATTCCGCACAGGAAGTGACCCAGCGGAGAATCAAACCTGGGACCCTGGCGCTGTGAAGCCACAGTGCCATCCACTTGTGCTACCGTGTTGCCCTCGCCCAGTTGCATGTTTTCCCGCCCAGCCTCAATTTTTAGGTTGGCGGTAGAAGGTATGAATAGGGTGGGAAACAGAGAAAAAAAAAGTGTTTCTTCATCTTGGGCGGGACTTTGGGGGGTACAAGGGTACGCTTCAATCTGAAAGCCCCTTGTTGACTACAGAGGTTTAATAATTCACATGTGGCACCAATTAGCACAGGTCCACCTTTAACGAGGTTGATTAACCATCAATATCAAAGATTGAATTATCTAGTTCTAAACAAAATTATACAGAACGATGCTCGGCACCAAATGCAAATAAAAGATCAGCAATGTGAGTGACCAACATCATCATAATAATCTTTATTGTTGTCACGAGTAAGCTTACATTAACACTGCAATGAAGTTACTGTGAAAAGCCCCTAATCGCCACATTCCGGCGCCTGTTCGGGTACACTGAGGGAGAATTCAGAATGTCCAATTCACCCAACAAGCACGTCTTCCGGGACATGGGGGAGGAAACCTGAGCATCCGGAGGAAACCCACGCAGACACGGGGAGAACGTGCAGACTCCGCACAGACAGTGACCCAGCGGGGAATTGAACCTGGGACCCTGGAGCTGTGAAGCAACAGTGCTACCCACCGTGCAATAGCTGAGAGATTAGACAAGACAATACCCCAGAATCGTAACATAGGCTGAGATTTTTCCGCTCCCGTTCTTTTCAGACGGGTTTTGACGGCGGGAGCAGAAAATCTTGCGAAAGACCCAAATCGCGTTTAATGTTGGCAAGAAGTTGAGCCGCGATTATCGCCATCCCACCTCGGCAGTGGCAGAGCAGGAATCACCAGGAAAAGTATAATGTATTTGATAATTCCACCCCACCCCACAATCCCACACATCAGAGGAAAATTAATTCCACGCAGCGCGAGTCAGGCCACTATAAATTATAGCTGATCCCCCACAGCGTGCACCTTGTGGTCACAACTCCCAGAGGAGCTCAGGTGAGTGCATCGCTCGGAGGGGGAAAAGAGGGTCACGCCCGGGCACTGTGTGTCTTGTGGGAGGGTTGGGGGGGGGTGGAGAAAGAGCGGTATCCATTTGAGCTTTTGTCTTTTAAAGGGGTGACCTTTAAAAATGGCGCTCCGATCTAATAAAAAAACAGCTTTGCTATTGGGGCGTGCCCAATCAGAGCCCCCCCCCCCCCCCACCCTCAGCATTACATCGTGGGACCCACCACTTGGCTTTTTGGTTTCTTTTATGTTCTCAACAACACAGCGGGGAAAGCCGCCGGTTGATTCTGGTTTTTCCATCCGCTGCCGCACTCTGCCAACCACAGAGAAAATTCCGCCCATAGCCTAAAGAAAGAAAGACAAACCTCCGCCTTCAGGGCACGCTCCGTCTGCTCCAGGATGTTCTTGTTGAGCTCCGCGTGCTTGCGCTTCAGCTTTGCCAAATCCTCGGTCAGCTTCTCCCTGCAACAGCCAGTCAATTCGCTAGATTAAAACGGGAGTGCTACCAAATCAGCGTTTAATATTAATAATCTTTATTCGGGTCACAAGTAGGCTTACATTAAGCCCCAAGTCGCCGCACTCCGGCGCCTGTTCGGGTACACCGAGGGAGAATTCAGAATGTCCAATTCACCTAACAAGCACGTCTTTCGGGACTTGTGGGAGGAAACTGGAGCACCCGGAGGAAACCCACGCAGACACGGGGAGAACGTGCAGACTCCGCACAGACAGTGACCCAAGCCGGAATCGAACCTGGGACCCTGGTGCTGCGAAGCAACAGTGCTAACCACTGTGCTATCGTGCCACCAATCAGCAACCCGATGCTCAGACTTAATTTTCCCCTCAAGAATGGGGAAAGAGAGAAAGAGAACAGGCAACTAACATCCAATTGGACAGCTGTCACAATGGAGATGGCACAGGAAGGACGGGCCGAACAGTCTCCTACTGCGCTGGGTGATTTCAGCTTCGGAGCGGTACAATTCTGGGTCGACACCGAACTGCGCTGAATCGAGAGCAGCATTGGCTACAGTTTGACCACCTGCTCACAGACGATTCGGGTTTTCGAAAAACCACCAGGAAGGAAAATTATTTATCCGTTCGACACATTATGACACTAAAGTTACTCAAACACATAGTCTTGCAGTTTGAAATCTGCATTGTGGAAAAATAAATTCTAAATTTTACAAAGACAAACGAAACATACTCTCAACACACGATAAATCTTACCATAAATCTTACCAGTTTCAAAAGGAAAAAGAAACTAATTTTCTGGGAATGTTGCTTGACTCTACCTAAAACGTTAACCCACTGTTGCTCCTCTACAGGTACTGCAGTACTCCCAGCATTTTTAGATATAAAAATTAGGCAATTGTGTTACAACGGGATAGAGTTTCTGCTTGGTGTAATCAGAGATCCGGGTGCAAACAATGTTGGTTTTCAATTAGTTGATCCCTCAATTTCTGTGCAAAATCTCTTGTAATATTGAAAGTATAATCTGCCAAGAACCAGCACAATCAGGTAGCATTTCAGAACGTTATTTTAAATTATTTTTTATGCTTCAAACTATATTCCTTGATGAATACAGTGGCAGAGTGCTGTCATTTGATTAATGCAGCAGAAAAAGTATATTTAATCAGATGTACTGTCCACAATCTGAGCAACACAATTTTAAATAAGCAAAAATGATTTAAAAACGATAGGGTTATTTACAGGGGTTAGTTTCTGAGTAATGCAGAAAAAAGACACGTTGTCGAAGTTTTGCATCTTGCACTCATCAGGGTAATTCACCGTTTTCTACTAAACAAAATAGTGCAGGTCATGAGGTGGGTATCGGGAGAGTCGTGGGCGGGTATCGGGAGAGTAGCGGAGCGATCAGTCGCATCGTTCTCACGATGGCCCCGATCGTGGGAGAAATGCCCAATAGCCGCTACCGGCATTTTTGTTGAGAACGGCAGCCGCTGCCATCTTTTAAATAAGAGAAAAATGAGGCTGTGTGCAGTCTTTCGGCCAGAAGTGTCAGCAGTGAGCAGGTCATGCGGCCTGCATGTACCCGTGTCGTCAAGCTCCCTGTATGTACATGTCTTTGGTGCCAAACCACGGAGGAACGCTTCTTCCGTTTTCTAGCTGCTGGCAAGCAAGGCAATCGACTGTGAGATTGAATCGTTTTCTTACAGGCAATAGACGGCCAGAGACATAAATAATCAGTTTATCTACTGGCCAGGATTTCACATCTGAATCTACTGGAGAGAGCTGCGCAGGAGAGTCCAGGGCAGGATAGAGCAGTGCTAATGTTAGCTGTGTACACAGCTCATGTCCTCTGATTAACAGCCTGCAAAGAAGAAACTTGGGGGGGGAAAAGCAGTAGAAAGATGATTTCTTGAGATATGGTTTTGTCAATTGTGCCAATGCACTAAGGATGTAAAGCCCATGTGTGTTATATGCAGGGAAGTTCTGACAAATGAGAGGAGAAGTTTCAGATTTTAAAGAGAGTGGTGGATGAAAACTTCCTTTTGAGGTATCCTATCATTCATCTGTTAACTAGCATATTCTCCGTGGTAATACCTCTGGATTAGCAGGTTACAGAGGGATATAGATAAGCTGCAGTGCTGGGCTGAGAGGTGGCAAATGGAGTTTAATGTAGAGAAGTGTGAGGTGATTCACTTTGGAAGGAATAACAGGAATGTGGAATATTTGGCTAATGGAAAAGTTCTTGAAAGTGTGGATGAGCAGAGGGATCTAGGTGTCCATGTACATAGATCCCTGAAAGTTGCCACCCAGGTTGATAGGGTGGTGAAGAAGGCCTATGGAGTGTTGGCCTTTATTGGTAGAGGGATTGAGTTCCGGAGTCAGGAGGTCATGTTGCAGCTGTACAGAACTCTGGTACGGCCGCATTTGGAGTATTGCGTACAGTTCTGGTCACCGCATTATAGGAAGGACGTGGAGGCTTTGGAACGGGTGCAGAGGAGATTTACCAGGATGTTGCCTGGTATGGAGGGAAAATCTTATGAGGAAAGGCTGATGGACTTGAGGTTGTTTTTGTTAGAGAGAAGAAGGTTAAGAGGAGACTTAATAGAGGCATACAAAATGATCAGAGGGTTAGATAGGGTGAACAGTGAGAGCCTTCTCCCGCGGATGGAAATGGCTAGCACGAGGGGACATAGCCTTAAACTGAGGGGTAATAGATATAGGACAGAGGTCAGAGGTAGGTTCTTTACGCAAAGAGTAGTGAGGCCGTGGAATGCCCTACCTGCTACAGTAGTGAACTCGCCAACATTGAGGGCATTTAAAAGTTTATTGGACAAACATATGGATGATAATGGTATAGTGTAGGTTAGATGGCTTTTGTTTCGGTGCAACAACGTGGGCCGAAGGGCCTGTACTGCGCTGTATTGTTCTATGTTCTATGTTCTATGTTTAGCACAGGGCTAGGGGCTGGTTTAGCACAGGGCTAAATCGCTGGCTTTGAAAGCAGACAAAAGGCAGGCCAGCAGCACAGTTCAATTCCCGTACCAGCCTCCCTGAACAGGCGCCGGAATGTGGCGACTAGGGGCTTTTCACAGTAACTTCATTTGAAGCCTACTTGTGACAATAAGCGATTTTCATTTCATTTCTACCAGATTCCACTCGTCAACCAATCAGCACACTCTGCTCAAGAAGTATAAACGTTGCTCCTTTTTAACATTCTTATGAATTATCCCGACGAGTGCAGAACAGCATGTGTATTTTCAGTGATACTCAAGTTCTATACTACCAAATGATTAGTTTGTTGCTTGGTAGGTTTTCAGAAATTGCTCTCAGAAGTTTTTCCAATGAGTGCCGGTGATATGCCCTGTGCCCCAAAGAACCAGCTTAATTTGATGAATCTCCTCGAAAGCTAGAAAACGGGACACAATTGGTGGAAACTGCCACCGGAATTCTCCAGAGGCAGGTCGCCATTGGCCAGCTGGTTCTGTTAGTGGCGCAGCCGGTGAGCGACGCAAATGGTCATCGGCTTCCACGGGACCAGGCGATCCTGCCGGCGGACAGCGGCAATCTGCGTCCGGCACCGGAATACTCACCGCGGGGGGGGGGGGGGGGGGAAGAGTGGAATTTCTGCCCCAACGTTAATTCATTTGATCTGGGATTTGTGGTCAGCTCCCAGTGCAATGTTTTCCCAGTTTTACACCAAAGATTACGGCAACTTAATCTGCATTTAAAATTCTGAGATCATTTGCAAGGATCTTTTCCCGTTTCAGGAAAACTATGCTGAAATAGACAGCATTGTCAGGGGGAACTCAAATGACATTTTTAACTTCGTCAGGATTGGGTTGAGATCAATAAAAAGCGTTGGAGCAAAAACTTACTCTTTGTCCGATTGGTCACTGATCAGGATGGCCACCAGGTTGCCCTTTTCTTCCTCTTCCTTCATCAGCCTGGAAATAAAATGAAAGACTTGCTGTAAAGTGACAAGGGTCAGACTAGGCTCAAAGGACAAGACTCAACCTTGGGGGCGGTGGGGGGGGAACATAACAGGAAATGCTGGAAATACTCAGCAGGTCGGGCAGCATCTGTGGAGAGAGAAAATAATTAAGGCCTGTCAGCTGCCTACGATACAGTGCAGCACATTGGCCTGCCCCTAAAGCCATCCGGAATGCTTCCAACCTGGCTCGGGACAGCTGCTGAAGGACTTCTTCACAACAGAGGATTCGGAGTCCACCTTGAGCAAGGGAAAAGCACATGGAGAAATCAGGCCGACAGACTACCAGGGGGCTCAATGCTAGCCAACCCTTTTTAACATATATACATCTATATAATGACCTGCCAACAATCACGTCACACCAGGTCATCCTTGATGATGATATCTGTTGTGCCATTCAAGCTTTATCCTTCAGCTTTTGGCCAGGCTGACCCTTAACCAAGTTGTTACAAAGCTGATGGATTGCAGTACCTGACGCCTCATGTTAAATCTCCCCAAAACCTCCACAATGCTCGTGCCAAAAAAAAATTGAAAATCTACATGGATGGCCAGAGGCTAAACCATGATCCCCGAACAGGCGCCGGAATGTGGCGACTAGGGTTTTTTCACAGTAACTTAATTTGAAGCCTACTTGCGACAATAAGCGATTTTCATTTTCCATTTCATTTCATTTCAAACCAACATACTGGAGAGTGATCCTCAGCAGGATTCTGCTCTTCTGGGACTACCTGAACAAAACAGCAGCAAAAGGCGAAAGCCAGAAAGTCTACTGACCAAACGTGCTGGACCTACGTGGGGCGTGTCTGCCACAACCCATGAACCTCAGCAATTTCCCTATCATACTCTGCAGCAGAGTACTGCTCACACATCTCGCTGCGCATCTTAACTGGGGCCCTTTGCTCGACACCCCTCCCCTGGCCTCCTCACTTCTCAAACATTTACCCCCCCTCACCTCACATATCCGACTGATGAAAACACATAAGCTGGTAGAAGACAGCTGTGCTGCACCTCACTTGCCACTCCATGGAGACCTGCTCAGCCCACCTATCCACCCAACCCACCATCCATCTCAAGGCCCCAGACATAGCGTCCTTCCTCAACAAGATCTACTTGCAGGCAACCATTAGATTAAGGAATTGAAAAGCTCGGCAAGTCACTGACAACCTACTCGTGACAAGCCCCATCCGTTGGATGGCAGGCTTTGAACTGCCACGGTGAGAGTGGTCCTTGCTAAATAGGTTCAGAAAAAGCCAGGGCCCCTCTGCAACCAACCTCCACCTTTGGCGCCTCAGTACAAACCCCTTATGCACTTTTGCAAAAGATATAAACAGTGCTGCAGATTACCGAGGAGTGTCTCCTCTACAGACTAATGGTGGGTTAATCACCTTAAACTCAGCAAACGAGGTGGCTTGGGGGATTTGTCTTCACTGGGGGGAAAAAGAAAGTCCATCTGTGGTCATCGTAAAAAAGGTCCCTTTTAATAAATAACTATTCCTTTCGACAGCTAAGCTCTGCCTGTGCACTGCAAGTGTTATTTCCCGTACTGTGTTACCTTACGATTTCTACACACATGATGTCTCGCCTTGTCATTAATCCGGCCTTGGTCCTAGGGTTGGCCATGCTATGAAGAAGCTTCCACCACGGATTTATTCCGCTGCTGTCCTCGCTACTTGCCCACATTCAGGTGCCATCTATCCATGCCATCTCGGGTCTTCCTCGCACAGGTTTTTCAGACATTCTGCCTTACATGACCTCCTTTTCCAAACACTCCCATCCTGTTCGCACCATGCATCTAAAAGATGGGAGCTTCCTTGATATCACTGCCTCAGACAAGTTCCCCTAAATATGCGTTAGATTAGAATAATTTTTAGCTAAACCAGCCGTGTGTTAAGCAGCCATCTTACCTGCACAATCTTCTCAGGAACAGCACACCCTATTGGAGTTGGGTGTGGCTCCCTTGTAAGCATATTTACCCCTTGGGGAGGCGGGGTGCAGAGATGGGAACATTGAAAAATAACGAGTGGGATTTTCCCACCAGCCCGCCGCGTGTTGTTCGGTGGAGGATCCATCAGATCCATCAATCCCGCCATCGTCAATGTGGAGGCGTCCTGCCGGTGTCAACCGTTGACAGCACCCCTCGTCACCGGGAAACCCATGCGCCGGCGTGGTACCGGAATTTCCCGCCAGCGTGAACAGCCGGCAAATCACGCCCGAATGGTTGTGCCGCGGAGTTCTTTGGGCCGCGGCTCCGTTGAAGGTTCTGAACAATTGCTACATTCAACGTTGGTTACAACGAGTGACGGCTTCTTTCCTGCTACTGAACATTTGTGGAATAGTTTGAAAAATAATCCCTCCACACATGAAGCCGCAACAGTGAAAAAAAATGTAAATTAGATGGTTTAAAGCTGGATTTCTGGCAACTGCAAGGAATGGTGATACCACAGCTTGTAAGAAGTAGAGGCAATAATGTGTGAACATAGTGGGATATGCAGAATGGACGATTGCTGTGATTAAATTTCCTCAATCTATCGAGTTTGGCAGCTCCTTGAAACCAGTATCTATTATAAAGCTCCTCAGGAACGCCTCCCCCTCTCTCCATAAAATATATATACTATTCTGCACAAAGACTTGGAATTTATTGTGGCAATCACATCCTTTGAAGTACTATTCCTTCACAATCAGAATGGTTACAGCACAGGAGGAGGCTATTTGGTCCATTGCACCTGCGTTGGCTCTCAACCTCCCTGCCCTTCCCCTGTGATGCGCAATCAATTACACTCAAGACGAAGTGATTCATAACTGAAGGCTTTCATCTGCTAGAACTCTTCCCCAGCAGCTTCGATACAGAAAGTGAAGGCTGCTGGGATGGCACCGTTTCTTAAACTCCGCCTCTCAGGGCGGAGCTACGTACAACAGCCAATGGTAGACTCCTGGGTCTGACCAATGGTCATCAGCCTCTTGGGTGCCGCTATACCTGGTACTACCACACCCTGTATCCCTCCAAATTTACCCTTATCCACTCCTTTCTCAAAGCCACAAGTGAACCTGCCCCCGCTATCGGACAGCATATTCCTGATTGGAACCACTTACTCTGAAAAAACATACTCTCCTCATGTCGCCATTGCTTCTGGTGCCCTGCACCTTGACTCCGTGCCGCTGTTTCTCCACTCTGCCACTAGTGGGGGCAGTTTCTCCCTATTTCCTCTGTCTCGAACTCTCATGATTTTGAAAGCCACAAGTAAATCTCCTTTCAACTATCTCACCTCTTTAGCTTCTCTTAATGTATCCACATAACTGAGGTCCCTCGAGAACCAGTCTCATAAATCCTGTACAGGCCCCTCTCTAAACTCTACACATCCGCCCTACAGTGCGTCGCCCAGACTTGGACACTATACCGCAGTGGAGGCTGTTTTGCTACAGGTTCACGCCAGCTTCCTGGTTTTTTGCAGCATATGCCTCCATCTATTTTTTTAAAAAAATTTAGAGTATCCAATTTTTTTTTCCAATGAAGGGGCAATTTAGCATGGCCAATCCACCTAATCTGCACATCTTTGGGTTGTGGGGGTGAGACCTGGTATATTACTGGTTAGCAATATGTCATTACTCTATGCTTTATATTTCCAGAATGATTTGAGGGTGTGATTATCAAGAAACCACTAATCTTTAACTCAAAGCAAAATAGGTTTAATGAATAACAAATCAAATAATGTTGAGTTCGTTCACTCTTGCAGAACTACAACCAGTGATTAAGTAATTCAGAATAAAGTATTAACGATAGTTAACTGCACGTGCTAACTATGCTATTATCTATCTCTCCAATTCTAATTCTAATGATCTCTCCACTCACCTGAGGAAGGAGCAGTGCTCCGAAAGCTAGTGATTCAAAACAAACCTGTTGGATTTTAACCTGGTGTTGTAAGACTTCTTACTACCTCTCTAACACACTGTTATCTAGTCACTACAGGTTCGAAGAGACCCAATATCCTTTGAGTTCACATATTTATACATGAATCTAATGCTGCCATCTAGTGGTTGTTACCCCTTTATAGAATATACAGTGCAGAAGGAGGCCATTCAGCCCATAGAGTCTGCACCAGCTCTTGGAAAGGGCACCCTACCCAAGTCCACACCTCCACCCTATCCCCATAACCCAGTAACCCCACCCAGCACTAAGGGCAATTTTGGACACTAAGGGCAATTTAGCTTGGCCAATCCACCTAACCTGCACATCTTTGGACTGTGGGAGGAAACCGGAGCACCCGAAGGAAACCCACGCAAACACGGGTTTTTTTTGCAGTGATATGAGAAAGACCCAAGCAGATATGGGGAGAATGTGCAAACTCCACACAGACAGTGACCCAGGGCCGGGATCGAACCCGGGTCCTCAGCTAACCACTGCACCACCCTGCCGCCCTCTATGCCTCCATCTATGACAACTCACGATCCTGTTTCTTAAATCACTTTTTGTCCTATCACTATCAACGATTTGCGCACAAAGCCTCCGGCAGGAGCACATCATGGCCTAACTCTTGGTCGAAGGGCTAAGTTTATGTATGAACAATTCTCTTGCAACAGGGCATGTCCAGGACACGTCGGGATGAATGATCTGTCGCTCTGCATTGGACGCAGGAACCGTCAGGAGTGGTGTCACACCTTGCTCGCTTCCAGGGAGAGAATGGTTCGACTTCTGTGTACCAAAGGACACATCAACATGAAACAACACACTGTGCCCCATGTCCATGTTTTTAAAATATTTCCCTGGCTGGACCATGATATTCAAACAAAAGCATATCGAAGGATATTTTACACAAGAAATGTGAACCCACCTCCCTCCCCACCAATTAGAATAGAGCTGATCACCTGTCCATTGTGAGGAGAGGTTTCAGTCTCCAGGTCACAAGTGATTTTCACAAACAAGGGAAAGAATGCAAGGATCCGAGAGGGAAATTCTTTCAGACAAGTGGCACTATTCCTCTTCAAGCAAACCAGGGAATAAATGTTCAGGTGCAGCATCGAAAGTCAGGGAATCACCGAAGAGGCAACTGCACATTCTTATGGGAAGGAGGAACATTGAAGGGGAGAGTGAAATAAGAGGGGACGAATAACCCTCCTCATCCATAACGGCAACACCTATCACAATCTTGGATATTCCCACGGTGATCTCTCCGCCAAGCTTTAGTGCAATTTAATGCAGGGTTTAAAAGTCTTAGACGCAGCCAACAGGCAGTTAGAAGCATGTCTGAAAAATCCCTTAAATATAAAAGTGGCAGGGATAAGAACATAAGAACTAGAGCAAGAGTAGGCCATCTGGCCCCTCGAGCCTGCTCCACCATTCAATGACATCATGGCTGATCTTTTGTGGACTCAGTTCCACTTTTCGGCCCAAAAACCATAACCTTTAATCCCTTTATTCTTCAAAAAACTGTCTATCTTTATCTTAAAAACATTTAATGAAGGAGCCTCAACTGCTTCACTGGGCAAGGAATTCCATAGATTCACAACCCTTTGGGTGAAGAAGTTCCTTCTAAGCTTAGTCCTAAATCTACTTCCCCTTATTTTGAGGCTATGCCCCCTCATTCTGCTTTCACTCGCCAGTGGAAACAACCTGCCCGCATCTATCCTATCTATTCCCTTCATATAATTTTATATGTTTCTATAAGATTCCCCCCACATCCTTCTAAATTCCAATGAGTACAGTCCCAGTCTACTCAACCTCTCCTCATAATCTAATCCCTTCAGCTCTGGGATTAACCTAGTGAATCTCCTCTGCACACCCTCCAGCGCCAGTATATCCTTTCTCAGGTAAGGAGACCAAAACTGAACACAATACTCCAGGTGTGGCCTCCCTTACACCTTATACAATTGCAGCATAACCTCCTCCCTAGTCTTAAACTCCATTCCTCTAGCAATGAAGGACAAAATTCCATTGGCCTTCTTAATCACCTGTTGCACATGTAAACCAACTTTTTGCGACTCATGCACTAGCACACCCAGGTCTCTCTGCACAGCGGCATGTTTTAATATTTTATTTAAATAATAATCCCTTTTGCTATTATTCCTACCAAAATGGATAACCTCACATTTGTCAACATTGTATTCCACCTGCCAGACCCTAGCCCATTCACTTAGCCTATCCAAATCTCTCTGCAGACTTCCGGTCTCCTCTGCACTTTTTGCTTTACCACTCATCTTAGTGTCGTCTGCAAACTTGGACACATTGCCCTTGGTCCCGAACTCCAAATCATCTATGTAAAATGTGAACAATTGTGAGCCCAACACTGAACCCTGAGGGACACCACTAGCTACTGATTGCCAACCAAAGAAACACCCATTAATCCCCACTCTTTACCTTCTATTAATTAACCATTCCTCTATCCATGCTACTACGTTAACCTTAATGCCATGCATCTTTATCTTATGCAGCAATCTTTTGTGTGGCAACTTGTCAAAAGCTTTCTGGGAATCCAGATACACCACATCCATTGACCCCCCCCGTTATCTACTGCACTGGTAATGTCCTCAAAAAATTCCACTAAATTAGTTAGGCACGACCTGCCCTTTATGAACCCATGCTGCGTCTGGCCATGGGACAATTTCCATCCAGATGCCTCGCTATTTCTTCCTTGATGATAGATTCCAGAATCTTCCCTACTACCGAAGTTAAGCTCACTGGTCTATAATTACCCGCTTTCTGCCTACCTCCTTTTTTAAACAAATTAACAGTTTGCTAATTTCCAATCCGCCGGGACCACCCCAGAGTCTAGTGAATTTTGGTAAATTATCACTAGTGCATTTGCAATTTCCCTAGCCATCTCTTTTAGCACTCTGGGATGCATTCCATCAGGGCCAGGAGATTTGTCTACCTTTAGCCCTATTAGCTTGCCCATCACTACCTCCTTAGTGATAACAATTATCTCAAGGTCCTCACGTGTCATAGCCTCATTTCCATCAGTCACTGGCATGTTATTTGTGTATTCCACTGTGAAGACCGACCCAAAAAACCTGTTCAGTTCCTCAGCCATTTCCTTATCTCCCATTATTAAATCTCCCTTCTCATCCTCTAAAGGACCAATATTTACCTTAGCCACTCGTTTTTTTTTCTCTATTTGTAGAAACTTTTACTGTCTGTTTTTATATTCTGAGCAAGTTTACTCTCATAATCTATCTTACTCTTCTTTATAGCTTTTTTAGTAGTTTTCTGTTGCCCCCTAAAGATTTCCCAGTCGTCTAGTCTCCCACTAATCTTTGCCACTTTGTATGCTTTTTCCTTCAATTTGATACTCGTACCAGCCTCTGCGAACAGACGCTGGAATGTGGCAACTAGGGGCTTTTCACAGTAACTTCATTTGAAGCCTATTTGTGACAATAAGCGATTTTTATTTCATTTCATTTCATACTCTCCCTTATTTCCTTAGATATCCACGGTCGATTTTCCCTCTTTCTACCATCCTTCTTTTTTGTTGGTATAAACCTTTGCTGAGCACTGTGAAAAATCGCTTGGAAGGTTCTCCACTGTTCCTCAACTGTTTCACCATAAAGTCGTTGCTCCCAGTCTACCTTAGCTAGCTCTTCTCTCATCCCATTGTAATCTTTGTTTCAGCACAAAACACTAGTGTTTGATTTTACCTTCTCACCCTCCATCTGTATTTTAATTCCACCATATTATGATCGCTCCTTCCGAGAGGATCCCTAACTATAAGATCATTAATCAATCCTGTCTCATTACACATAACCAGATCTAGGACCGTTTGTTCCCTCTTGGGTTCCATTACATACTGTTCGAGGAAACTATCGCGGATATATTCTATTAACTCCTCCTCAAGGCTGCCTTGACCGACCTGGTTAAACCAATCGACATGTAGATTAAAATCTCCCATGATAATTGCTGTACCATTTCTACATGCATCAGTTATTTCTTTGTTTATAGCCTGCCCCACCATAATGTTACTATTTGGTGGCCTATAGACTACTCCTATCAGTGACTTTTTCGCCTTACTATTCCTGATTTCCACCCAAATGGATTCAACCTTATCCTCCATAGCACCGATGTTATCCCTTACTATTGCCCGGATGTCATCCTTAAATAACAGAGCTACACCACCTCCCTTACCATCCACTCTGTCCTTCTGAATAGTTTGATACGAGGGATACAAGACAAACGATGCTATCCTTTTGCCTTGCCAAGACTAGCTTTCGTTATCTGGGGGTCGGGATGGCCCACAATTGGGCCTCACTTCATAAATTAAATTATACTAATCTGTTGACAGTATCAAATCGGCCTTACAGAAGTGGCAAAACCTCCCCCTGACCTTGGCAGGGCTCAGACTATTTAATTTTTAAAAAAATTCTTATTCGTTCATGGATGTGGGTGTCGCTGGCTGACCCAGCATTTATTGCCCCTCCCTAATTGTCCTTGAGGGGGCAGTTAAGAGTCAACCACATTGCTGTGGGTCTGGAGCCAGACCAGGTAAGGCCGGACCAGGTAAGGACGGCAGATTTCCTTCCCTAAAGGACATTAGTGAACCAGATGGGTTTTTACGACAATCGACACTGGTTTCATGGTCATCACCAGACTTAATTCCAGATTTCTTTTAGTGGATTCACATTTCACCATCTGCAGTGGCGGGATTTGAACCTGTGACCTCGGTGTACGCTGGGTCTCCGTGACAATACCACTACACCACCGATTCCCCAAAATGAACGTACTCCAAAAGGTTTTGACTTCTTTTCAATATCCTCCCCATTTTTCCCCTCCAGTTCTTTTTTGTCAAAAATCAACAAATTAATGTCCTCCTTTATTTGGGCAGGTAAGACTCCAAGGATCCACGGGGCTTTACTCCAAAGAGAGAGACAATCGGGGGCCTGGCTCTACCCAATTTATTATTTTACCATTGGGCAGCCAATATTCAGAAGGTATTGGTGTGGTTCAGCAATCCTGGTTCCATATGGGGACAAATGGAATTCTGCACTGTTTCTCGTCTTCGTGCAGTAGTTACTGCGCCATTGCCTTTCTCTCCAGTAAGATTTTGCCTGAATCCAGTGATGGTGTCCACCCTGAGAATTTGGAAGCAGTTCTCGCAGCATTTTGCGTTCTGTTCCCTGTCTTTTCTATCCCCCATTTGGAACAACCACCTTTTTCTGCCAGCAGTGGAGGGGAAGGGTTTGGAGATGTTTGGAGACCTGTTTGTGGAGGGTGGGTTTGTCAGTTTTAAGGTCAGCTGTTAGAGGGCTTAGTTTATTTTGGTGCTCAATCTTAATATGTACTTTTGCTTGTTAGGCTCTTTCTTCTATTGTGTAATTTTGGTTAATTGTAGTTGTATGGTTCTATTATGGAAAATCTTTAATCATTTTTTAAAAAACTTGCCCCCTAGTGTCTCTCAGCTTTATCCCGAATCCAGATTGTTGGAGCCAATATACTTCCTCAATATTGTGCTAATTTCCTCTTTAACCAGCAATGCAACCCCACTGCCTTTTCCTTTTTGTCTATCCTTCCTAAATACCGAATACCCCTTGATGTTCAATTCCCAGCCCTGGTCACCCTGCAGCCACGTTTCCGTAATCCCGATTATATCACACCCGGTTCCATCTATTTGTGCGATTAATTCATCCACTTTATTGCGAATACTCTGTGCATTAAGGCGCAAGGCCTTAAAGTTGTCTCTGTAACATTTCTCGTCCCGTTATCATTATTTTTCACTGTAGCCCTGTTTGATTCTGGCCCTCGATTTCCCCACCCATCACTTTCCCCCAAATGTTTTTTGTTCTTGTCCGTGTTTCCCCATCCTCGGACACCTTGCACAGGTTCCCATTCCCCAGTCACTCCAAATACTCCCATCCGCCCTGGTCCTGCCCAGGTGCAACCCGTTCAGTTTGTACTGGTCCCACCTCCCTTGAACAGGCCGATCCCAATGTCCCAAGAATCTGAAGCCCTACCCCCCTCACACCCCTTTATCCATGTATTCATCGGATATATCCTGCCATCTCAACTGACTGGCACACGGCACTGGTCGTAATCCTGAGATCACTACCTTTGACTTCTCAACTTTCTTCCCAACCCCCTATACTCTGCTTTTAAGGCCTCATTCCTTTTTTACCTATGTCGTTTATACCAATGTGTACCATGATTGTCTTGGATTCGCTGGTGATCACCCATTTTCTTCCTGCCTGTGGAGTCTTAGTCTGTGGTGAGGCCACCTCTCTATACATACTATCCACGATGCTCTCCAGCTCGCGGATGTCCCGGTGACCCCAACCGCCGCTCCAGCTCCGAAACCCAGGCTTCCAGGTACTTCAGTTTGAGATACTTCCTGCACACATGCTGGCCCCCAGGCACTTGGAAGCGTTCCTGGCTTCCCACGTGGAGCAGGAGGAGCACACCACAGCTTTACGCTCTCCTGCCATGACTTACACCTTTAATTTAAACCTTTTGGAAGATGCTTAAAATCAAATAATGTCAATCCTGACATTATTTATTAGGCCCTTCTTCCCTAATCCTCATTACTTAGAATATAGCCGTTACAAAACTATAAACCACAAAATAAAGACCGTACAAACTACGAGCGCTAAAAGTAGTAAATACTGACATCAACTCAGGAGCTGCAAACAGAAAGCTAGCACTCCGATTTCTCACTGCACTCTCGCGCCTTTTTCAATCACCAGCCTCCGCTCTCAGGCTCACTCTATCTTGCGCTCTTTTATCCTCCCGGCTCTGTTAAAAGATAGTGCATCTTTGTTTCCATTTTCTTTGAAACATTTCTATTCACCAAATATAAAATATTGAAAATGGGGAGAGGCGGGTGGGGGGAGGTGATGAGGCCGGTTGGCTGACAGTCAAGCATCATCCAATTGGGTAATGAGTCTTTGCTTTCCTATTGGCATAGGAAGGTGCAAGGATGGATGTGTTGGCCGGCCATTGGCTGGAGCATGGGGGCAAGTCTTTTGCCGAAACCTCCAGGAGTACATTTAAACACAGTTGGAAAACCTAATCCATCCTCCTGCCTCAGTTCAACATCTGAAATGAAATAATCTGGCCTTCATTCACAGAACCATTGTTATTACTTTACGAGTGAAGTTCGTTCAGGCGTCTCACAACCCACAGAATGAACGAAAATCCAGTATCAAGTGGTGCCTCATAGCTTCTCTCTCTAAGCAACCCTACTTTTCTCATCTGTACAGTGTATCCAAGGTTCAACGGCCCCTTCGACCTAATCATTATTACATCAGTTATAATCAAACGACTGATTGTTTAAATCTGTATTAAATCTGTTTAATAATCTGGAAGACTTGCCGCATAACAATATTGAAGCATTCCCAATTTGCTTCCTGTGCAAGATAACACCTCTCAAAATAAACCAGAAACAAAATATTTGCGTACCATTTCCCATTCTCGTAAAGCCTGGTGACTTCGTTCTTCAACTCTTGCTCTTTTTGAACAAACTCTTTCTTCTCCTTTTCGGATTTCCTCTTCAGTTCTTCCAATTTTACCTTCAACTCCTGGACCTGCTTAACATTATCCTGCATGGTGTGTAAAAATAAATAAGTCATTCATGCGTCAGTCTCTTGAACTTGGCGGTCATGCTAAAATTAAACCTCCTTCGTAAAAGCAGTTTCATCCGTTTTTGCATCATGGGAGTGTTTTAGTTTAAGATGCAAATTCTGAAGCCATCATCAGCAAAAGAAAGTTTAAAAACAAAAGGTGATTGACCTTGACTGTAAAAATTATCATGAGAGGTGTGTTATGGGCCAGGGTTTAGAGAACCCCAAAGTGTATCATGGAGTTCACCTGGCCCACAACCTTTAATAGATTGTGGTTATGGGGAGCACACGGCCCACTCTACAGGTGTGATGCAAGAGAGATCTAAAGTACTTTTTAAAACAACACCATTTTTAATTATGAATCCTGTTAACACTTTATAAACCCACAGTAAACTTAACAACTATCAACTCCAATAATCCCCACAGATACAATATTCTATAAGTAACCCATTATAACTTTCCTAACAACATCCATAAGGCCAAAATACCCTTTTTACAGAAAGACAGCAGGTGTAAATTATCTACAGAAATGGGTATTACTTTGCAATCACGCAAATGATCTGTAGACAGTCTTTAGATTGTAGAGAGACAGATCCTTATACAGCTGCTTGCTTTGCCTGCAGCTGTCCAGTTCTGAAAACAAAACTAAAACACACTGTAGCTGCCTGCTCAAAAACGAAAGTGAAAGACAGACAGCCCAGCTCCACCCACACTCTGACATCACTGCAGCCAGTTCATATGTATCCATTTCTTAAAGGTACATCCACTACAGCTATTTGATAAACAGCCAGTTCTTAAAAGTACTCTCCCATGACAGGTGGTACATCAGATGTGGGCACTTCACATGCAACCATGGTGGTTTATTCAGCTCCAGCACAGAGACAGCCTCAGTCAGTCCAGTAATGGCTCATTTCTCCTATTTCAGACAGAATCACAAAATGCTTCTGCAATTCTACGCCAGGATCCCATGTGGAAGTATTTGATTCATTGTCACATGCCCTTGTTTTATTTCACGCCTTATATTGATGCTTGCATAGGCTGTCTGACCTCCACAACCTTAGTCAGTGCTTCAGCAAGATCATCAGCATTTGCCGGCAAAAACAAAAATAAGCTCAACAGCAATGCTGACGAAGAATAGCTCATATTAACTATTTGTGGGGGCGGCACAGTGGCGCAGTGGTTAGCACTGCTGCCTCACGGCGCAGAGGACCCAGGTTCAATCTCGGCTCTGGGTCACTGTCCATGCGGAGTTTGCACATTCACCCCATGTCTGCATGGGTCTCACGCCCACAACCCAAAGATGTGCAGGGTAGCTGGATTGACCACACTAAATTGCCCCTTAATTGGAAAAGAAATTGGGTACTTTAAATTTATTTTAAAAAATTAACTTTGTGGCCGTTTAATTTTGGAAAGACATCCCACTTATACTGCAATGACCAAGATCGAGGTCAATAGCTACGGTACTCATGTTAGCCAGGCAGAACATAGAACATTACAGCGCAGTACAGGCCCTTCGGCCCTCGATGTTGCGCCAACCTGTGAAACCACTCTAAAGCCCATCTACACTATTCCCTTATCGTCCATATGTCTATCCAATGACCATTTGAATGCCCTTAGTGTTGGCGAGTCCACTACTGTTGCAGGCAGGGCATTCCACGCCCTTACTACTCTCGGAGTAAAACCTACCTCTGACATCTGTCCTATATCTATCTCACCTCAATTTAAAGCTATGTCCCCTCGTGCTAGACATCACCATCCGAGGAAAAAGGCTCTTACTGTCCACCCTATCCAATCCTCTGATCATCTTGTATGCCTCAATTAAGTCACCTCTTAACCTTCTTCTCTCTAACGAAAACAGCCTCAAGTCCCTCAGCCTTCCCTCATAAGATCTTCCCTCCATACCAGGCAACATTCTGGTAAATCTCCTCTGCACCCTTTCCAATGCTTCCACATCCTTCCTATAATGCGGCGACCAGAATTGCACGCAATACCCCAAATGCGGCCGCACCAGAGTTTTGTACAGCTCCAACATGACCTCATGGCTCCGAAACTCAATCCCTCTGCCCTGTGGTGTGAAAACCCGGAGGCTAAATTCAGTTGCTGCTCTTCCCAGTGGAAAAAGGATTTATGCAGCAATCTTAGCACTGCTTAAAATCATTTCAAAGCACATGTAAATTTCAGTGCAAACAAATCTCAGCTCCAAATAAAACAAAAGATATGTTAAACTTGAATAGTTACTATCGTCTAGCTGTCAGTGTAATTCAAATTTTATCAGCGGAGAATATGGATATTTTATTTTAAGTTAACTTGTAACAGGATTACTCGTTGGTAGAAAGTTCGGAGTTTGAAATCCACTCCACAAAATGTTATGATGAAATTGAGTTATTTTTGTCCACAGTCTGGTCTCAATCAGAACCTGAGTTCGGATTATAGGTATTATGTTATTTTAGTTCTCCCGGCTTGCAAGCTCCACTCACCCTGACAAATGCAGAGACCACTGTCTCCACGTTCCCAGAGTGGGTGGACAAAAGAAAGGCAAACATGTGCTCTCATACACATTCACGCAGGAACACATTCACGCAGTATCAAGTTCCACATACACCCGACCAAATAAGATAATGGTACGAATACAAGATTCTTATAGGTCCTTTACCCATATTCCTTGACCTGGCCATATAACCTAACCTTCACAGCCACTGATCCTGATAGGCCCATTACACATTCCTCCCCTTGGGCCTCTTTCTCCCAACATCCTTTGTGCAAAGAACCTGTCCTAATAGTTACCCATCCCCCTCTCGCCATGCTTTGCCGAATCCCTTTGTTCACTCCCTGCAACCCGAATTAATGTCTATAATGCCCTATCCCATTCCTCTGCTTTCCTATATTAGCCATGATGTGGAGATGCCGGCGTTGACTGGGGTGAGCACAGTAAGAAGTTTTACAACACCAGGTTAAAGTCCAACAGGTTTGTTTCGATGTCACTAGCTTTCGGAGCGCTGCTCCTTCCTCAGGTGAATGAAGAGGTATGTTCCAGAAACATATATATATATATATATAGACAGATTCAAAGATGCCAGACAATGCTTGGAATGCGAGCATTAGCAGGTGATTAAATCTTTACAGATCCAGAGATAGGGTAACCTCAGGTGAAAGAGGTGTGAATTGTGTCAAGCCAGGACACAATTGGTAGGATTTCACAGGCCAGATGGTGGGGGGTGAATGTAATGCGACATGAATCCCAGGTCCCGGTTGAGTCCGCACTCATGTGTGCGGAACTTGGCTATAAGCTTCTGCTCGGCGATTCTGCGTTGTCGAGCTTCCTGAAGGCCGCCTTGGAGAACGCTTATCCGGAGATCAGAGGCTGAATGCCCTTGACTGCTGAAGTATTCCCCGACTGGAAGGGAACATTCCTGCCTGGTGATTGTCGCGCGATGTCCATTCATTTGTTGTCGCAGCGTCTGCATGGTCTCGCCAATGTACCATGCTTCGGGACATCCTTTCCTGCAGCGTATGAGGTAGACAACGTTGGCCGAGTCGCACAAGTATGTGCCGCGTACCAGGTGGGTGGTGTTCTCACGTGTAATGGTGGTATCCATGTCGATGATCTGGCACGTCTTGCAGAGATTGCCATGGCAGGGTTGTGTGGTGTCGTGGTCACTGTTCTGAAGGCTGAGTATCCTAACTGGTCATCCCAGTCTAATGCTTTTTCTTTAGTTCAATTCCTCAGTTGCACAACATTTTAAAAAATTAATTCTCGGGATGAGGTCGTCACTAGCAAGAGAAGCATTTGTCGCCCATCTTTAGCTGCCATCGAGAAGATGGGAGTGAACCACCTTCTTGAAGAGCACCAATTTATATGCTGAAGTTACACCCAGAGTGCTGGTCGGTAATGTAACGACACCCTGGGCTGCGCGCGGTCAATCCCAGCCGCACATCACAAGTGAATGACCCAATAACTCTTCTTAAAATTCCAGACTTCGGTGGCCCTTGGCTTGTAGGTTTGCAACTTAAAAAAACAATCAAAGTTCATTTGCAATAAGATTAATGGTGAAATACGCAGCCGGTACAGTTGGTTAACTCCCTAACACCTACTGTATCTTGCCTCCCCCCACCCTCTACGCATATAAGGCAGACAAACACAGAGGTGGGGGGGGGGGCAGGGAAACGAAAGAGAAAAAAGCCTTTGCTTCAGATGATGGGTCCTCGCAGGCTTCCACCACAGTAGCTTGAGAATCACAGTCCTCGCTTTACAGCCTGTACTCTCAATGTTCCTGGCGAGACAGAGTCCCCGTTTCATCCGACTTTGCTCTCTGGTCGTGGCCCACCATCAGCACCTGCTTTCAGGAAACACACACACAGGCCTATTGAAGAGACTGGATATTTTGGGAGAGGTTTAGCAGCCACTCTCTGGATCTTTTCCCTCCACTGCCAGAACCAAAAGTGAAACAAAACCGCAAAATCAATGACCTTGAAAACATTCTAGTGGGTTCAGATCCAATCAGCACCCGTTACCAGGCATTGCGCAGCCCTTTGGGCCAATTCATTGGCCACTAGACAAATCAATCCAATCGAGTCATCACTGAAGCCAACAAATCTCCAGTCACTGGCTAAAACAGCACAGCCTTCTGGAATCTGCTTGTTTATATTAAAGGCTTCTTCTTGTAGGTTGCTTATTCTTAAAATCACAGGCCCATTAAACATTGAGGGATCAGAAATGTAACGGCACAAATAAAAGAAAGGGGAAAACAATGGAATCGACCAGGAATACACGAGGAGGAACAGGAAGGACCCTTACACTAGCAGCCCAGGTCCTGACACAGTGACAATGAAGAAATGTCTGACAGTGAAGTAATGGCCAAGAAAGAATGGTGTTTTAGTTGGTTGGTTGGTGACGGTGTACCAATGCAGCTTTTGTGGTGGTCCTTCTAGGTGGAGAAGGTTTTGGGTTGTCAAAGATGTCTTTATGCTCGGTATGACTGGAGTTTTCCCACTAACTTCAATTTCAAAAAGAATTATGCTAACAATAGAACTTTCAATTATGTAATCATTACAACAAAAGATCTTAATTTGTGCAGTGGAATATTTTGAGTGCTATGATTATTATATCGAAAACTAAACGTGGAAATCAAATCATAGAATCCCTTCAGTGCAGATTGGGGGCCATTCGGCCCATCGAGTCTGCACCAACCCTCTGAAAGAGCACCCTATCTAGGCACATGGCCCCACCCCATCCCCGTGACCCCACCTAACCTTTTGGAATTTATCGTGGCCAATCCACCTAACCTGCGCATCTTTGGACTGTGGGAGGAAACCCACGCAGACCCAGGGAGAAAGTGTAAACTCGACACAGGCTGTCACTCAAGGCTGGAATTGAACCCAGGTCCCTCACTGCTGTGAGGCAGCAGTGCTAACC
Source organism: Scyliorhinus torazame (assembly GCF_047496885.1). NCBI lineage: Eukaryota > Metazoa > Chordata > Chondrichthyes > Carcharhiniformes > Scyliorhinidae > Scyliorhinus > Scyliorhinus torazame. Next base: position 11,866,703 of record NC_092727.1, on the reverse strand, counting down.
ACTGTGCCACCGTGCTGTCCCATCAGTGTCTATATTACATCGTTAAATAGGAATATGGGCCGTGAACCCACGACTTTCTGATCCCTGGTGATCAGCTCTAGCACAACACAATAGAAGTTAAACCTATTCTCCCCATTTTCTTGGGAAAAATATTTTATCCCTCAACCAATGTCACTAAAAAGAAAACTGCTCATTATATTATAGTCGGTGCGAGCTTGCTGCGCACAAATTGGCTGCCACATTTTCTGCATTACTGATGTGTAGTCTCTAATGTAAAATGCATCATTGGCTGTAAAGCCACATAGGGTGTCAATTTAACACAAGTCTTTCTTTCTATTTTACCTGGTAAATATTCTGTTCTTCTTCCTGTCGCTGCTGAAGCCGTCGAACTTTGACTTGGAACTGGTTCTCCATCTGCGTCTGTCGATCCAACATCTCCTGGTATCTATCCTTCAAAACCTCTCGTTCAGCTGTCACTTCATTCTGAAGCAGTCCCACAAGGACAGATTTAAGAAAAGGTAATAACTCAGGTGCATGGAGCAAATCCTTCCTGCTATGAGCGTACGCAACTATGTTTCACAAAACTCTGCATAGAGTTGTTTTAAAAAAAAATGTTTAAATATTCGTTCATGGAATGTGGACGTCGCTGGCTGTGCCAGCATTGTTTGCCTTTCCCTAATTGCCCTCAGGGGGCAGTTAAGAGTCAATCACATTGTTGTGGATCTGGAGTCACATGTAGGTCTGACCAGGTAAGGCCAGCAGATTTCCTTCCCTAAAGGACATTAGTGAACCAGATCGTATTTTTACGCCGATCGGCAATGGTTTGGGCATCATTAGACTTTTAATTCCAGATTTTTTATTGAATTCAAATTTCACCATCTGCAGTGGCGGGGTTTGAACCCAGGTCCCCAGGGCATTATCCTGGGTTTCTGGTTTCTAATCTAGTGACAATACCACTACGTCAGTCAATAATTTAATCAATCCTAAATAGGGAGCCCAAACACAACATTAAGTGTAAATGCCTTGCCTGTTTTTAAATGGGTGCAGCAATGAATGGGTACAGGAATCCACTTGCTGTCAACTATTGCCATTTCTAAATTGCCACTGCATGGGGAGGGGGTGGCGTAGTGGTGTTTCCACCGGACTAGTAATTCAGAGGCCCAGAATAATGCTCTGGGGTCCTGAGTTCAAATTCCACCACAGCAGAAGGTGAAACTGGAATTCAATAAAAATTTGGAATTAAAAGTCCAATGATGACCAGGAATTCACTGTCGGTTGTTGTAAAAACCCACCTGGTTCACTAATGTCCTTCAGGAAGGAAATCTGCCATCTTTACCTGGTCTGGCCTTGAGGTGACTCCAGTCCCACACAGCGATGCGGTTGACTCGTAACTGCCCCCACCGCCACCCCCACCCCTCCCCCTGACTGAAATGGTCCAGCAAGCCACTCCGTGGCTTTGGGATGGGCAACAAATGCTGGGCAGCAACGTCCACATCCCAAGAACAAATGTTTTCTTTTGCAATTTCTGGGATTAATTGGAAACAAGTCCTGAAGGTTGATCTCCGCGATAACTAACCGTCCACCTGCGAATATCACTTCCCCAATTACTGGGTGGGTTTTGGCAAGTGTGGTAATACCAGGTATTGCGGTACCTGAGAGGTGGATGACCATTGGCTAGACCCAGGAGTCTACCATTGGCTGATGTACATAGCTCCGCCCTGAGAGGCGGAGTATAAGAACCAATGCCATCCCAGCAGCCTTCACTTTCTGTATCGAGGCTGCTGGGGAACAGTTCTAGCAGATTAAAGCCTATTAGTTATGACTCACCTTGTGTCGAGAGTAATTGATTGCACATCAGCAAGCTTATCACATGCATTGAGCGGACGTTGTAAAACTTCCCTAATCTCTGAAAAGGAATAATTGAATGCTGGGACACAGCAGTATAGTTAACAGCAATAAGGTGTTAAGTGGTACTTACTTACCATGTACCTTTTAACATCCTGGTCAGTATTGACCACTGCATCTACAGTAACACGGTCTGTCTGGAATAGAAAACAGCAGCTTATGTTTCCAGTCCTGAGCAGATTCACATATTGGTAGAAGTTAGAAATTTACTTAATAAAAGGAAATTAAAACAGTCTTGCAAAAAAAATTGAAAGGAAAGCTTAATGGCATCATGAACTGAATTTGATATAAATTCTTGTTACAAATGTTTGCTTAAACCACAAACAATGTTGTACTTAAGAACCTCAGGAGCTCTCTGGAGGTTCTGAGTGAAAAGTGAGGTGGAGAGGTATAGGGTCGAGGCACCGAAATGAACAGCAGTGTGTTTAAATTGGGGATGCCCAAAACAGCAGAATGAGAGGAGCGCAGGGAAATGGAGGATTACAGACATAGTGAGGGGCAAGAGGATTTGAAAACAAGGTGGAGAATTTTAAAATCAAGGTGTTTAAAGCGGACTGCAAAGTGACCAACACTTGGGGAATTAATTAAGGGACGCTTCAGGGGAGTGGGTGGTTCGCTGGTGAATCATTGGAAGCAGTGGGATAGGATGCTTGGAAACCTCAGAGAGTGGGGTATGCACGTGTGAAGTGTCTTAACAAATCTGGGTGGCGCAGGCTGCAGAGAAGACAGCGTACAGTGTGCATGGATGGGCGGGTAACATACTTCAATTAACGCAATTATGGGCAAAACACGTCCTGGGTAGATCTGACCTGGGGCACAGGAGAAACGCATCAAACACGAGATGGTCTTAGAAAACCCAGGAAAGTTGGTCACGCTCCTTGACCGGGGGCCAATGTCGGTCAGTAAGCACAGGAGGCGATAGGGAATGGGTCTTGTTGAGAGTTATAACACAGGCAGCAGAATTTGGGAGAAGCTGATGTTTACAGAGAGTAGAACGTGGGAGACCTGCCACGAGTGTGTTGTAATCGTCGAGTCCAGAGCCAACGACGGCACGAGTAAGGTTTTCGGTGGTAGATGGGCGGAGACAGGGGGTAAAGTCAGACAATGGAGGTGGAAATGGGCAGTCGGCAAGATGGTGTGAATGGAATTGGAAATTCACCTCAGGCACCAAAGCTAAAAACTGAGATTAATCTCAGACTGTTGCAACGGAGAGGGATGGAGTCAGTAGCGAGGGAAGGGAGCTTGAACGGGGGATGAAAACAATGCTGTCAGTCTTCCCAATATTTCAGCTCATCCAATATCGGACGTCGGATAAGGGGTCTGATAATTCAGCAAGAGTGGAGGAGGTTGTAGCGAGTAGAACTGGGTGCCATAAACATACATGTGAAAACTGATTCTGTGCCTTCAGATGATCTTGACAAAGGGCAGAATATAGATAAAACATAGGAGGCCAAGAATAGATTCTTGGGAGACACCAAAGGCAACGGTGCAGGAACAGGCAGAGAAGCCACTGAAGCCGACTCTCTGGCTACAATAAAAATGGAACCAGGTCAGAGCAGTCCCACCCAGCCACAAGACTGCAGCAAGATAAGATCATAAGACATAGGAGCAGAATTAGGCCACTCGGCCCATCGAGTCTGCTACACCATTCACCATAGCTGATAATTTTCTCATCCCCATTCTCCTGCTTCTCCCCTGATCCCTCTTTTTTAATCTAAATTTAGAGTACCCAATTCTTTTTTCCAATTAAGGGGTAATTTAGCGTGGCCAATCCACCTAACCTGCACATTTTTGGGTTGCGGGAGAGAGACCCACGCAGACACGGGGAGAATATGCAAACTCCACACAGTGACCGGGGCCATGATCGAACCCGGGCTATCGCCGCCTGATCCACTTACTAATCAAGAACCTATCTATCTCTGTCTTAAAGATACTCAGTGATTTGGCCTCCACAGCCTTCTGTGGCAAAGAGTTCTACAGATTCACAGCCTTCTGTGGCAAAGAGTTCTACAGATTCACAGCCTTCTGTGGCAAAGAGTTCTACAGATTCACAGCCTTCTGTGGCAAAGAGTTCTACAGATTCACCACCCTCTGGCTGAAGAAATTCCTCCTGATCTCTGTTTTAAAGGATCGTCCCTTTAGTCTGAGATTGTGTCTTCTGGTTCTAGGTTTTTCTACAAGTGGAAATATTCTCTCCACGTCCACTCCATCCAGGCCTCACAGTATCCTGGAAGTTTCAATAAGATCCCACCTCATCCTTTTAAACTCCAATGAGTACAGACCCAGAGTCCTCAACCGTTCCTCATATGACAATGTCTTCATTCCAGGGATCATTCTTGTGAACCTCCTCTGAACCCTTTCTAAGTTCTTCATTCCAGGGATCATTCTTGTGAACCGCCTCTGGACCCTTTCTAAGTCCAGCACATCCCTCCTTAGATACGGGGCCCAAAACTGCTCACAATACTCCAAATGGGGTCTGATTAGAGCCTTATACAGCCTCAGAGGTACATGTTGGACGCTGGCAGATAGGTTGAGAAGGACAGGGAGGGAAAGTTTACCTTTATCACAGTCACATTGGATGTCATTTGTGGTCTTGATAAAAGCTGCTTCGACACAATGCCAGAAACCCGATTGGAGGGATAAATATTGAAAAGACAGCACCTCGGACGGCGCAGCACTCCCTCAGAACTGCGTTGCGAGGGTCAGCCCAGACTGGGTGCACAAATGCCTGGAGGGGGGCTTCAACCTACAAGCTTCTGACTCATAATGAAAATATATGACACGCCTATTTCCTGTGCACATTCTGGCTTCACCTCACCTGCACTGAGGAATCTGTATATCTTGTCAATCTTGTGAATTGTTTCAAATTATTGTGCTCCTTGTCCAGGGAGTCATGTGGTTCCTCTTTACGGAGTGTTGGCACAGTGTCGCTAGTGCTCAATTTCTCTCTACTTTTCCCAAAACTATTCATCAGCTCGTTGTCTCTTAATGGTTCATCAAGGAGCACCTTTGGGAACTGGCCATCCGGCGTCTCAGTTAGCCAACTCTGCCCGATGCAGTTTGACACTAAAGGATGCAGTGTTTCTCTATCATCAATAAAGGGCACAGGCTGCTGGAGTCCAAGGACCACTTCAGACTCTGAATGGGCATCCATTACATCCGGTACATCATCAGCAAATTCATCCTCTGCACTGTTTTCTGGGTCAGATTCATAGATGTTATCAGAGTCCTGTGCGAGTGATCCAGGATATTGTGGAGCGGTGAGCACTGTGGGCTCAAAGCCTGCAGGAGGGGCCCGTTCCTCAGGCGGAGACAGATCGGAATCACTGGGAGAGGGGGAAAAAAAACAATCAGCATCGATTTGGTCTTATTCAAAAATAGAATTTTCCTCCAATCAGAAGGGGGAAATCGCACAAAAGCTCCAATGCAGAGTTCACCCCCAACACCAAAATCACCATAGCTCTGGAACTCAGCATTAGGCTGCAGAGGGAAAGAGCAACATATCTTAACCAGCAGTTTTAATATATAAATACGTTAGCCCACTTGAGCACCAAAATAAGAATTTTTATTATGTCACAAGTAGGCTTACATTACCACTGCAAAGAAGTTACTGTGAAAATCCCCTCGTCGCCACATTCCGGCGCCTGTTCGGGTACACAAAGGGAGAATTCAGAATGTCCAATTCATCTAACAAGCACGTCTTTTGGGACTTGTGGGAGGAAACCGGAGCGCCCGGAGGAAACCCACGCAGACACGGGGAGAACGTGCAGACTCCGCACAGCCAGTGACCCAAGCCGGGAATCGAACCCGGGTCCCTGCCGCTGTGAAGCAACGGTGCTAACCACTGTGCTACCGTGCTGCCCACGGTCAAATCAAGGCCGACATTCCAGTGCAGTACTGAGGGAGGGCTGCACTGTCTTTCGGATGAAACATTAAACCAAGACCCAGCCTGCCCCTTCATCAGTAAAGATCACTATTTTGAGAGAAGCAAGGGAATTATCCTCTGTGTTCGGGTCAAATCTGCCATTCTTGTCTGGTCTGGCCGACACGTGACTCCAGGTCCACGGCAATACGATTGACTCGTAACTGCCCCGAAAGGGCCACCAACAAGCCACTCAGTTAAAGGGCAATTACGTTCGGACAGCAAATGCTGGCCTTCCAACAATCCCCACATCCCACGAAAGAATATTTTTTAAAACTGCTGTTTGTGGGGGTTTACTACGAGCAAATTGATCCCGTGTTTCTTACATGACAAGAGGGAAAAAAACTTCAAAAGTACTTCCCCGTCTGTAAAGTATGAGGCGATATCCAGTGGTCCGCGAAAGGTGCTATAGAAATGAAATCTCTCTTTTCTATCTTTAGCAGTGCATTTACAAATTTGGCCCATCAATCCTATCGAAGCACTCTCTGGTTGTGAAATGGAAGTAGTTTTAAAAAAAAAAAAAGATTTACTGTAGCGCCACTCGAGAGTTCTGAGCAGAATATTTTCCCAGTTCTGTTGGCCACAGCGGCTATCCAGCACTCAGGTAAAAGTTGGCTTCCGATGCAGAGCTAGCCTGCCATGACTGCACCTTCTTTATACTCTTTATTGCCACAAGTAGGCTACCATTAACTCTGCAATGAATTTACTGTGAAAATCCCCTGGTCGCCACATTCTGGCGCTGTTAGTGTACACGAAGGGAGAATTCAGAATGTCCAATTCACCCACCAGCATGTCTTTCGAGGCTTGCGGGAGGAAACCGGAGCACCCGGAGGAAACCCACGCAGACACGGGGAGAACTTGCAGACTCTGCACAGATAGTGACCCAAGCGGGAATCGAACCTGGGACCTGGGAGCTGTGAAGCAACAGTGCTACTATTGGCAGGAAACATGAATAAGCACCTCCACTGTGAAATGAAGGGAGCTGACCGACACCGCTCATTACAGACAGTCTGGTTTTCTATGGGCCACGTATAATTAGAAACTGAAAATTAGATTATCCAAATTCACTCAGAATCGCTATAGTCAGTGACGACAGGAGACAGTGCATCTGCTGGGGCCACAAGTCCCAGAGCAGAAAACCGGTGCAGCTCACTCTGTTATCCTGTCTTTTCCAGCATGTATTTTTTTAATTTGTAGATTGTACAACTTAAAGTAGGTAAAGGAGTGGTAGGTCGGCTTGGGAAATATCCAGGAAACCACTAGTTTTCACGATAGAGAAATCCAGGACCCTGGGCTGAATTTCCGTGTGGGCGGAAAGGTGGGTGCTGAGTTGCAGCTGCCCCCACTTTTAATTTTGGCGAGGTGGGTGTCTGAAACCCGATTTAGGAGCAGGTCTGAACCTTGTGGAATTTTTTGGATAAAGCTGGGTGCCCTTTTGGAGAGGCAGGTTACCTTTCGGATATGGTCCAAGGAGACCTTTGGGGGAGGCCAGATGCTGTTTGGGATTGTTAAAAGTAGGCATAATCATGCATACACTCATTGGAGCTGTCAAGGAACTGTCAACCATGTCAGAGAACTGTCAAAGAAGTCAAGGGATTCAACTCTGCTGAAGGTTAAATTTTTTTTAAATGTGGGGAGTTTAACTGTTATTTCACTCTGTTAACATAAGCCTGAGGGCTTATTTTCTGTGTTGAATGACTGATTTTACAATCTAACATTGTCACAGTGGGTGCCTGTGAAGTGAGCAGATTGTTTGACAGTTCCAATTGGTTATGGAATCCATAGGAGATTAGTTGAAGGAATCAGTGAGAGTTTTTCTGATTCGTCAAGATAGACAACTTTATTCCATATCAACATGGCTCGAGGTTTTCCCATGGTGGATAGTCGGCGAAATGGTATCGAAGGGGTAAGAGCAAAGGGTGATGGTGGAGGATCTGGGCTGGCTTGGTTTTACACAGTAGGTATAAAGGTCATGCGGGATAGATATGGGGTAGCTTGAGGACACAAGGGTCGATAGGGTGCCATGGGGAGGATGTGGCATAGGTTGGCATGGAGGTGTGACGGCTGTTGTTTGCTTTTCTTTCTTAACGTCAGCTAGGTTCCCGAGGCAGACCTTCCACCGTGCAAATCTCTGCACCCAGCAGCCTCCGCAATTGTTCTGGGGGTAGCGGGCCAGTCTTCTAATTTAGACCGCTCCCCCTGTTCCAGACTGAAAATTTGACCTGGCAGGCCTCTTTTCTCAGGTCGGGCTCCTGGACCTGGAAAATATCCCAACTCTGTGCACCTGAGCCTGGAGTAAAAGTCCAGGCCCCTGTAACCTCCTACAGCTCCACAACCGTCCCAGATCTCTGCGCTCCTCAATTCTGGCCTCTCCTGCATCCAGGGTTTGCACTGCTCCAACATTAGCAGACATCCCTTCAGTTGCCTTTGCCCTACGCTGCAAAATTCCCTCCCTAAACCATGCTAACTCTCTCTCATCCTTTAAGATGCTCATTGAAACGTTATTCAAGCTTTACTGCTATCTCCAAATGTGGCTTTGTGTCAAATTCTATTTGATAACACAAAGGTATTTGATAAGGTGACACATCAAAGGTGTGAAAGATAATGGGCGGGATTCTCCATCAGCTGACCAGAAATCGGGATAGGCGATTGGGCGGAGAATCGGTTCTGACTCCGAAATTGCGGCAGGCGCTAATTTGACGCCAAATCGCAATGCCCCAGCACCTTGCCAGATATTCTTGGACCCTCCGCGATTCTCCGCCTCCGATGGGCCAAGTTACCGACGCCGTGATTCACTTGTGCTTTTAAAAATCTTGAAACCGGTGTGGCAGCTGCTGGGGGAGAGAGAGGGGGTAGGGAAGATGTCCAACATCACCACAGTTTGCTGACAGCTGAGCCGCTGGCCGGAGGGGTGGGTGGCCAGGAGGTGAGCTGTGAGGTCGGGGTGGACGGGCACAGAACACCATTGCCGCAGCCGGCAAGGCAGCCATGCAGCTGCGCACACCGCTAACAGCCCACTTTGAACCTAGTGCCACGGGCCGTACAGGTGCCCCCCCCAGGTGCCCTCTGGAATCAGCTGACCCATCAGCTGTATGGGCACGCTCCAGCGCAACCAGTGGCATCTTGTTGGCTGGGATGAGTGTGTGTGGGGAGCGCAGTGTGTATGTGCGGCTGCAGCTTGTCAGCCTCCCGAGTGTCAATTACGGACCCGGCGAATCCCGCACCGTTTCCCATTGGAATAGGTTGTGTTCCGCGTGGCGCCGGTGCTAGCCCCTCAACGGTGGCGGAATCGATTCAGGTGCGGCGCCGGTGTTTCTGTCGTAAAAGTCCACAGATTCTGCCTTGGCACCAACACTTAAAAGTCTCAGAAACAGAGACGCCGGAGCAATAGCTCGTGGCGTAAGGGAGTAACATATTGGCATTGATTGAAGATTGGTCAGATAACAGGTAACAGAGGGCAAGCATACATGGGTAGTTTTCAAAATGTGAATAGTCCATTTTGGCAGAAAAATGAAAAAGCATATTCATAGAACCATAGAGTCCCTACAGTGCAGAAGGAGGCCATTCGGCCTATCGAGTCTACGCCGACCCTCTGAAAGAGCAACGTACCTAGGCCCACCCCATTCCCCGTAACCCCACCTTACCTAAACATCTTTGAACACTAAGGGGCAATTTAACGTGGCCAATCCACCTAACCTACACATCTTTGGATTGTGGGAGGAAACCGGAGCAAACCCATGCAGACAGCGGGAGAATGTGCGCACTCCGCACAGTCATCCAAGACAGTAATCAAACCTGGGTCCTTGGCGATGTGAGACAGCAGTGCTAACCACTTTGACACCATATCGCCCTATTATCTAAATGGTGAGAGATTGCAGGGCTCCAAAATTCCAAGGGATCTTGGTGCCCTAGTACATGACTTGCACAATGTACGCAGACACAGCAAGTAATTAGGAAAGCTAGTAGATATTATCATTTATTGCAAGGGAAATGGAATACAAAATTAAGGAGGTTATGTTTCAGTTATACAGGGCACTGGTGAGGTGACATCTGGAATACTGTGTACAGTATTGGTCATCTTATTTAAGGGAGAATGTGAATGCATTGGAAATGGTTCAGAGAAGGGTTTTCTGGTGTGGTATGGCGGTACAGTGGTTACCACTGCTGTCTCAGTGCCCAGGTTCCATTCTGGCCTTGGGTCACTGTCTGTGTGGAGTTTGTATGTTCTCCCCGTGTCTGCATGGGTTTCCTCTGGTTTCCTCCCAGAGTCCAAAGATGGGAGAGTTAGGTGGATTGGCCACGATAAATTGCCCAACTTGAGCAGCCTTTACTATATCTACATGTTTAAAAAAATGCATGCGGACTACCTTAGAGTAAGCTTTGAGAGTGCTGCATCACGCTCTACAGCTGTAACTTGTCCAGCAGCGTCCAGCGACACATCGGTGGACACGGTTTCTGGGGACAGGTTGGCAGATTTTGAATCAGTTTTGGTATCCGTATCCATGACTTTCATCGCAGGCTCTGTGTTGACAATGGGATGAAATTGTTTTAAAATGTATGCCGTACAGAAATTTCACAAGATTTAAATTCATCCCTTTCTTTTTTTTAAAATGTGCACTTCACTGACACTCCTCCACATCTCTTTGCCACCTCATGTTAAACAGATTATCCAACTTGCGACATCCCCTCCGAGCTGCACACTACCCTCCCTTGGAAATATATATGTGTTCCCTCATTGCTGCTGGGTCAAAATCCTGGAATTCCCTTCCAACAGCACCGTGGGTGTACCAACACCACATGGACTACAGCGGTTTCCGGTGGCAGCTCAGCACCACCTTCTCCGGGGGGGGGGCCTTTATGGAGGGGGTAACAAACGCTATTCGGCCTATCGAGTCTACGCCGACCCTCTGAAAGAGCACCGTACCTAGGCCCACCCCATTCCCCGTAACCCCACCTTACCTAAACATCTTTGAACACTAAGGGGCAATTGATCATGGCCAATCCACCTAAGCTGCACACCTTGTGGGTGGAAACCGGAGCACCCGGAGGAAACCCACGGCAACAGAGGGAGAGTGTGCAGACTCCGCACAGGCTTACCAAAGGCCGCAATTGAACCCGGGTTCCCAGGCGCTGAGGCAGCAGTGTTAACCACTGCGCCACCCTGCCGCCCCTCGCGAGAGAAGGTGCTGTGGGGCACTTTGGCATTGCTCCTTGTGGCAGCTTGCTGTGCCCATATCGGGCACCACACTGCCAACACTAGAACAGGGAGCCCACTTCAAAAGTACTTAATTGGCTGCAAAGAGCTGGGGGGGGGGGGGGGGGGGGGAAGAGATACCGAGGTCACAAAAGGTACTATGTGAACTCAAGTCTTTCCTTCCCTCACCAAGGCCTATATCTGTGCCAGCCTTGAAGTCAGAAAAGCACACATTGAAGAAAAGGGAAAAACAAAAGGCTGATTTCTGAATCCCATCGCTGCTCAGTCCAGACCCGACAAACAACTGGCTTTGGTGCTAGAAACAGTCTGAAAGTTTCAGCACCAAGCCTGATATTTAACTTAAAAAGCAACGCGAGTTTATTCTTTATTTTGCTTTAAAATTGGTGTTCAATTCCACAGAGCTCCCCAATCAGACTGTATAAAACGCCACTAAAAGAAACCGCAGGTCTCTTGAATCACAAACTAAGGCAGGGATACAAATTCCGACTCTGCTTCTTAAACATACCGACCTGACTGCTCTCCGGGGGGGTCACTGCTGCACAGAAAAGTATCACAGGTCCACCAAGCAGCGACAACAGTGCTTATTGGTGCAGCCGCTGAGCTCGTTCTTATGTTGCAGGCCAATAAAAAAAGGGTTTGTGCTATTCTGTGTGTTGTTCCCACAGGATCTCCTCAGCCTTGGCAGTAATGCTGCTGCTGTCATTTCCTCCCCGGTCCGCAGCTCGCCCCCCGGCTAGCGGGCAGGTTTGGTCGAATGCAGAAAGGTGAGAGAGCGAGATTGAGCCAGGTGGCAGTGAGTGAGCCAGGGTGCTCCTGCTCTGCCCCACTTGCTGCACCCCCCCCCCCCCCACCAGTGTACTCCTGCTCTGCTCTGCCCCACTTGCTGTACCCCCCCCCCCCCCACCAGTGTACTCCTGCTCTGCTCTGCCCCACTTGCTGTACCCCCCCCCACCAGTGTACTCCTGCTCTGCTCTGCCCCTCTTGCTGCACCCACCCCCCCAGTGTACTCCTGCTCTGCTCTGCCCCACTTGCTGTACCCCCCCCCCCAGTGTGCTCCTGCTCTGCTCTGCCCCACTTGCTGCACCCCCCCCCCCCCAGAGAGAGACAGCGAGAGAGGCACAGAGGGAGAGACAGACCAAGAGAGAGACAGAGAGACAGAGAGAGAGAGAGAGAGAGAGAGAGACAGACAGACAGACAGACACAGAGAGAGGTGGAGAGAGAGATTTACTGAAGAGCGACTGAGAGAGAGACACACAGAGAGAGACAGAGAGAGAAACAGGCAGAGAGACAGGCAGAGAGACACATAGACAGAGAGAGAGAGATTTACTGGAGAGAGACAAAGAGAGAGAGAGACAGAGAGAGAGATTTACTGGAGAGAGACAAGAGAGAGAACGCAGACTGCTGGAAAGTATTCAGTACGCCAACCAGCCTCTGGAAGCCAATAAGTAGGTTAGCCAATGAGGTAACAGCCTTTAGCAATTGCGGGCATCAGTCAAAATATTAATTTGCTTTTTAGATATAGATTGACCTGCTGTGCACTTCAGCAATTCGTTAAAACACTAGCACGTTTAGAACTATGTAAACGATTGTTCCTGATGATTTGCAATTTAATATTTTACCTTTTGTAATAGGTCAACCGTACACCTTTCAAATTAAACCCAACATTGATTATAATAATCTTTATTGTCACAAGTAGGCTTACATTAACACTGCAGTGAAGTTACTGGGGAAATCCCCTAGTCACCACATTCCTGCGGCTGTTCGGGTACACGGAGGGAGAATTCAGAATGCCCAATTCACCCAGCAGCATGCCTTTCGGGACTTGTGGGAGGAAACCGGAGCACCCGGAGGAAATCCACGCAGGCACGGGGAGAACGTGCAGACTCCACACAGTGACCCAAGCCGGGAATCGAACCTGGGACCCTGGCGCTGTGAAGCAACAGTGCTAACCACTGTGCTATTATGGGGATTTTGGGCATCAGAGACTCACCAGGGTATTGAGATCAGTCTGGATGTTCTAATAAAATACAGCAATTCCGTCGCCATGGCCTGACTAACAAGCTTCAACCATCTGAATGCATTTAGATTGGGTGCAGAGTACCACAAACTAAAGAAGCAAGTGAACAACTGCAGAGCGAAGAGGACTAATGTTTCCGGCAAGGCCTCTCTCACTGCCGAAGCTGATATTTCTCACATTTTCTGCTTTTATTTCTGATATCCTGGCATTTGCAATTAATGTAGATTTTAAAGTTACCACCCAGTGTCTGCTTTGTTTAGAAGCCACCGGTTTCAGCTAAATCCTATGCAAAATACTTAGGACCCAGCTATAGTTTCCAAGCGAGTCGGTGCACTGTGTCCAATTCTGGGAATCGAACCCGAGGTAGGACGTGAAGGCTTGGGAGTGGTTCGGAACGAGATCCATGGTGCCAGGGACGAGGGGCTGGAGTTGCACAAGTAGACAGAAGGAGCTGGGGCCGCTCTCTTTGGAGCAGAGAACAATGCCAAGAGGGGATTGGATAGAGGTCTTTAAAACCATGAATGTTTAGAGAGTGTAAAAAGAAGAGGAACTGATTCCAGTGGCTGAAGAGTCGTAAACCAGAGGGCCCAGATTGGAGGTGATTGACAAAAGAACCAGGAGGTGACGAGGGCATTCTTTTCCCTCACACGACGAGTGGTAAGGGTTTGGAAACATTGATATGGTTGGGGGATACATATTCAGTAGCAGCCTTCAACAAAGCAATTGGATAAATACTTGATGGGCCGAATGGCTCCCTTCTGTGCTGGACTATTCTACGATTCTTGGACTATTCTACCGCCGCTTGGAACAGACCCTCCCAATAGGAAAGATGGAGAAAAAGATCATTTCTGATATTGGTCACCATAACATACTGTACCTGCAGAAAGTAGGCATCCTGGCGTGGCAACAGAATGAGATGAGGATTCCTTGTGTAGACGTGCCTCTGTACCATCAGGTTCCACAGAAGTACTGGCGTCATCTTCAATTGTGCTCTGAGGTCTGTCACATGATAGGACTATTGCATCACCTTTGATGTCTCCAGGAGATTCAGGATCACCCATCTCTGTACTTGTACCAGTGTCGCCTGAACGGTCAGTGCAGTCATCGAGGTCCCGAACCCCACCCTGGGGCATGCATCTGTCACTGTCCTCTGTATAACCTCCCGACGTGTCAGGATTGTTGACAACAGCAAATACATTTTTCTGTTCTGGGCATTCGCTCGATGTTTTCTGTACGTGAATTGCATCATTGAGCGCCTCGTAATCCATTCCCCTCCCTAACATCACCTCCAAACATTAGAAATCCTTCTGCAGTACAGAACCTGGCTGTTTCAATGGATATTAGCTGGGGCCAACTGCTAAAATGCAACCAAAATAGGACAATCTGAAATAACATTCTACTTTTAATTTGAATGACTGCATTTAATCTTTCCTCAAAGAGAAAGCTAGGTTTCCACTTCTTAAATAAAAAAACTGAATTACATAACCAGGGCCGGGTGAGCTCAGTTGGTTGGAGGGCTGGTTCGTGATGCAAAGTGAGGCCAACGGCGTGGGTTCAATTCCTGTGTCGGCTGAGGTTCATGAAGGCCCCGTCTTCTTAACTTTGCCCCTCTCCTGGGGTGTGGTGATCCTCAGGTTAAATCACCACCAGTCAGCTCTCCCCCCTCAGAAAGGGAAAAAAAACAGCCTATGGTCACCTGGGACTAAGGTGACTTTACTTACTTACACCATTGGACCCAACTGGTCTGAGCTGATGTCCCAACTCATGAGTCCCCTTCTGCACCGCTTCTAATTCCACCGACATATTTTCCTCAGCTACGTTGCACAATCGAACACTCTCCATCGTTGAATACATTGAAGGCTGGGATCGACCGGTTTCCCCTTAATATCCTGAAAACTTAATCAAATCATCGCTTAACCATCTAAATTCCAGGGAGCACAATACTAGTTTGTTTAATCTCTACTCATAATTGAACCCTTGGGAGTCCAGATATCAATTCAGTCAATCTGGACTGCACTCCCTTCAAAACCAATCTCTATTTCTTAACATGTGATGCCTAGAACGGAGCCTAGACATCAATCGTCCCTGGTTTAATGAACCATTTTGTGCATGTTTCAAATTGGGAAATGAACCGGATGCAATCAGAAGCATTATCAACTGGGTACTTGAAGACATTAATATATTTCCTGGGAGGGAAATTTGCTACGGCTCTTCGGGGGGGGGGGGGGGGGGTTAAACTAATTTGTCAGGGGGCTGGGAAAACAAGCTGTCGTCCAGAAGCCAGTGTTAAGAGTAGTGAGGTACTGAGGAGGGTATCAAGGTCGCAGGAGTGTACCGGCAGGCAGAAAGGTGGGTTGAAGTGTGTCTACTTCAATGCAAGGAGCATCCGGAATAAGGTAGGTGAATTTGGAGCGTGGGTTGGTACTTGGGATTACGATGTTGTGGCCATTACGGAAACATGGGTAGAACAGGGACAGGAATAGTTGTTGGAAGCTCTGGGGTATAGATGTTTCAGTAAGAGTAGGGAAGGTGGTAAAAGAGGTGGGGGAGTAGCATTGTTAATCAAGGATAGTTTAACGGCTGCAGAAAGGCAGTTTGAAGGGGATCTGCCTACTGAGGTAATATGGGCCGAAGTTAGAAATAGGAAAGGAGCGGTCAGATTGTTAGGAGTTTTCTATCGACCCCCAAATAGTAATAGAGATGTGGAGGAAAAAAATTGCAAAACAGATTATGGATAGGTGTGGAGGTCTCAGGGTAGTTGTCATGGGTGACTTTAACTTTCCAAATATTGATTGGAACCTGTATAGGTCGAACAGTTTGGATGGGGCAGTTTTTGTACAGAGTGTGCAGGAGGGTTTCCTGACACAATATGTGGATAGGCCGACAAGAGGTGGGGCCACATTGGATTTGGTACTGGGTAATGAACCGGGCCAAGTGTTAGATTTGGTTGTGGGAGAGCACTTTGGAGATAGTGACCACAATTCGGTGTCTTTCACTATTGCAATGGAGAGGGATAGGGCCATACGGCAGGGCAAGGTTTATAATTGGGGGAGGGGTCATTATGATGAGATTAGGCAAAAATTGGGGAGCATAAGATGGGAACAGAAACTGTCAGGGATAGGCACAAATGAAAAGTGGAGCTTGTTCAAGGAACAAATACTGCGAGTCCTTGATCGGCATGTCCCTGTCAGGGAGGGAGGAAATGGCCGTGTGAGGGAACCATGGTTCACAAAATAGGTTGAATGTCTTGTCAAGAGGAAAAAGGAAGAGTATGTAAGGATGAGAAAACAAGGTTCAGTAGGGTCGCTTGAGGGTTACAAGGTAGCAAGGAATGAGCTGAAAAAAGAGCTTAGGAGGGGGCATGAGAAGTCCTTGGCGGGTCGGATCAAGAAAAACCCCAAGGCTTTTTACTCTTATATGAGAAATTTAAAAATGACCAGAGTGAGTGTAGGGCACCGGTCAAGGACAGTAGTGGGAATTTGTGCATGGAGTCAGAAGAAATAGGAGAGGCGTTGAATGAATACTTTTCTTCTTCAGTGTTCACAAAGGAGAGGGGTCATGTTTTTGAGGATGAGAGTGTGATTCAGGCGGGTAGGCTGGAGGAGGTAGATGTTCTGAGGAAGGATGTATTAGCAATTTTGAAAAACCTGAGGGTCAACAAGTTGACTGGGCCAGATGGGATATATCCAAGGATTCTTTGGGAGGTAAGGGATGAAATTGCAGAGCCTTTGGCTTTGATCTTTGGGTCCTCGCTGTCCACGGGGATAGTGCCAGAGGATTGGACAGTGGCGAATGTTATTCCTCTGTTCAAGAAAAGGAATAGGAATGACCCTGGTAATTATAGGCCAGTTAGTTTTACTTCGGTGGTCGGTAAGATAATGGAAAAGGTCCTGAAGGATAGGATTTATGACCATTTGGAAAGATGCAGCTTAATCCGGGATAGTCAACACGGATTTGTGAAGGGTAGGTCTTGCCTCACAAATTTGATTGAATTCTTTGAGGAGGTAACTAAGTGTGTAGATGAAGGTAGAGCAGTTGATGTTGTATACATGGATTTTAGTAAGGCGTTTGATAAGGTTCCCCATGGTCGGCTCATGAAGAAAGTAAGGAGGTGTGGGTTAGAGGGAGATTTGGACAATTGGATGAGTAACTGGCTATCACATAGAAGACAGAGAGGGTGGTGGTGAATGAAAACATTTCAGACTGGAGACCAGTTACCAGCGGTGTACCACAGGGATCAGTGCTGGGTCCTCTGCTATTTGTGATTTTATCAATGACCTGGAGGTGGCGGCTGAAGGGTGGGTCAATACATTTGCTGACAACACCAAGATTGGTGGAGTAGTGGATGAGGTGGAGGGCTGTTGTAGGATGCAGAGCTGTGCTGAAAACTGGCAGATGGAGTTTAACCCTGATAAATGCGAGGTGATTCATTTTGCTAGAAAACATTTGAATGTGGATTACAGGGTCAACGGCAAGGTTCTGAGGAATGTGGAGGAACAGAGAGATCTTGGGGTTCATGTCCACAGACCTCTGAAGGTTGCCACTCAAGTGGATAGAGTCGTGAAGAAGGCTTATAGTGTGTTAGTGTTTATTAACAGGGGGCTTGAGTTTAAGAGCCACGGGGTTATGCTGCAACTATACATGACCCTGGTGAGACCACATTTGGAGTATTGTGTGCAGTTCTGGTCACCTCATTACAGGAAGGATGTGGAAGCATTGGAAAGGGTGCAAAGGAGATTTACCTGGTTTGCAGGGTAGGTCTTATGAGGAAAGGTTGAGGGAGCTAGGGCTTTTCTCTTTGGAGCGGTGGAGGATGAGAGGCGACTTAATAGAGGTTTATAAGATAATGAGGGGGATAGATAGAGTGGACGTTCAGAGACTATTTCCTCGGGTGGATGTAGCTGTTACAAGGGGGCATAACTATAAGATGCAGGGTGGGAGATATAGGAGGGATGTCCGAGGTAGGTTCTTTATTCAGAGAGTGATTAGAGTATGGAATGGACTGCCTGCTGTGATAGTGGAGTCGGACTTTAGGAACTTTCAAGCGGTTATTGGATAGGCACATGGAGCACACCAGAATGACAGGGAGTAGGATAGCTTGATCTTGGTTTCGGACAATGGTCAGCACAACATCGAGGGCTGAAGGGCCTGTTCTGTGCTGTACAGTTCTATGTTCTATATTGACTTTCAAAGTGGCACCGTGTTCCTGAAGTAGTGATACATGTGGATATATACATGGGGGGGGGGGATATTCAACGTACATTAAATATATTTAGGGCGTGATCTGCTGGCCGCATCTTGCCCGAATGGGAGCAGAGTGAGGTGATCCCTCTTCTGGGATCTACCCTGCTCGCCACGCCTTGTGAGATCTAACGCGATCTCGCTAGATGTTATGATCTGAATATCGTCCATTGTGGCGAGATCACTTTACTTTTTAGCAAATCTGCACATTGGAGTGAGACTAATGTGCACACCCACCATCGACCTACCCAAGGTGTTGGAGCTAACCCTCTGGCCTTGGAGACCTCGGGTGAGCGTTGTTCACTGCTGGCCTCTGTGGTAAACCACTGTTGCACCTGTATTAGGTGATGTACGGTAGGACCTGTACTACAGGTTTGCCGGTGGTCCCTGCCTGTATAAATATGCATGTCCTCCAGCCAGCAGCCATTTCGCCAGCTGCTGTGGGAGGCCACACATCTGATAGCAATAAAGCCTCAGTTGGATTCAATCGTCTTTGTCCAATTGATCGTGCCTCAGTCTCCACAAATGGAGACCAGATGGCATGGCACTGGTGGGGAGCTCCCAGGGAATGAGAGGCACACAGGTGCCTGCCCTCTGGGCCGGGTGGAACACTGGCATAGTGTCAAGCTGGTAGTACCAAGCTGGCATTTTTCCCATGATGGGAAATGGGACAGGGAAGGGCTGAGGACCCCCTTATCAGGGAGTTGGGATTTTGGGGAGGGGGGGGACGGACGAGAGATCGGGACACCATTTCAGCCATGTCGGGGCAGTCCCCACTGAGGCCCTGCACCTACCCATGTGGGTGTTCAATAGTGTTGTTTCTCGGTGCACCAAGTGCCAGGAGAAGGGGGAGGGGTAGGGGTAGGGAGGAGGGGGCGAGCGGTAGGGAGAAGGGGAGGGGTAGGGAGGAGGGGGAGGAGGGGAGCGGGGGAGGGAGGGGGAGGGATAGGGAGGAGGGGGAGGGGTTGGGGTGGGGCGAATGTGGGAAGGAAGGGGCGGAGGGGAAAGGGGGAGGGGAAGGGGGGAAGGTAGGGGGGGCGGGTAGGGAGGAGGGGGAAGGGGTAGGGGTATGGAGGTGGGCGGAATGGGTGAGGGGGGAGGGGATGGGGGGGCGGGTAGGGAGGAGTGGGAAGGGGTAGGGGTATGGAGGTGGGGGGAATGGGTGAGGGGGGAGGGGAAGGGGGAAGTGGGGAAGGGAAGGGAGGTGAAGGGGAAAGGGAGGGGGGTGGAGGAAGGGAGGGGGGTAGGGGAAAGGAGGGGGGAAGGGAGAGGGAAGGATAGGGAGGAGGGGAGGCGGGGTAGGGAGGAGGGGGGGATGGTTGGGGAGGGGTAGGGATGAGGATGGGAGGGGGAGGGGGTAGGGGTAGGGTGATGATTGGTATAAATATTGGCCTTCACGCCCATGATCTTGCCTAACTCACCGTGGAACACGCCCTGGTACCTTCAGAGGACATCTTGAAAAACGCTGTTTGAAATTTTAAAGATTTCCAGCCAATTTAGTTTAATTCGCTGTAACCAGTCCCTTCCCAGCAGGCTTGGCCTGTGGCCCTCTATTTTTCTTCTTATGGAAGTTTACTGTGAGCAGGCCTTCTGTGAAATTGCCAGGCCGAGAGCGAGAATTCTTCCATGTGGGCGTCACTGGAAAGGCGTCCCCACCCCAATAGCCCTTGAACTGCGTGACTCACTCAGCCATTTCAGAGGGCAGTTCAGAGTCACCCACATTGCTGTGGGTCTGGAGTCACATGTAGGCCAGACCGGGTAAGGACAGCAGATTTCCTTCCCTAAAGGGCATTAATAAACTTGATGGACTTTTACAAGGATCAATGAATGTCACATGGTCACCGTTACTAGACAAACTTCATATTTCAGAGGCTGGATTCTCTGTTTTTGGGACTATGTCCCCATGCCGTCAGGAAAACTGAGGTCTTTTATGCCTGGAAAACTGGCGTCAAAAGGCCACAGATTCCCCATTTTGCTGGGGGCTAGCAGGCAGCATCGTGGAGCTCGCAGCTCCAGCTGCCGATACGGCCCCCAGCACTTCCTGGTCAGAGGCCGCGCATGCACACAGCGGCGGCCTGCCGCGGCCGCGCCGTGCTCCGTGGCGGACTCAGCCCGCGGACCTGAACCGGCAAAACAGTGCCCCACATTGCCCCCAGCCTCGAATGAAGCCCCCCCGCCCGGCGATCGGCCCTCTCCCGACTGTGGCGGCCCCGGACTGATTCCGCAGCCGCCAGACGAGGATCACGGGTAGTGGAACCATGTTAGAACCACGGCGTCGGGAATTCGGCCGGTCGGCAACGGAGCATCGCGGCGCGGGCCTCAGGCAATGGCCTGAGGCGGTGGATACTCGGCGTACGCCGATTTTCGGAGGGCGGAGAATTGAAGAACAGGCGCCGCTGCCGATTTTGTGCGCGAAAACGGTTCTCCGCCCCATTGCCGAACGCGATTTCGCCGTCGTGAGCGGAGAATCCAGCCCCAGATCTTTATTAATTGAATGTAAACTCCATTAGCTGCCATGGTGATATTTAAACCCACGTTCCCCCATCACCCTAAGTCTCTGGGTGACAAATCCGGTGATTTTGCCTACGCCACAATTCCCCAGTGAATCAGCAACCTGTTTAATCCTGGGTGGGAGGGGGTAAGAGGGGCCCAGAAACAGGGGCACAGGGGGCCATGATTTCTCTCCCTAGCCCTGTCTCCAGCCTAGGAGGAGCTGGCTGGTCTCTGAAAATGAAACAAAAAATGAAAATCACTTATTGTCACAAGTAGGCTTCAAATGACGTTACTGTGAAAAGCCCCTAGTCGCCACATTCCGGCGCCTGTTTGGGGAGGCTGCTACGACAATTCACCTAACAATAGCCCTGGATTCAGGAATGAGTTCTTCAGTGTGCCCACCCTCCAGGGATTGAGGATCAACAAACTCCCAGGACACTGTCCTGTGCAACGCTGGTGAAAAATCATCAAAGCATTGAAACATTTTTGTTTTTGTCATTTTCTTCGACATTTCCCGTTATAAAAATATTGAAAATGGTTGGTAAAATGGCGTTTGGCTGCCCGGAGGATATTATCCAATTGGGTAAAGGGTCTTTTGCTTTCCACTTGGGAGTGGGATGCAGTGCGTCACTAAGATGGTTGCATTGGCCGACTAATGGCTGTAACGCGGGGGACAAGTCATGTGAGGAAACCTCCAGGAATACATTCCATCATAGTTGGCCACCCTAGCTCCCCTCTCGACTACTACCTCCACATTGGGTTGCAAACTTTGGTTGAATGTTGTTCCAGAGCATGTGAGCTCTCTCCCTTCCAACTGCCCCATCCAGTTAAACAACCTCCTTCTCCCATTTTCCAATATTTTCATAACAAATAGATGAAAGAGTTCAAAGAAGATAACAGGCGGGATTTTCCGGCCTCCCCAGTCGCGCTTTTCTCGGCGGCGTGCCGTTCGCTGGCGGCGGGTTCCTCTCTTCCCGTCGCTTGTCAGCGGGATTTCCCATGGAGGCCACCCGTGAAGTGTTGCTACACAGACGAACCAACACGGTTGCGAATGGTACAACGCAGTTTTATTTCAGACATCTATTTACACTGGTAAACTGTTTACTGAGGTTCGATCATGACCCTTGATTCTGTGGACCTATTCCTAATTCTATCGTGTAGTGGCACTCAGCACATGGTGGATGTCTGAGTGGCTTGTAATGAGCTCTGTGCCCTGAGCCGTCTCCTGCTCGAGTGCCCAGGAAGTGTCGTGTTCCCTGTTTTGCACTGTGTATGCCCTTGCCTGTGATTGGCTGACGTGTTGTGTGTGTTGATTGGTCCGTTGATCTGTCCATCAGTATGTATGTATGTATGTGCTATGATGTTTACCTGAATATCATGACAACCCGGACACCCGCAAGCTGGGGCGCGCTACCAGCGGGAAAAGAGAATCCCAACAGTTGGAGAGTTCCGGCCAACATTACATGAAACACCCCAACGAGCATCAGGGTTGGGGGTCAGCTGGAAGAATAGCGTTCTTCACTCTCAGCCTAGATTGAAACTTAAAGAATGGAAGAAAGGTCAGTTGAATTCGATAGTAGCATGGCCTCATTGTCCGATATCCATGCCTGAGTCAGCAGCTTCCAAAGAATTCAACTTGGGGTGGCACGGTGACGCAGTGTTTAGCACTGCTGCCTCACGGTGCTGAGGATCTGGGTTCAATTCTGGCCTCGGGTCAGTGTCCTTGTGGAGTTTGTACATTCTTCCCAGGTTTGCGTGGGTCTCACCCCCACAACCTAAAGATGTGCAGGGTAAGTGGATTGGCCGCGCTAAATTGTCCCTTAATTGGGGGGAAAAGAAGAATCGGGTACTCTAAATTTATTTTAAAAATAAAGAATTAAACTTGCCGTGCAAAATCGAACTTGGGAAGTCTTCAGAATTATGTGTGGGTACAACAAACCTTGTATTTATATAGCGCCTTTAATATAATAAAACGTTGCATGGTGTCTCACAAAGCTAAATTTGAACCTGAGCTGCATTGGCCGGCACCTTGGTCAGGGATATAATTATTAAGGAGCATCTTAAAGGACAAGAGGTAGGTTTGGGGAGGGAATTCCAGAACTAGGGGCCTATGCAACTGAAGGCGTGACAACCAATGGTGGAGCAGATTATTTCAGAGCGTGCTGGGGATTACAGAGATCTGAGGCCATGGAGGGAATTTGAAAACTAGGATAAGAATTTTAAAATTGAGGACTTGCTTAATTAGGAGACAATTTAGTTCAAGCACAGAGGTGATATGGGAACGGGGCTCGGTGCAAGTAAGGGCACAGACTTGTGATATTATCATAAATATTAGAACTGCAAGGGTTAATGAAGTGTCTAGATCAGCCACTAGTGGGAGCTAGAGTTACAAGTATATAAGACATTGATGCTAAGCTTTGTGGGGGAGAGAAGTGAAGGAGTTAGCTAGAGCATAGACTGAAGGAAAGATAGTGTAAGAGCAGATCATAGTTTATTATAGTGTAGAGTATTATCAACTGTGTATTATTTAGAAGTACGTGTCAAATCCAAATTAGTAGTGTTAATAAATTTATAGCTTTGTTCAAGTTAAAGCTATTTTGTGGTCTTTGTGAACAGTACGCCAACCAGCCTGAATTTAGCATCACAAAAAACACCACAGCAGTGATGGACAACCTAGGCTGGTGAGTGGGCCGCAAGTCCTCAGCATTATAGAGATCAAAGATCAGGATATAAATAGTCATTTTATTAGTAATATATGGTAACAGAAACTTTTTACAGAAAGTAACATTCAGTAGAACAAAAGTCACTCGTATAAATATTCATTAGCAATTTTGGACATCACATCTTTGATTTGCATAAACATTATTAATATGTGACCCGTGTGTTGACTTTAATTCTGCTTAAAAATCAGCCTGACAGTCAAGTCTTTAGCACGTGCAATGTAAACAGAATAAGCCATGGAAAGAAAAATAATTTTGGTTAATTCACAAAGATAAAACATTCTCAGAGTATGCACGCCTCAAATCCCTTCAGTATATTTTTGTATAGTGCTTTCTCCAGAAAACACTGATTTTTCTGTCATATAATCACCTGGGTTCCAACGCCCCCCAGCTAACCAAAATAGCCACGTGAGCCCAGTGAGTTTCAGCCAACTATCCAACTGTGGACAGCATCACATCCCTGCCCAATGCCATTACTGGCTAATTGTCACAAACCTAACATGGGCATTTTCTAGTCAATGGGTACCGATAAAGGGCAGGAACGCTGGCTGAATGTCATGGAATAAGTTGGAATTTCAGAATGATTGTACTGAGACAAACGCCATCATAGGTGCAGAACTGAACTTTTCCTTTAAATGAATGTGCAAACCACGATCAGTCGACCGTGTAAGTGCAGTGAATACAAATACCAATTGATTAAAACAAGCTCGGATGTAGGACTTTCAGCCTTTTTGATCTGATCCTTTCAGAATGTTTACCCTATCTCCTACAGTTACTTGCTAATCCAATGTCTTGCAGCTACAGATTCACTTAGAGAGTTGCCCACACTTAATAATAATAATCTTTATTGTCACATTGTGATCCTGAATCGCATTCCTAACATTAACTCGACACTGGCCGTGCCGTGTATCCGCAGTGACCGAGCGAGTCCACAGGGATTGGCCTCTGGTCAAAGTTCTGGCCTTGTGACCATTCCCAATTCAACCAGAAGGGCCGAGTTGGTGCTTCGCAGGTTTTCTGCCCTTTTCCATCTCCCAAAGGTGTTGACTCATCAGAGCTTTACTGCTAAACCTCTTAGTTTTTCTACTTCAAGAGCCTGTTGTAGAGCACGGGTGGTCGGAAGCAAAACCAAAAACGTTTTTCCTAAGAGGTGCAACAAGACTTGAAGCTGTGGGAGGTGAGAGTGCCCACGAATTCTCCCAGTGTTGGCTTCAGTAATTCATCTAAGCTGCTGAGACAGAGCATCGATCGTACTACCTGCTAAACCAGCAGTAAGTTCTGAGCAGAAAAAAATTGTTCAACTCTTTCCTAATTCTTTAAACAAAGCAGGATGATTGACACTGAACTGTAAACCAAAGGTTGTCAGTTTGACACTTCATCAATGACCCCAATGGTACCCATCTGTATTTTAACCAATCTGGCTCAGAATAGCCTGCCTGGCACATTGAACTTATTCTGGTTAATTCCAAGTAGTATTTTGCTTGATTAAAAAAATGAAATTGCCCGGTTATTTGAATTAAGCATTTTTAATAAAACAGCGCAAAACGTTTTGTTTTTATTGAACCACTTTCATTTGAATTACCAGATAACACGGATTAAGCAACTTGGAATTAAATGTAGACTGCTTGCCGTTCTGATTTCCTGCATTTGCAGATTTTAATTTCTTTTAACTTTGTGAGTTTTAGAGAAGGATTGTCTTGATTTTTTAAAATAAGTTTACAGTACCCAAATTAGGGGCAATTTAACTTGGCCAATCCACCTACCCTGCATATCTTTGGGTTGTGGGGGTGTGACCCACGCAAGCACAGGGAGATGTGCAAACCCCACACGGACAAGTGACCCGGGGCTGGGATCGAACCCGGATCCTCAGCGCCGTGAGGCAGCAGTGCTGACCACCGTGCCGCCCAAGGACTGTCCTGATGATTGAGGCCCCCAACTTTATTGACGACAAAGAGCTAATTCAAATGTTGCTATGAAAGACTGGTATCAGAAATCTATAGCGTTAGCTTTCAAGTGAGCTGTATAATACAAATTGGTCTTGTGAAGGTGCTGAATTCTTTGACATCGTTGCAGACTGTTTAGCTCTTATATACACATATATGGCAGTTAAATCTTACAATTGCATTGCTTCTGTGAGTACATAGAGATAGCCTCCCTCGGGCCAGGCTCGCACAGTTATATTTTAAACCCCCTAGGTTCCTGAAGAGCACTTAAATGTTTTATGTCACATTCAAATTCCTCTGAACTTACGTTCTGCAGATATATTTTAAAAGTTATTTTAAAAGAGCTTGAAGCACAGGTCTCAGTGGTGGGGCGGAGAAGTTTCAAGACTGAATGTTAGACTGGATGGACTATGTTTTCCCACCAAAAGCCCCAATCTTTGTCCTCACCAAACTGTGGCTGAGCAAGATGCTTGAAGTGGTCGGATGTTCAAGCTCACCTTCCCTTGTCCACTGACCTTTCTTTGGTTTTCTGCCTTGCTGTTGAAACTTATGGTGCACAAGAATTAATCTCAGAGGAGAAAGAAATAGATAGAATTCCCATCCTCCTTAAGCACCTCAGAAAAACCACCCGTTGTGGTGAACCACTGTAATAGGAGATGTAAGGTAGGACCTGCACTACAGGTTCGCCGGTAGCTCCTGCCGGCTGGCTCCGCCCACGGAGAACTGTATAAATATGCATGATCTCCAGTCAGGAGGCCACGCATCTGACTGTAATAAAGCCACAGTTGTACCCAACTTTAGTCTTTGTGCAATTCATTGTTCATCACCCATGTGATGGATGGAGTATCATGGAGTGTGGACTTGTTTCTTTAATGTAAATTTAGAGTACCCAATTCTTTTTTTTTTCCTAATTAAGGGGCAATTTAACGTTCACAATTCACCTACCCTACAGATCTTTGAGTTGTTGGGGTGAGACCCACGCAGACACGGGTAGAATGTGCAGACTCCACACGGACAGTGACCCGAGGCCAGGATCGAACCTGGGTCCTCAGCGCTGTGAGGCAGCAGTGCTAACCACTGCACCACCGTGCCGCCAAATGGATACTTTTTGGGGATTGAAAAGAGCATCATCAAATTAAAGTTAAACTGGCTCATATTTCACTTTGGGGGAGAGGACATTTGATAGCTACGAAACCCTCTGACCTAAAATTATATGTCAGACCCAGATGGGGGGAATTTCACATTTAAGGTAAGTGACTGAAGGCAAAAGAAAAAAGATGAAGAGGAGGAATAACTGGAGAATTGAATCTGGCAATAAAAATATTTGTCGACAAAAAACAGACTGAAAGTGAGTGACCAAAATGGGTTTTGCTACACTGCGAAAGTATCCATCCTTCAAAAGTACTTTATTGTCCCTAAAGCACTGTGAAGTCTCAGGTAGGCATGACAGAAACTGTGACTGTGGGCTATCCAATATGAACTGTATGAGCCTTTGATTGGGAAACTAAACTCAAGTGTACCAAAGTTAAAACTATAAAACTATACAAGCAAACAGTCTCCCACACATGACAATCTGCTATGCCGATGAGATCAAAGGTTCAATAGGTCATTGACTGAAATACTGCAGCGCTGTCTTACATAGAGCTTCACAATGATATTTCTATAAGAAGTTATTCTGTACAATACGAGGTCGGGTCATCGCCTTGAATTTTCATGCTTCGTGGAGATGTCACGTTATGATTACTGGAACAGGTTCGAAGTGGGAATATTTTGAACCCACATGCCCCAAGTGAGATACTGATTACTATTCCTGTCACAGTGAGACTAAAGAAGGAGGGCGGACGCCATGAAACCCATCTTCTAATTAGCACGTAAAGGCTCAACTCTTTACTCAATAGATGGGATAAACAAGAATGCACCACAAGGACCTGCAGATGCTTCACATACGACTTGTGTCACTGACAACAATAGGTTAGTCATTTTGCCAAACCCAAAGTCGGGTGAGAACACAAGGGCATATCAGTTGGGCACTGGTGCTCATGAACTTGTTTTGTGATGATTTAATTGGAAGAAAAAAGCCTCAACAACTCATTAATACTTGTGCAATGTTAAATACAGAGAAACGTAGAGAGAAAAAGAACTGCACCTGAAAAAAATAGGACTTATAGCTTTTGGGATACACTTTAGAAATTTTCACGCAGCTGGTTCAAAAGCCAACATTCTACTCGTGATCACCACCACGTGTTGGATACAAAGGATACCTCAGGTCTTTATATAATGAACTCATGGAGAATAAAGATTGTGACACTGGCGGGGGAAGCGACCACATCACAATTTGGTGGGTAGTCTGCAACACCAACAAAATATTAGGTGAAAAGTGATTTAAAAAAAATAAAACCTCAGAAGTATCAGATTTTTAAAAAGAAATCAAACATTTGACAAAATATTTAGCTTTTAAAAGGAATTGCACAGTTTGAGATCATATCCGCTGTGATGAATATAAAAATTGGTGCATTTGTTCGACACAGCTATACAAATGGAGCAGGGGTTCAGTCACGGACCAGAATGGTCCAAACGTCTGGAAGTTATGATCGGATGTGGGGGAGGAGGAAAACTTGAATAATTCAGACCCTTTGTTGAAATAATGAAGGAAGGGAATCTCCAGATACCAAACATAAGAAAATTAAGAGCAGTACAAAATTCTGTAAAAATGAATTATACTCCAGCTACTCTAAATGGTTAACATTTTCAAGACTGTACTTGTTTTTAAATATATTTTTGAAATTTCAGAAACTAATAATAGACTTTTCACAATGCCTGCTATTATAACAGTTAAAGCCTGGTTCGTAAAGCCTTGCTTAAGTTTTTTAAAAACTTACAATTATTATAATTTGACAAGACGTGCTATAAGCTAACATGCTCCAGGTGAGAGATAAAGCATACATTGCCCTACAAAAACTGTGCTTATTTACAGTCCTGTTCAAAAATCAAAATTTCATTTGTTTTTTTTAGAAAAAACGATGTACTTAAGAGTAGCACAAGATCAACAATTCATCAATAGGGCTTCTTCGAACACGTACTCAGGAGGTGAAACATTCTGGAATTTTGACTGTGCGGAAGACCCAGACAGAATTGATTCATTGTGGCTCCAAAAAGGTTGTTTTCTCTGACAAACTGTTTTCCAGATGGACAAGAATTAATCAAAATTTGCTAAAGTAACTGGAGCGACAAAAATGAAATCATTAAACCCACAGGTTCATCACAAGCCGCCGCGACCTTTGGAGTCTTAGCTGTTCAGGCTTTGAGGCCTAGTTCACTGCGGGCCCAATTAACAGGCCGCATCCTTAAACAAAAGCTCAGCAGAGTGAATCCTTCCCACAGACGACGTGACTGAATGCTGCAAGAATATTCACCTGCAATGCAGTCGTTTCTCTATCTCTCGGACTTGACTTTGTATCGCAGGACGAGGTAGGCCAAGAGACGCAAAATAATGAAAAAAATACCGAGGACGATGAAATCCACATAAAGCTTGCCGTCCTGCACATCCAACTCTTGCAGAACTTTCTTTGGTTCCTTAAAAGGACAAAACTCAGTATTGCAGGTCAGATTTTTTCTCTCCAGTCCATATATTGACAAGATGACACCCTCGAAGCCATACCTGTTTCAGCGAGAAAAAGGACAAGCAAACAGCATTGTTACTCTTTTGAAATAAATTGCTATTGCAAATGTATCTTGTTTATGTTACGTCCTTGATCGCACCAAAATTAGAAAGCCTTAAGCTCTACATTATCCAGACAGCACCTTGCCCCACCATCAGATCTCAAGGCATAAGGCATTCTGATCTTACACCCTTACTGATCTTATTGATTAAAGTCAATGTCAACTCAGAGGAATCGAGATTCGGAGATGAGGGAGAAAGGATATGCTGACAGGGTTAGGTAAAGAGGAGAATCTGAAGTAGAATATTAACAGTGGCATATACCAGGTGACCAATTGGCATGCTTTTGTTCTGTGGGATTAATGTAATTCAATGTAACTCAGCAGGCCCAGCAGTTGGGATCAATACAGTTGCCGTCAGCATCCTTCGGTTTCGAAAGGGCTGGAGGGGTTCCACCCCGATCACAACAACAACTTGTATTTATGCTGCACCTTTAACATAACAAATCATCACAAGGCCCTTCACAGGGACATTATCAATCAAAACTTGACTCTTGAGCTCTTGAGTCATAGAAAGAGACATCAGGGCAGATGACTTCAAACATGATAAAAAGAGGTAGGTTTGAAGTGTAGCCATCTGGGATGGCCACTTACAACAAGAAACATGGACGTTCGCAAAGCCCAAAGGGAAATGTGGACAATGTAAGATTCAGGCAGGCACAGAGCCTGAATGTATATTTGTGAGCAACCCCCAACCCTCAACCGCTTAGCATTTTAATGGCCCATCTCCGTAAGACAAAGGATTGATACTCAGGTAACCGATACAATCCCAGACATTTCGGCGCCACTCCCTGTACTCAGGAAGCATAAACAACAGGGTCAATGACTGCTTAGGACACGCCCAGCCATCAAGGCACCCGCCCCTTTTAGGTTCAAATCGAATACAGTGATCGAGAACTACCCAATTAAAGGGGTCCAAACATAAGGACCGCCCAAAAGAGCACGAAACTCCCCAAGGATAAAGAGAGAGACCGACATGCGTTCGGCCTCTCTTGGACCTGGTGCTCCGGCAACGTCCATCTCCAATTGTAGCACCTCCAGAAGCAAGTTCAAGTTCAACGCCCGCTACCAGACGGATGAGCCCAGCTGAACAGCAGTTACTTCTCCAGACCCAGTAGATCCAGATTCGAACAAAGGCCACTGTTCCTCTGACCTAAGCCGGGTGCCTGAAGTTAAGTCCAGGTTGTCATAGTTGTTAGGTGTAGTTTAACTACTAGTGTTTATGTTGCATGTGTAAGTTAATCTTGTGCGTAAATAAAGTACCATTGATCTTGAACTAACTAACTGGTTGTTTGGCTCTTTGATCGATACCCGGTTGAACCTTGTGGCGGTATCATTTTATACCTGGCGACGCTGAGCAATATAATATAGATATCTAAAGAAATAAGGGCAACCTTATTGATTGCCATATTTATAGCAGGTAAAAAAGGCAACAGAAGGAGTGTCTTAAAGGAATAGAGAGGGGTAGAGATCTCTACCATAAGGTGGAAGGGTTTAAGGAGAGAATTCCAGCACTTAGCGCCAAGACAGCTGAAATTGCAGGTGGAGAGATTAAAATTGGAGTTTTGTGAGATGTCAGAATCGGAAGAGCTCAGGGATCCTGAAGGTTTGTTGGGAATGCAGGAAGTTTCAGATAAGAAAGCCATGGAAGGATTTGAAAACAGCATTGAGCATTTTAAAATGGAGGTATGGCAGACAAAGAGGCAATGTAGATCAGCTAGCATGAGAGTGTTGGTGGTGTTTATCGAAGCACCATCAACCTGAGATTTATAACTCTGTTTCTCTCTCTACTCAGAAGCTGACTTTGAGTACTTCCAGCATTTCGTCTTTTTAGTCCATATTTCCTGCATCTGCATTGCTGTTGCAATATTCCAGATTAATAGTCCATTTTGCACGTGTCTGAGCGAATCCATACTCTAGAATCAGAAGTGTTCCTGTTTACCAAGGGCAGACTAGCAACTAACTGGGCAAAACATGAAGATGGACTCAGTTCCCCTAAATTGTGTTGGTTAAGCTGAATGGAACCAATGGGTCAGAATTGGAAATATAATTTTTTTTAAAAAGTATATTTCTTGAGGTTTTACATTTTGAGAAAACCACAACAAAATCAGAAGAATCATTCAGCACAGCAAGCAAAAAAATGACTCCGCATACATGACTACAGAGGGAACAGGAGAACAGAGGTATAACTAGCTCAATGCAATTATTAGACGTAACTTGATGCCTCAATAATCCCCACCAGGGAACTAGGGGAAACAGGTTAAGGCCATGAAAACATGGTAAAATGGTGCACACCGTCCCACACAGCAATTGCTCGCAGTTGCCACGAGAGTTCAGGATAAACTCTGGTCGCCATGTCCGGCGCGCACCAATATATATCACCCTCAACTCCAGCAGCGCCAATAACACACTGCACCTCCTGTCCTTGGATACCAGATCTATCTGCACCCATACAGGAACCAATCATGGATTCTTTACACCCACCCTTAAAAAAAAAGTAACGTACAACGAAAATACCCGAGAACCCAAATTCTAAAAGGGTGTTACATATATATCACATAACCCAACATAGCCCCAGTCTCAGGCCCAGAAAAGAACCAACATCACTCATAGATTAACATAGAATTTACAGTGCAGAAGGAGGCCATTTGGCCAATCGAGACTGCACCGGCTCTTGGAAAGAGCACCCTACCCAAGGTCAACACCTCCACCCGATCCCCATAACCCAGTAACTCCACCCAACACTAAGGGCAATTTTGGACACTAAGGGCAATTTAGCATGGACAATCCACCTAACCTGCACATCTTTGGACTGTGGGAGGAAACCGGAGCCCCCGGAGGAAACCCACGCAGACACGGGGAGAACGTGCAGACTAGAGCACAGACAGTGACCCAAGCCGGGAATCGAACCTGGGACCCTGGAGCTGTGAAGCAATTGTGCTATCCACAATGCTACCGTGCTGCCCTCCATACATTTATACTCAGAGGACTAGCAGCAATTATGATCACTTCCAAGAAAGAACAAAGGACGGAGAACTAGAACTAGCAGGAGTGGATCACATGGTAACAAAGGATCAGGGCCCTATCATGGGTCCGTATTCCCCCCTGAACGCTCATCACCCATTAATGAAGACGAGAACAAGCTGTTCATTCAAACAAGAAAGCGTCCCCGACCATTAGGGGGAGCAACAGGATATCAACCAAATTACAGGACTCTGCTCAACCCCAAGTCCCCGTGCACAGAGGAAGCATAACCCAGCCTCTGAGGATGTCTCTAATGTGTGCCTTCGCGAAGGGACATCTCAAGCTCCAGGGGGCGACGTGATATCAACCACAGCACCGGACCTGGCTTAGCCCAGCACATTATGACACACAGGAATCAGTACCCCCAGGTACAATAAGGGAAGCCTCCCATAGACCACTGGACAAGACCAGGATTTATAACAGTAAGAAGTCTTACAACACCAGGTTAAAGTCCAACAGGTTTGTTTTGAATCACGAGCTTTCGGAGCGCTGCTCCTTCCTCAGGTGCAGGAGCAGTGCTCCGAAAGCTGGTGATTCAAAACAAACCTGTTGGACTTTAACCTGGTGGTATGAGACTTCTTCCTGTGCTCACCCCAGTCCAACGCCGGCATCACCACATCAGGATTTATAACAGCACACTGTTCGCCCAGATGAACAGAAAAACCTCGAAGGGAAGAATGTCTGCGCTGATCAAGAAAGATTAGCCACCGCCCTGAATTGCACACCATCAGAAGAAAGATATTGTGGGAAACGACAGCGCTTCCTCAACAGAGACGCAAACATTGCTTCCACATGGAAACCCCAACCACAACGAGGAGGACACTCAGGAAACCACCATATAAGACCACTTGGACGATGTGCCTAATTCTCCGTTGGAACATACCCCCACATGAGAGAAGGGCTCCAGCAAATGTAAAGGCAGGACAAACAGTCTCTCTAAATCAATCAATGATTGACCAAACCCACCTCGGCGTGCGCCACCACTCAATTCCTCCTCTTCTAACAGCTCTAAAGCAAAAAGATACCAAAAAATCCATTCGAACCACAAGGAAAAGTCATAAGGAACCCAGTCCTCTCCACGATACATAGCCAGCCTGGGACATCGAAGGAGACAAGTACGGATTTACTCATTTATTCTCTGCTGGGATGTGGGCTTTGCTGACCAGCTCAGCGTTGTTGCCAATCCCTAACAGCCCTTTAACTGAGTGGCTTGCGAGGCCGCTTTGGGAGAGCAGTTTAGAGTCAACCGCATAACCGTGGTTCTGGAATGTAGCCATCTGGGATGGCCACTTACAACCAGGAACAGGGAAGGTCGCAAAGCATAGCGGGAAAAATGGACATTGCGAGATTCAGGCAGGCTCAGAGCTTGAATGTATATTTGCGAGTGAGGATTCCAGACAGTATCGAAACCCCCAACCGATTAGCATTTGATGGCCCATGGCCGCCAGACAAAGGACTGATACTTGAGCGACCGATACAACACCAGACATTTCGGCGGCCCTCCCTGTACTCGGAAAGCGTAAACAACAGGGTCAATGACCGCTTGGGACACGCCCAGCCATCAAGACACCCGCCCCTTTATTGGTTCGAATCGAACACTGATCAGGAGTTACCCAATTAGCGGGGTCCAAACCTAAGGACCGCCCAAAAGAGCGCGAAAACCCCCCCAAGGATAAAAAGAGAGACCACCATGTGTTCCGCCTCTCTTGGACCTGGCGCTCCGGCAACATCTACTTCCAAGTGCTGCACCACCAGAAGCAAGTTGAAGTTCAACACCCGCTACCAGACGGATGAGCCCAGCTAAGCAGCAGTTACTTCTCCAGACTCGATAGATCCAGAATCGAACAACGGCCACTGTTCCTCTGACCTAAGCCGGGTGCCTGAAGTTAAGTACAGGTTGTCTTAGTCGCTAGGTGTAGTTTGACTAGTAGTGTTTATGTTGCATGATTAATTGTGTGTAAATACAGTACCCTTGACCTTGAACTAACTAACTGGTGTTTGGCTCTTTGATCGATATCCGGTTGAACCTTGTGGTGGTATCATTCGATACCTGGCGACTCTGAGCAAGAGAATATTGATATCCAAAGGAAGGAGAGCAACCTCATGACTGCCACATTTACAGAAGGTAAAAAAGGCAACAGGAATCACATGTCGGTCAGGCCAGGTAAGGATGACAGCTTTCCTTCCCAAAGATGTGTTGGGTAACTAATCCAGGTAATTGAGACCCACTTGAGGCCAATTAAAGGGGGCCAACTGGCATTTTCCAATCAGTCTCCAGTTAGATCCCTGCATGCGATGGGAGCCAGTTCCGACAGGCGGGCACCTGGCAACACATTGAGCTACAAGAGACAACAGGAAATTTGATAATACTTCGACAAAAGAGTGCAAAACACTTACCTGACATAGGAGACATAGGAGCTCCATTGTAGGTAGGTGGGGATGGTGTCAAAACTAACAAAGAATCCAGAGAACAGGAGCACTGGAATAGCGGTAACTGGACCCACAAACGTGGCAACCTAGAGGTAGGTGACGAGGCATAGAACAAACATTCAAATTAAAAGCACATAACTTTGCGAAGTTGACAACTATTTAAGTAAACTAACATGTAATGCATATTGTTGAACGCTTCTCGGTTCAGGTTTGTGAGAGTTGGTTGGCGGGTGCAGTGGTGCAATGTGTTGGATCTCCAACGAGGTGCCCGGGGGGGGGGGGGGGGTTTGTCAAGTGGGTTTTACATCTCAATCAGATGTCGTGGACTGGGAGACACCAAACGGAGGCCAGGATCTTCGCCGGGCCAAAGGGGAATTCCAAGCTTGTGGGCAGATTGCGTTCCTGGAACAAGATGGAATTGTATCCCCCCCCCCCCCCCCCCCCCCCCGCCACACAACAGAAACGTCAATAATTTACAACACCCAAAGAACGCGCAACATTGAACCGTGAAAGGTTATGATAGAGTAAATGGGGGGGGGGGTATAGTAGGGGGAGGGGGCAGTTATGGGCGCTTTGTTTTGTTTGGGGCAGAAACGAAAAATGGAGGTGGGCTTGGGGTGGCGGGATTAGGGTTGGGGGGAGTGGGGGTTGTTAGTTTTGTTACCTGTTGCCGAGGTTTGGCTTTTGTACTTTTGTATATATGAAAAATGCCTTCAATAAAAATATTTCTTAAAAAAAAGAGAAAAATAAGGGAAAACTGATTTACAATGGCAGAAAGGTTTGTAATCAGAGGACACGGACATAAGATAATTGGGCAAAGAAACAGAGATGAAGATTTTTTTCTATTGCAATGAGTTTTGATGATCTGCAGGGGCTAGGGAAGCTAACTCAATAGTAACTTCCATGAGGGGTCTGGATAAATGCTTGCAGGGGAAGAATTTGCAGGGCGATGGGGAGCGTCGGGATGTGGGGCTAATTGGGGAGCTCTTTCAAAAAGCTGACCCAGGCTCGATGGGCTGAACGGCCTCCTTCTGTTCTGGATCATTCCATGATCGACAGTCTTTGGGTAAGTTCACGTGGTTTCTGCACCGAGGCAGATTGTTACCTGTAAGGATGTGGATGCCGCACCAATCAAGAGTCCGAGTGACTGGGCCACTAATGCCGTTGCTGTGGCAAGACTGGCGAACAAGAGGAAGCGTGCAGCTTCGGGTGGCTGTGCTGTCATCCAGTACACAATGCTGCAGTACACAATGGGGCAGATCACCTGGGGGAAGGAAGACAACGGCTTAACCATGGAATCGACCCAATGTTTCCTCTCCAATCCTGTCGCATCACTTCTGGCTTCGAAACTCAAAACATCATTCAGCTCCACTGCTGTTGCGAAATAAAACCTAAATTGTAGGCCGGAATTCTCTGGTCGCTGTGATTCACTTTTCCCGCCGGCATCGTGCCCCCGCCGGCGGGCTTCCCGGCGGTGTGGGGTGGCTACAATGGGGAATCCCATTGACAAGCGGCAGGAGTAGAGAATCCCGGCGCCAGAGAATGCCGCGCCGCCGGCAAACATGCGGCTGGCGGACTGGAGAATTCCGCCTGTTGTTGTCCAACTCTAGACCTTCGGTGCCAAGTGGTGTTCTCAGAATAGGACCATTTGTCAAATGACCATTTGTTCATGGGGGACAGAAGAATCTGTTGTCAAGACCAATACGAGGCCTATTTTTAAAAGAAAATTGTTCTCGGATGTGAACATCGCTGGCTGGGCCAGTATTTATGCCCATCCCTAATTGCTCCCTTTAAGTCATCTACTACTCAGGCGTCTACTACTTGTGGCGCAGTGGGTAGCGTCCGTGCCCCTGAGCCGGAAGCTCTGGGTTCGAACGCCAGCCCTGGACGTGATGGCCGAGGAAGGTGTGTTCATAACGCGGCCAAACAAGTTGAGTGTCAATCTGCAAAATCCTTCCAAACATGCCAATGGCTGATGGTACAAATGGGAGAGGTTCCCGGAGCTACGCTTGAGCTGCCCCTCAGGCTATAAGCCCTGGCAACAGACTAGTACCTGTTTCGGAAATTACCAGCCATGGAGACTGACTAGATGCGGGAAGACAATTGAAATTGGAAGTGAGCGTTTTTGCTAGGCCATTTCAGGGGGTAGTTAAAGTTACATACATTGCTGTGGGTCTGGAGTCACATGGAGGCCAGGCTGGGTATTGGCAGCAGATTTCTTCCCCTGAAGGACACTAGTGAAGCAGGTGGATTTGAGTGACAATCTGGTAGTTTCATGATTATTAAGACTCCTCCTTTATTTCAGATTTGCTAACTGATTTTAAACTCTTCCAGCTGTTGTGACGGGATTTGAACTCGTGTCTTTGGAGCATTAGATAACAATGCAGGAGTGGGGACATGGCTTTGGTTAGAAATACAAGAATTTGGTACTATAGGGGGAGGCTATTCAGCGCATCATGTTGCTGTTGATTCTTCACTGGAGCGATATTAAGACCAATTCCATTGCCCTGTTCTCTCCCCGAGTCCCTGGGCAGGATTTCCCAAGCTTCCGCAGCGAAATCGCAATCGGCGCGGAAGTGGGGAATGGGCATTGACTCTGAAATCCGGCACGACGCCGCTCCCGCGATTCTCCGGTCCCCAGAGAATCGACACGAATCGCGCACGGGTGATCTATGCGGCGCGGGTAGTGGGCCATTGACAAAGGCCCCCCGTGGCAATTCACCAAGTGTAACTGGCCGAGTTCCCGACGACGTGGTTCTCTCATGGTCCCACTCGTCGGGAACTCGCCGTGGCGGCCGCGGACTCAGTCCGTGGCTGCCCTGGTGGGGGGGGGGTGGGGATCCTTCACCAGGGGTGGGGGGGGGGGGGCTCACAGACGGTCAGGCTATCGATCGGGGGCCACCGATCCGTGGGCGCGCGCAATCTCGGGGGGGGGGGGGGGGCGTCTATCTTTTTGGTGCCGGTCCGACTATCTTTTTTGTGTCCACCATGTCGCAAGGGACGGCCGACACAGGCCGCAGCCCTGCGTATGCGCGGACCCCGGCCGGACGTGCAGGGCCCCTCTATCGGCAGTCGGAGCTGTGAAGACTGCTCCAGGGCCCTGCCAGCCCCCCCCAGGTAGGAGAATCACTCTGGACTTTCTTCAGGAAAGTCCAGACTGATTCGCCCGCATTTTCACGCTGGAGTGGAGACATAGCCCCATTATTGAAGAATCCCCCTGTATCTTCCTCTATGTCAAACATTCCTCCAATTTTCCTGACAAGGAAGCAATAACTCCCGAGTCAAGCATTCCTTGCTTGCAGAATCCCTAGGTCTAAATACATTCATTCTAAGATCT
This sequence comes from Scyliorhinus torazame, assembly GCF_047496885.1. Taxonomy (NCBI): domain Eukaryota; kingdom Metazoa; phylum Chordata; class Chondrichthyes; order Carcharhiniformes; family Scyliorhinidae; genus Scyliorhinus; species Scyliorhinus torazame. The sequence continues at coordinate 11,828,739 of NC_092727.1, read as the reverse complement.
CTCCCCAATCTCTCAGTGACAATTTTTGTATGGTTGATCCTTTGTTGCTAAACTCTTAAATCAGAGGGAACAATGTTTCCCAATCACTATCAAAACCCTTCCTAATTTAGAATAAAAATCTCTATTAAATCTCCCCTTTAGCTTCCTCAGATTCACTGGAATTAACCCCAATACTCCTGGGAATTACCTTTAGAAACCAGAGTCCAGCTATTTGGGAGAGAGGTTAGAAAACAGGTCTTCATACAAAGGGTGGGTGTTTGGAACTCTTTCCACAAATAGCAGTAGATAATAGTTCAATTAATAATTTAAAATCTGGGATCGATGGGCCTTTTCCTGGGGTATTTGGGAAAGTGGATGGCGTTACGATACTGATCTCGTTGAAAGGCAGATCAGACCCAAGACGATTAATGGCCGCCCCTTGTTCCTACCGACCTCACTATTGACACACACTCCCGATTTAATACTTATTGAATGGAAAAACTGAATAGATATTTAAGCGCTACATACTTGAAAAGGAACATCCGCCATGGTTTTAGCCAAGTAGTAAGCCTTCAGGCTGTACCAGTAGTTGAGGTGCTCTCGTAGAAAAACAGACATCTCAAGTGGAACTGAAGTGAGAAAAGGAAATTAGCGGCTGAGACTTTCCACGGTGCACGTTTTCAATAACTAACAAAACAGTGCTACTTGCTGGAGAACTATTTAATGAAAACGCGGTGATAAGAGTCATTATGGCACAGGATGAGGCCATTTGCACCTCAGCCCCATGCTGGCTCTCTGTAGTCTGAATGGACAAGTAGGTTTTTTTTTCTCGGCAGGATCTGTACATCCCGGGGAATAGAGCTGCTCAACTTTGCATCAATGGTAAAAATGGAACATGGCGCAAGAATTTTTTTCGCTGTATTTAATGACCTGCTTATTTGCATTACATAGCAGCAGGGTTCAATTCCCGTACCAGCCTCCCTGAACAGGCGCCGGAATGTGGCGGCTAGGGGCCTTTCACAGTAACTTCATTTGAAGCCTACTTGTGACAGTAAGCGATTTTCATTTCATTTCAACTGGGCTGAGTTGAGTGGAAAATCTAGGGTGTCGCTGGCAATGCTGCACTTTCAGAGGTACTGCTTGTCAGGGGTGGCTTTAAACCAAGGCCCTGTCCTTTCAGAACCTCGGTACACTATCTCGAAGAAGAACAGGAGAATTCTCCCTGACGTTTAGCACAGTGGGCTAAACAGCTGGCTTGTAATGCAGAACAAGGCCAGCAGCGCGGGTTCAATTCCCGTACCGGCCTTCCGAACAGGCACCGGAATGTGGCGACTAGGAGCTTTTCACAGTAACTTCGTTGAAACCTACTTATGACAATAAGCGATTATTATTATTACGTCTTGGGCAATATTTATCTCCAATAAAACAGAATTTAAAAAGCACAGACAATCTGCTGATTAGCATTTTACTACTTGTGGGTTGCCACTGTATCACCTACTTTACAGTATTTACAATACTTCAAAAGCATTTAATTGGCTGTAAAGTGCTTTGTGATTGTAATTGTCTTTAATGTTGTGTTTGGAGATGTAGGTGCAGTGTCTCTGAAAATATAATCTTAAAAGATCAGCTCCAGTTCTATCCTTCATCGCTTCTCTATTTGGGACAGAACAATGATGTTGTGAAAGGCTCTGTATAAATGCAAGTCTTTGTCCCGATTGTTAAAGCACCTCCACTCAGGAGAAACCTGTTGTGTTCTGTGATGTAACCGTTGTAATGATGTACACAGAATACATAGTTGATTAAGTATAAAGGTGATTTATATCTAAACACATGGAAAAGATAACTAAGAACTGGAGCCATTTGGGATGGCCACTTCCAGAATGCAAAATGGACGCTCGCAAAGAATGAAGGGAGCTGTGGACAGTGTTAGGAAAACAAGCAGGCACAGAGCCTGTATGCATATTGGAGAGACAGCTCCCAGACGGAGTTGAAACTATAGGTGATGCACGATCAATGACCACTAAAGCGAGGTTGTAGTCCAACTGAAGGCTTTAATAAGCTAGATGTTTCCCCCAGCAGCTCAGGTACAGAAAGAAGGCTGCCGGGGCGGCACGGGTTCTTATACCCCGCCTTGCAGGGCGGAGCTACCATACAGCTTGACCAATAGGAAGCATACAATATCTACCAATGGTGTTCCAGCATTACCAGGTACCGTAATACCTCTACACAGACTACCACAATAGGTCAATTAACATATTGATTCCCATCTCCGGGAGCAAAGGAAAGACACTCAAGCAACCAATATTGTTTCAGACATCCCGGCGCCAGTTCCCCAACCAAAAGCACAAACAAAGCAAGGTCAACGGCCACCAAAGACACGCCCAGCCATCAGGGCACCCACCCCTTTACTGGTCAAGATCAATACCAGTGATCGAGAAGCGGCCCAATTAATTGGGGCCAAGTTTAAGGCTCGCCTAAAAGTGCGCGAAGCCCCTCCGGGTATAAGAAGGAACCCCCACAAGAGAATCGCTCTCTTGGATTCGGCTCTCAATGCGCAGAGACCCATCCACCAGCTGCACCAGAAGCAAGTAAGTTCAAGGTCAACGCTCGCTACCAGACCGACGACCCTAGCTGTTCTCCTGTATATCCTCAAACCCAACAGACTCAGATCCAAACAACGGCCATTGTTCCTCTGACTAAGTGGGCACCCGAAGTTAAGTATGGGCGTTAGCGTTAGAGATAGTTTAGTTTGTAGTACTGTTGTGCATGAGTAGATCTTACTGTGTGTGTAAATAAATAGTATTGACTTTGAACTAACTAACTGGTGTATTAGCTCTTTGATCAGTATTTGGGTTTGAACCTTGTGGCGGTATCGAGAGATACCTGGCGACTCTAAAGCAAACATAATTAGGATTAAGGAAGGCGACCATATTGACCGCCATATTCATAACCAGAGAAACAGAGCAACAGAACCTACTATACAGACAATTGCTACTAAATGAATTCAGTGAATTCGCCTGGAGCTACTCTAAGTGTGACTGTATTCTTGTACGTCTTACTACCAACCGCCGGGGGTGTTGAGTCAGGTGATAGATCTCTATCGCCACCAGCTGGTTGGCGGTCGCATTACTAACTATATGCAGAACTGTGCACAGGCATATCACAGGTATGGCACCACAAAACCCAAGAAGAAAAATGAAAGGCTAAAAGTTACAATCAAACAACATGAAAATAACATTCTTCCTTACAGGTCAGTACAGTTGGCATTAGAGCAGCAAACATGAGGAAGAGCATGGAGAAGAAGAGGCATCCTGTGTTGTTGAACACTTTCTCTGCTTCATCTCCAATGTTCAGGTAGAGCAGACCTATTAAGACGCCAATGCAGATGTGGGACATGAACCGCAAATGAGTCAGAACCTACAGGAGATAAGATAATGGAACCCACTGTGAGATTCCCAATGCAGAGCACCCCAAATAACCAAGTTTATCCAACTCAACAAACGCCCGCACACAATGTGATCAATTTTCCAATTCTCTCAACCATTGCAAACATTTGATCCCAGAACAGTTCCATGGCATCTTATTCTAGCTTAAGGTGATTTGCAAATCACACACAGCGAGTGGTTGGGGTCTGGAATGCGCTGCCTGGAAGTGGTGGTGGAGGCGGGTTCAATCGAGGCACTCAAGAGGGCATTAGATGATTACTTGAATGGAAACAGTGTGCAAGGGTACGGGGTAAAGGCAGGGGAACGACACTCAGCCATGATGCTCATGAGGAGACCTGGTGCAGACACGGTGGGCCAAAAGGCCTCCTTCTGCACCGTATGAATCCTGTGAGTCTGTGAAGTGTGGGAGCCCAGAAGGTGAAGGTTGGAGATAATGACAGAAAACTCGGTAGGTCTGGCAGCACCCGTGGAGACAGAAACGCAGTTAGCATTTCAAGTCGATGACCTTGCAACAAAACTGCAAGATGCCAGCAATAAGCATTTTAACGTAAGCGGCGAGCCAGTGAAAAGGAGGATCCAGGGAAAGAGCAGCGAAGGTGTGTGATTGGGTGAATGGCAGGAGTAATTAAATGATTATAAGTCCTCCAAACATGTCACAACTCTTTCCCTCTCCTTCTTTCCACCATATTTTGCTGTGGTTTGATGAAGGTGGTGGTCTGACTGTGAAAGCCCAAAACTCAATGCCGTCCTCCGCCCACAAGGGGTCGATGGCGAGCACTCAGGAATGGAAACACTGGGTGATTTCCCCCTTCCCCACCAGGGACGTTTACAGTCAGATGTAGCAACTCTGGTGGGGGGGTTGAGAGAGATGCAGCAGGGGGGGGTGGTTGCAGGAGGAGGGGAGAAAGGTGCAGCGGGGGGGGTCAGGGGGGAAGGGAGAGAGAGAGGTGCAGTGGGAGGGGGGGTGTTGCAAGGGGGAGGGGAGACAGGGAGGTGCAGCGGGGGGGTGTTGCAGGGGGAGGGGGAGGTGCAGCGGGGGGTGTTGCAGGGGGGAGGGGAGAGAGGGAGGTGCAGCGGGAGGGGCAGGGGGAGGGGAGAGCGAGAGGTGCAGTGGGGGGGGGGGGTGTTGCAGGGGAGAGAGGCAGGTGCAGCCCTGGGGGGGTGTTGCAGGGGGAGGGGGAGGTGCAGCGGGGGGGGGGGGGGGTGTTGCAGGGGGGAGGGGAGAGAGGGAGGTGCAGCGGGGGGGGGTGTTGCAGGGTGAGGGGGAGGTGCAGCGGGGGGGGGTGTTGCAGGGGGGAGGGGAGAGAGGGAGGTGCAGCGGGGGGGTGTTGCAGGGGGATGTGCAGCAGGGGGGGGGGTGTTGCAGGGGGGAGGGGAGAGAGAGGGGTGCAGCGGGGGAGGGGGGGAGGTGCAGGGGGAAGCAGATCTTTTATTGGACTACTTCATTACTTCCCGAAGAGCTGAAGTGAATTGTCACCACCACCCCACCCCTTGCACCCAACACTGAGATTAGCTTGTAATTCTGAAACAGAGCAACCAATCCAGCCGACCTTACCATGTCTCTCAATATAGAAGTGAAGGTTCTTCTGAAGAGGATACAAAACTGAACGAAGGAGCTTATTGCAAACGTACGGCTTTCAATTGGGCCTGTGTCCTGGACAAAGAAAGAGAGAATAAGAGAATATCAGCGGTGCCTATACGTTTTCAGTTTTCATGCTCGTTCTGAAGGGTGCAGTGCGGTTGAATGGAAGAGATTACTATTTTTGGCACTCAGTATTGAATGTCATGTGGACAGTCTAACGGAGGGCAGAGTTCTTCTGAATCCAGCAATATGACTTTGACTCTGCACTTTGAGGCCTGTCCTTCACAGCACTTTGACCTTTCCTAATTACCACATGCTTCATGCCGGTGACCTTTTCTCAGTTGCAGTACTGACAGAGTGCTGCACTGCTGTGAGGTGTGTGGCAGGATTCTCCGTTCCTGAGCCTAAGGGCGGCATTCTCCCGCAATCGGCGGGGCGGACCCGTACCGGCGCCAAGCGCGGCGCCAACCACTCCGGCATCGGGCCGCCCGGAAGTTGCGGAATCCTCCGCACCTCCCGGGGCTGGGCCGGCGCTGGAGGGGTTGGCGCCGCGCCAACCGGCACCGAAGGGCCGCTGCAGGCCGGCGCGAGTTGGCGCGTGCGCAGAACCGCCGACATGTTTCTTGCGCATGCGCAGGGGGTTTCCTCTCCGCGCCGGCCATGGGGGAGCCACAGAGGCTGGGGCGGATGGAAAGAGTGCCCCCACGGCACAGGCCCGCCCGCAGATTGGTGGGCCCCGCTCCTGCCCGAAAACCGGCGCCGGAGAATTCGGCAGCCGGCGCGGCGGGGCGGGATTCGCGCTGCCCTCCGGGGATTCTCCGACCCGGCGATGGGGTCGGAGAATCCAGCCCTAAGTGTTGATGCCGCGGCAGGATTTATGGACTTCCACGCCACCCCTCAAATGGACAGCAAAGATCCCGTGGGATTATTTCAAATCGAAGCAATGGAGTTCTCCAACACAGGAGACCTGGGGCAGGATTCTCCGATATTGGCGTGATGACTGCCGACCGGCGCCAAAAACGGCGCGAATCAGTCCGGCATCACGCCGCCCCAAAGGTGCGGAAGTCTCTGCATCTTGAGCGGCCGAGCCCTCACCTTGAGGGGCTAGGCCCGCGCCAGACTGATTTCCGCCCCGCCAGCTGACGGGAAAGGCCTTTGGTGCCCCGCCAGCTGGCGCGGAAATGACTTTGCCGGGGCAGCGCATGCACGGGTGCGTCAGCGGCCGCTCACGGCATCCCCGCGCATGATGGAGACCATGGCGAAGGCGGAAGGAAAAGAGTGCCCCCATGGCACAGGCCCACCCGCAGATCGGTGGGCCCCGATCGCGGGCCAGGCCATCGTGGGGGCACCCCCGGGGTCAGATTGCCCCGTGCCCCCCCCAGGACCCCGGACCCTGCCCGCGCCGCCGTGCCCCGCCGTCCCAAAGGTGGTTCAATCCACGCCGGCTGGCGTGGGTTGACAGCGGCGGGACTTCGGCCCATCGCGGACCGGAGAATCGCCAGGGGATTCCTGCCGACCGGCGCGGCGCAATTCCCGCCCCCCTCCGAATCTCCGGTGGCGGAGAATTCGCGACATGGCGGGGGCGGGATTCACGCCGGCTCCTGGCGATTCTCCGACCCAGTGGGGGGTCGGAGAATCACGCCCCTGGCCAATATCATCCAACATCACAAAAAAACATGATCTGGTCACAAATATGTTCCTGTTTGTGGCAGTTTGCTGTGTTCCTGACAGCACAACAGTGCCTACACTTCAAAAGCTGTTTGTGAAGCTGTTTGAAACACCTTGAAGTGGGGAAAGGCGCTACACAAATCCGTATATCGCCGATCCAGCATTTCCTAAGGGTGGAACCTTCCAGCCCTTCTTTTTTTAAATATAAATTTAGAGTGTCCAATTCATTTTTTCCAATTAAGGGGCAATTTAGCGTGGCCTATCCTACCTACCCTGCACATCTTTGGGTTGTGGGGGCGAAACCCACGCATACACGGGGAGAATGTGCAAACTCCACAAGGACAGTGACTCGGAGCCGGGATCGAACCTGGGACCTCAGCGCCACCATGCTGCCCTCTTTCCAGAAGAATTTTCCAGCCCCGCCAAAATCAGCTCCTCCCCCTACCCAACCTCACCACAGCAAGCCCCACGGCGGCGGGGTGGGCGAGCCGTGCAAAATGCCATTGACTTTGACGGGGTTGGAAGATCCCGCCGATGGCCAACAACTCGCCACAATTCCCTTGGGAAAACCCGCCATGGGGGTGGGAGGATATCCAGGGATATCCCAGCCATATGTCTTTCCGTCACGAAATATAGGAAGTTGGAAAGAGAGGCGGAAAATGTATTTTATTTTAATGTGGTGAGAACCCATTGAAAACTCTACCAAGCTGGTGTTTGGCCGTATATTCGTCATTACAGTGTTCAGAAACTGTAAATGTTTGTGTCTCACTCTATTACCGTCAGGCTCTGGGTCTTCCAGGCTGATGAATCATTCCCATTGGATGGGTTCTTCTTTTCCGCCATGGTGCACATTCCATCCTGAACAGCGTTAAACAGCAGAGGGTTCAAATCTCCATATTCGCCCGAGGCAACTTCGATAACTGAGCAAGGAAACAGCAACAAAAACGATCAGTGGGGACGGTCAGGACGGACTTGAAAGCCGATTAAGGTGCAGTCGTGGATGGCCTGGGGAGGGGAATAAACCCGGCACATTTAGAATTTGGATGTAGAGGAGTGACAAAGGCAGCCTTTACGCGACAAAGCTCAGGGAACAAGTGGAAAGGCAGCAGCGAAGGTTTGTGCCAGGGATTTGAACACAGCATACACAGTCCTTTCTGCTCCGTAAAACAATACGAAAGTGAGTGCCTATTCCCTGGACCAGCTCAATAAACTACCACTCACAGTACGGTTAATACACATGACAAGCAAATGAGTCATTATCACTAAACTAATACGCACTGAACCAAAAGTTCCCAACAGTTCCGTGGGCTACCCATTAATCCAGTACCAGAAGAGTAAATGCTCAACAAATCTGCAACAAGATTGATCACAACGCTAAGTTTCATAAATTCATACATTCATAGAATTTACAGTGCAGAAGGCCATTCGGTCCATCGAGTCTGCACCGGCTCTTGGAAAGAGCACCCTTCCCAACCGCACACCTCCACCCTATCCCCATAACCCAGTTACCCCACCCAACACGAAGGGCAATTTTGGACACTAAGGGCAATTTAGCATGGCCAGTCCACCTAACCTGCACATCTTTGGACTATGGGAGGAAACCGGAGCACCCGGAGGAAACCCACGAACACACAGGGAGGACGTGCAGACTAAGCACAGACAGTGACCCAAGCCGGGAATCGAACCTGGGACCCTGGGGCTGTGAAGCAATTGTGCTAATCACTCTGCTACTGTGCTGCCCATGCTACCATTGCACTTGCTATATAGTCACAGAATTAGCACCAAAAGCAGCCCAAATGTATCGAACTAGCATTAAACAGGCAGCAGAATTTAATTGGGGAGTTTTTCTGGTGCAGTTAGAGTTTCTAATAATTATCGAATAATCTTGCTTATTTTCCATTATTTGTCTTTTTTTTCTTCCATCTAATTTCTCTCACCTTGAGACCAGTCGTAGAATAAGAGGGAACCACTGAAACAAAATGGCAACTCCTGGGTGGGGAATTTGGTCAGAGACATTCCACATAGGGCAGCACGGTAGCATTGTGGATAGCACAATTGCTTCACAGCTCCTGGGTCCCAGGTTCGATTCCCGGCTTGGGTCACTGTCTGTGCGGAGTCTGCACATCCTCCCCGTGTGTGCGTGGGTTTACTCCGGGTGCTCCGGTTTCCTCCCACAGTCCAAAGATGTGCAGGTTAGGTGGATTGGCCATGATAAGTTGCCCTTAGTGTCCAAAATTGCCCTTAGTGTTGGGTGGGGTTACTGGGTTATGGGGATAGGGTGGAGGTGTGGTCCTTTGGTAGGATGCTCTTTCCAAGAGCCAGTGCAGACTCGATGGGCCGAATGGCCTCCTTCTGCACTGTAAATTCTATGAAATTTCCCCTTGTGTCTTGTTGAGTCCAGAGTGCAGTTCCACTGGTACAGCGGAAGCCCTCTGGAACCCTCATTCCGGCGAAGTCGCTCTTCACGCACGAGCTTCGACGGTTCATGTCACCAAATATTCATCACCACTAATTGTTGGGAGACTGGACTAGACCCCAATTATTTGCAATATATAAAACTGTGAGGAAAGGATACTTCAACCCAGGAGTGGAGGCTCTGGCCAGTATGTACCTTTTACGTTAAAACAAACTTCGATTTAAACATGAAATTAAGCACATTAACATCAAATAAAATAGCTTTACAATGATCTGTTAAACAGTTCTTACCTTTTTAAAAAACCTTTTACTTATGCCTTACACCTTCACTATAAATACTCCAACCAAGCAACTCAATACAGTTCAAATGCCACTTACAAATAAAGTTAACAAAACAGTTACTTGCTTATATCTGTGTAGACCTTTTGGAGAGAGACCCTTTCAAGAGCAGATCCAGTTCACTTCTGTCTTGCCAGACCCTTCAGCTCAACCTAACAGCATTTGGCAAAACTGAAACTACAGGCAGACCTGGTTCCTCCCGTAAATTACATCATCTGTATCCCACTAAGATGTTCCATGACCTGCTTAGCTCGGAGAAATTATTCACAAATGGTCTACTCTCCAGGGAATCTCCAGCTATCAAAACAATATCCCATTAGCCTTCTTCATGTAAACAAAAAAAGAAACGGTTACCACACCTTTTATGACACCTTAATTACAGTTTTTTGTATTTTAAAACAGGGTTTTTTAATAACATTACTGCCACAAACATCAAATACAATATATAACAATTTCTATATTCATCACATAATCCTGGTCTCAGCCGATGTTGACACACATGCACTCGAGCAGGGAGGAATAAGAGATTTGTTTTTCATACGTTGTGCTGAGCCCAGTTGCAGCATCCGGCTTCCCATCCGGGCTCACTTTAGCCACAGAAGGACCCAGCACAGCTGCAGGCCATTTGGCCCATTATACCTGTGCCAACTCCTTGGTAATGCTATCCAATTAATCCCACTATCCACCTCTCTCCCCATAGCCCCGTATCTTTCCCACTCAATCTACTCAACGGGATCTCGACCCCGTGGTCGAAGCGTGTTAATAGAGGATTGACTTTGTCACTTACTAAAGTCAGCAGGGTTGTGATAGGTTGGGCAATGCAATCCCAGTCCTTTAAGATAGGGAATGAGACTGGGAACGCTTCCTTTGTAGATGCACTGTCCTTGACTCACGATGAACAGCTGTGAGAAGAGAAAGGAGATTCAAATTAAAATGTGTTAAAGGCTCTTCTAAACTTGGAAGTGCTGTTTAAAAAAACCCAAACTAACCAGATTGAAAACATCAATTATTTTTTGCGCCGTTTTATTCTTTCTGCTGACGACTGTATGTTATTTGTTTAAATAGATGACATAATATAGTGCTTATAGGATGATTAACTTCATGGAATTAGTTTCTGATGCTAGAATGAAGCAATAATCATAAACCCAGTGTTGGCTCAACGCACACAACTAACATTGATTCAATTGTCTGACACTGTTCATTTCAATTAACCACTGGCCCAGTCGCCAAGCTATACTATTCTTTACTTTGCTATTTGGTGTGCGCGGCTTTGCCTAGTTGGCTCAACACTCTCTCCTCTGCTTAAGGAATACTGTGGGTTCAAGTCCTACTCAAGGACACGAGCTCAACACCCAGGCTGACGCCGTACTGCAGTGCTGAGAGAGTGCTGCACTGTCAGAGGGCTTTTGCACGTCATGTTAAAAACAACATTTGTCTACCTCTTGAGATGAGCTTCCAAAGACGCCATGGCCAACTTGGAAGACAACTGGGGAGCTCTGCTGATGCCTTGACCAACAGTCCTCCTTCAACCACCAAAGGCAGATTGCCATTATTATATCCGTCAAATGCCTGTCATCTTGTCCTACATTTTCAAACCCACTCCCCTTTCCCCTGCTTTTTTTCAAGATTCCTGATCAATGGACAATGATCAGCAAGCTGAAGGTGGAAGATGTTGAATCTTAGAGTACAAGGCAAGTGCTAAATAACCCATTTTGGCAACGCATGGATTGGATTGTAAGAGTAAGGGAATTCTGAACTTTGGTCTGATCACAGCTGGACTACTGTACACAGTTGTGTTCTCTTTACCAGAGGAAGATTTATTTGCTTTACAGGGAGCGTAACTAAGGTTCACTAGATTGATTCCTGGGGTGACAGGGCTGCCCTGAGGAAACGATCTTATTGAAATGTATATAAGACTTAGAAGGGTGGAACGGGTAGATGTTGAGAGCTTGTGTCCGCTGGATGGACAGTCTAGCATAGCGATGGGAAACCCAGGCCAGTGAGTGGCCCTGCTTCACCTGAGTGGGCCGCAAGACTGAAATCGGGCTAGCTCACTTCACTGGCCCTTGCTTTACGTGCACGTCGCTTCAGTCACACCGGCACGAAAAAAAAAAACTATGCACAATTCTGGTCACCACACTACCAGAAGGATGTGGAGGCTTTGGAGAGGGTGCAGAGGAGGTTTACCAGGATGTTGCCTGGTCTGGAGGGTGTTAGCTATGCGGAGAGGCTGAATAGACTCGGACTGTTTTCATTAGAAGGTTGAGGGGTGACCTGATAGAGGCCTACAAAATTATGAGGGGCATAAACAGAGTGGATGGGCAGGCACTCTTTCCCAGTGTGGAGGAGTCAGTCACCAGGGGGCATAGGTTTAAGGTCCTTGGGGCAACATTTAGAGGAGATGTGCGAGGCAGGTTTTTTTTACACAGAGGGTGGTGAGTGCCTGGAACGCGTTGCCAGGGGAGGTTGTGGTAGCAGATACATTAACGGCGTTCAAAAGGCATCTTGACAATTACATGGATAGGATGGGTCTAGAGGGATACAAAGAGGTGCTGAGGGTATTGGCCAAGACTGGGTCATGACCGGTATGGGCTTGGAGGGCCAAAGGGCCTGTTCCTGTGCTGCATTGTTCTTTGAATGGAAATCAACAGAATGTGGAAAACCTGCGTGTGGGCCACAGTCAGCAAAATGTCTGGTGGGCTACATTCAGAACCCAGACGGGGACACAAGTTGCCCACCACCGGTCTGGAACCTATGGGTCACAGCCTCGGGATAAGAAGTCAGCCATTTCAGAACATAAGAAATAGAGCAGAATTAGGTCATTCGGCCCCTCGAGCCTGCTTCACCATTCCATAAGATTCCGGCTAATCGGGTTGTCGCCTCAACTCCACTTTCCTGCCTATCCCTTGACTCCCTTGCTGATAAAAAATCTGTCTAACTCAACCTTGAATATACTCAATGACCCAAATCCCACTGCCTAAGAATTCCAAACATTAATGACCCTCTGAAAGAAGGAATTCCTCCTCAGCTCTCTCTTACTTGGGCATCTCTTTATTTTTAAACTGTTCCCTCTAGTTTCAAATGCCCCCCCCCCCTCCCATGAGAAGAAAACTCCTCTCAGCATCCATCCTATCAAGTCCCCTCAGAATCTTATATGTTTCAGTCAGATCTCATTCTTCTCAGCTGTGTAGGTCCACCCTGCTCAATCCTTCTCCTGAAGACAATCCCTCATTCCAGGAATCAGCCGAGTGAATCTTCTCCAAACTGTTTCAAAGGCATGTACATTCCTCCTTCCGTCAGGCGACCAAAACCGTACATGACACCCTCGGGCCTGGTCTTAGCAATTTAGGGCAGAGATCTTTAATTGAGGTCTTTATTCTAATTCTCAAACTCCCTTCATCGTCTGAGAGTGGAGCAAACTGTTGTCCCTTCCTTCAGCCTCTGCTCCACCTGAACCCAGTCCCTATGCTCCTAAGAGTCTTATCATACACAACTCCTGAACAACCAGTACTTGAAAAAAACATATTTGCATTCCTTCAACAGAAAACCCGCGCCGGGGGGGGGGGGGGGGGGGGGGGAGGCTTTAATTTTGGAAAGAACAGAAACGAGAGGGAATGAAACTTCGAACTCTGATCAATATTTGATGAGCTGCAATGCCATATCATGACAGAAGGTGGCAGTCAAGACTACAGTCTATGATTGAGCTGCTGGGGTCATTGTCTCTCCATTACCTGAAATGTATTTTACTTGAGGCAGATGCTGAGAAATCCTTTGGACTCGGGTCTGGGCTATAGCTGAGGTGATCCTCTTTAAATATAGAACTCAGAGGTCAGTTTACTTGTCCTAGATGAAAACCTACGCTGAAAATACTGAGCACAGGCTGTGTTCAAACATGGACAGCCGCTGTCCCACCCTAAGCCCGGGACCACTGCTGCTCCCGGCTACTTGTCAAGACATGTGACAGGGTGTGAGAGACTCCACCCCTGTTTCCTATCCCCTTCATCCCCCCGTCCCCTCCTTAACACTTCTCAGCAAGCAAGCTATGTTGGAACTTAGTGAAGATTGGAGAGTGATTTAAAATCTGTCGTTCAATATTTATGTACCCCCGTGCTGTACCTGTCCTGGGAGTGTTTGATGGGGACAGTGTAGAGGGAGCTTTACTCTGTATCTAACCCCGTGCTGTACCTGTCCTGGGAGTGTTTGATGGGGACAGTGTAGAGGGAGCTTTACTCTGTATCTAACCCCGTGCTGTACCTGTCCTGGGAGTATTTGATGGGGACAGTGCAGAGGGAGCTTTACTCTGTATCTAACCCCGTGCTGTATCTGTCCTGGGAGTGTTTGATGGGGACAGTGTAGAGGGAGCTTTACTCTGAATCTAACCCCATGCTGTTTCTGTCCTGGGAGTGTTTGATGGGGACAGTGTAGAGGGAGCTTTACTCTGAATCTAACCCCGTGCTGTATCTGTCCTGGGAGTATTTGATGGGGACAGTGCAGAGGGAGCTTTACTCTGTATCTAACCCCGTGCTGTATCTGTCCTGGGAGTGTTTGATGGGGACTGTGTGTAGGGAGCTTTACTCTGTATCTAACCCCGTGCTGTACCTGTCCTGGGAGTGTTTGATGGGGACAGTGTAGAGGGAGCTTTACTCTGAATCTAACCCCGTGCTGTATCTGTCCTGGGAGTGTTTGATGGGGACAGTGTATAGGGAGCTTTACTCTGTATCTAACCACGTGCTGTATCTGTCCTGGGAGTGTTTGATGGGGACTGTGTGTAGGGAGCTTTACTCTGTATCTAACCCCGTGCTGTACCTGTCCTGGGAGTGTTTGATGGGGACAGTGTAGAGGGAGCTTTACTCTGAATCTAACCCCATGCTGTTTCTGTCCTGGGAGTGTTTGATGGGGACAGTGTAGAGGGAGCTTTACTCTGAATCTAACCCCGTGCTGTATCTGTCCTGGGAGTATTTGATGGGGACAGTGCAGAGGGAGCTTTACTCTGTATCTAACCCCGTGCTGTATCTGTCCTGGGAGTGTTTGATGGGGACTGTGTGTAGGGAGCTTTACTCTGTATCTAACCCCGTGCTGTACCTGTCCTGGGAGTGTTTGATGGGGACAGTGTAGAGGGAGCTTTACTCTGAATCTAACCCCGTGCTGTATCTGTCCTGGGAGTGTTTGATGGGGACAGTGTATAGGGAGCTTTACTCTGTATCTAACCACGTGCTGTATCTGTCCTGGGAGTGTTTGATGGGGACTGTGTGTAGGGAGCTTTACTCTGTATCTAACCCCGTGCTGTACCTGTCCTGGGAGTGTTTGATGGGGACAGTGTATAGGGAGCTTTACTCTGTATCTAACCCCGTGCTGTACTTGTCCTGGGAGTGTTTGATGGGGACAGTGTAGAGGGAGCTTTACTCTGTATCTAACCCCGTGCTGTATCTGTCCTGGGAGTGTTTGATGGGGACAGTGTCGAGGGAGCTTTACTCTGTATCTAACCCCGTGCTGTACCTGTCCTGGGAGTGTTTGATGGGGACAGTGTCGAGGGAGCTTTACTCTGTATCTAACCCCGTGCTGTACCTGTCCTGGGAGTGTTTGATGGGGACAGTGTAGAGGGAGCTTTACTCTGTATCTAACCCCGTGCTGTACCTGTCCTGGGAGTGTTTGATGGGGACAGTGTTGAGGGAGCTTTACTCTGTATCTAACCCCGTGCATTACTTGTCCTGGGAGTGTTTGATGGAAGTGCAGAAAGAAATTTATATCCAGGGCAGCACAGTGGCACAATGGTTAGCAATGCTGTATCAGCTCCAGGGACCCGGGTTCGAATCCCACCTTAGCGACTTTGCAATTTCTCCCCGTGTCTGTGTGGGTTTTCCTCCGGGTGCTCTGGTTTCCTCCCACAATCCAAAAGTGTGCGGGTTAGGAGGATAGTCCATGATAAAATTGCCCTTCCGTGTCCAAAGGTTATGTGGTGTTACGGAAGTGCGGGGCAGTGATCCTCGATAGGGTGCTCTTTCAGAGGGTCTGTGCAGACTCGATGGGCCAAATGGCCTTCTTCTAAACTATGATTCTATTTAACCTGTGCTGTACCTGCTATGTGTGTTTTGGGACAGTTTAGTGGGTGTTTAACTTTGTATCTAACTCACGCTGTACCTGCTGTGGAATTGTCTGCTGGGCCAGTGACTTTTTAAAATTCATTCATGGGATATGTGCATCGCTGGCGAGGTCATCTTTTACTGCCCACCACTAATTGCCTTGGAGAAGAGAGTTCTAGGATTTTGACCCAGCAACAGTGCAGAACAGTGCAGAGGGAGCTTTTTCCATTCCTTGGGGGCAGCACGGTAGCATTGTGGATAGCACAATTGCTTCCCAGCTCCAGGGTCCCAGGTTCGATTCCCGGCTTGGGTCACTGTCTGTGCGGAGTCTGCACGTCCTCCCCGTGTCTGCGTGGGTTTCCGCCGGGTGCTCCGGTTTCCTCCCACAGTCCAAAGATGTGCAGGTTAGGTGGATTGGCCATGATAAATTGCCCTTAGTGTTAGGTAGGGTTACTGGGTTATGGGGATCGGGTGGAGGTGTTGACCTTGGGAAGGGTGCTCTTTCCAAGAGCCGGTGCAGTCTCGATGGGCCGAATGGCCTCCTTCTGCACTGTAAATTCTATGTTAATCTATGTTTGATGTACTTGCCCTGAGGGTGTTTGATGGAGACAGTGTAGAGGGAGATCTACTCCCATTTGGAAGCAGGTGGTCGTATTAGTGAGAGGCAGCACGGTTTTGTGAAGGGGAGGTCGTGTCTCACTAACTTGCTAAGAGTTTTTCGAGGAGGTCACAAAGATGATTGATGCAGGTAGGGCAGTGGATGTTGTCTCTATGGACTTCAGTGAGGTCACAAAGATGATTGATGAAGGTAGGGCAGTGGATGTTGTCTATATGGACTTCAGTAAGGTGCCTGGATCTCGCTGCCGGAGGAGGTGGTGGAAGCAGGGATGGTAGTGACGTTTAAGGGGCGTCTTGACAAATACATGAATAGGATGGGAATAGAGGGATACGGACCCCGGAAGTGTAGAAGATTTTAGTTTAGATGGGCAGCATGGTCGGCACGGGCTTGGAGGGCCGAAGGGCCTGTTCCTGTGCTGTACTTTTCTTTGTTCTTTGTTGTTCTTAACCCATGATGTACCTGCCCTGGGAGTGTCTGATAGGACACTAAACCCTGAAACGGAAGGCATTTCCAATCATTAACATCCAGCACTCTGTTAACAGAACTTCTTCCCTCCTCTGCTCTACAAATAAGCAATAAAATGTGTCATGAATGATATGATTCGGTGCAGAGCACACAAATTACTAAACGAGAAAATGGCCAAGGTGTATCCACTTCCATTCTGGTAGTCACGTGATACAACAAGAATCGAGTCGCTGACTAATGCAAGAGATCAATCTCTATAAAAATGAGTCTACAGCCGAGTCAGACATGAGGTCAGGACAATCCCGTGGTGGAGAGATATGGGAACAGTCAAGCTTATGTCACCCGTCCCTCCGATCATGCTACACTCTCCCACCCCCACCCACCCCCCCCCCCCCCCCCCCCCCCCCCACCCCCACCCCCAACATCATCATCATATCTGAAATTCTTCAGGAGCTCTCCCAAAAATGTTATTAACTGAGAGGTTTGTGTGTGTTTTTTTTTAAGTGGACTGTATTCCTCTCAATAAGAAAGCGCACAGCTGGAGGGAAAATGTAACTAGATTGTCCACCAGCAGTTGCGTCGGCAAAAGTCTTTGCTTCACTCATTTTCCATTTTTGCGGAGATGGGCAGTGCTACTTGTTGTTGCAGAGTCACTGTGAGATTCTGCGGGGTTGTATGTCAATTTGGTGCAAGAACGAGGCAGGATGCTGCTGATAAGGCGGGTGTGATACTCTCTGGCTACAGAGAATTGGTGCGTAGAGATAACAGAGAGGCTGCGATAGACAGAGTGATGTTTATCCAGCCACTTTTATCACATTTACCGGGACCCAGCTCAAATTCCACCACACACAGTTAATTACATTAAAATATGTTGTTATGTTGGCAAATTCAGCAACCGGTTTGCGCATAGCAAGATCCCATAACAGAATAAAGAAAGGCCTGAGCGGCTTTGGTGGTGTTGGCTGAGAGATGAAAGGTTGGCTCGGGGAACGCTCTTCAGAAAGTGCGGTGATCTTCAAAGCCCATTGGAACCAATGGAGGAGGGGCGGCTCGGTGGCGCAGTGGTTAGCACTGTTGCCTCACGGCGCCGAGGACCCAGGTTGGATCCCCGCCCCCGGTCACTGTCCGTGTGGAGTTTGCACATTCTCCCTGTGTCTGCATGGGTCTCACCCCCACAACCCAAAGATGTGCAGGGTAGCTGGATAACTCTGCATTCATTGCCCCAATGGGGACCAATACAATTTCCCCATGACCCTAATTAAGCACAGGTAGCAAAGGAGAAAGGATCAGAGAAGGTCACGTGTGGACAGAGGATTGACATGTGGGAAAGGAAACAGTGTCTATTTTTGCAAACTCCTTTAACTTGGCAAACGGCGGGGGCGGGATTCACGCCAGCCCCCAGCGATTCTCCAACCCGGCGGGGGGTCGGAGAATCCCGCCCCAGGTTTCTGAGTTCAAATAGCTCAACACCGTCCAGGACAAAGCAGGCCACTTGATCGGCACCGCACCCAATATCTTTAATATTCATGCCCCCCACCACCGATGTTCAGTGACAGCCATGTGTACCATCTAAAAGATGCACAGCAGCAACTCTCCAAGGCACCTTCGCCAGCATATCCAAAGCTGTGAACTCTACCACCAAGAAGGCCAAGGGCAGCAGACGTGTAATAATAATCTTTATTATTGTCACAAGTAGGCTTACATCAACACTGCAATGAAGTTACTGTGAAAATCCCCTAGTCGCAACACTCTGGCGCCTATTCGGGTACACGGAGGGAGAATTCAGAATGTCCAATTCACCTAACAAGCACGTCTTTCGAGACTTGTGGAAGGAAACCGGTGCACCCGGAGGAAAGCCACGCAAGCACAGGGAGAACGTGCAGACTCCACACAGACAGTGACACAAGCCGGGAATCAAACCCGGGTCCCAGACACTGAGAAGCAACAGTGTTAACCACTGTGCTACCGTGCCGCCAATATGAACACCACCAGTTTCAAGGTCCCCTCCAAGTCACTCGCCCATCCTGACTTGGGAGTATTATCGGCATTCCTTCACTGTTTCTGGGTAAAAATCCTAGATCTCCCTCTCTACCAGCACTTTGGGTATATCTACACCACTGTAGCAGTTCAAGGCCGTGTCTCGCCACCACTTTCTCAGGGGATTCTGCCAGCACTGCACACATTCCATTATTAAATAGAATAAAATGTTCTTGATGCAGAACATGCTTGAAGGTCCATCGGTAGACTCCTGCTCCCATTTCCCGTTAGATCGGGAGTCACAACCCACGTAGCCACAAAGCACATCTCGCCGATTAGAAACTGGTTTCTGCTGCACTGATCGAGGATTAGGAAAACATTGTACCTTGTCAAACATCTCAAAGAGTTTGGCGCTGGGCTGATGGATGGTGCAGATTATTGTTCTCCCGCCCTGAGCAAGTGACTTCATCAGCGATACGACCTGGAAACAGGAGGCACTATCTAGACCACTGCGATAGAGGGAGGGAGGGAGAGAAAAACAGGGAGACATCGTAAATAGAGCTATATTGTCTGGCACTCACCATAAAACCCCAATGACCATTTCTACCTCCTTGAGTAGTGGTGTGTGGCTGATTGCCCATTCACGGCCTGCCTGACAAAGTTGGAACTTTGGACTATTCCCACTGCTCTTCTTGCTCTCCAGTGAGCTTTCCCTTCCCTTTTGGTCAGTCGGGTTTAGGTTGTCAACTCTCCCCCCCCTTGTTGGTTATCCTTTAGTCTCCGGGAATGAAAAGCTATTGCCACGAGCTAATGCAAGAGCAGAATATTGTTAAATAGTGTATCACATATTGTTGAGTTCCCTTTGCATTTTATTTCTTATGTTTATTGGTTAGCAACATGTTGGAGATGGGAAAACGGTTGTCTGACTGGGTGAGTAAGAAACTGGGAAGTCCTACAACGTGCCTCCGGGAATAAGTCCAATCAGAGTTAGCAACCTTAGTTGTGGCTCGATCAGGTCTCGAAAAACGTCACCATGTTTCGCAGCCTTCCAAGCAAAGAACTGAAAATGCAATACAAACAGACTTTGTGTCTGATACAATGGAGAAGATAACTCTGCATTCATTGCCCCCATGGGGACCAATACAATTTCCCCATGACCCTAATTAAGCACAGGTAGCAAAGGAGAAAGGATCAGAGAAGGTCAAGTGTGGACAGAGGATTGACATGTGGGAAAGCAAACAGTGTCTATTTTTGCAAACTCCTTTAACTTGAGCTCATCCCAAACCCTGCTGTCTGTTTTGCTACTCACTCCAACACCCACCCACGCATCAACGCATCACTCTCTGTGCTCGATGACCTACTCTGGTTTTCGCTCCATTGATGTCTCGATTTTAAAATTCCCATTCTGGTGTACAAAATTCCTCCATGCCCCTGCCCCTGATCTGGCTCTGTAAGTAACCTCCTCCAGCCCCTTCGAGATTGCAGAGATTCTAACTTGGGCTGTTGCTGGGACGTAGGAAGCGGGGATGTACAAACAGCAGCCCTGCCTGCAGTCACTTGGGCCCTAAGCTCTGATACTTCCTCTCTAAACCTCCCCGACTCTTTACTTTTCCCTCCGCCTTCAAACCCATCTTCTTGGCCAAACGTTTGGTCACCTACCCTGATGTCTCCTTACGTCGATCATGGTCAAATTGTGTGTGATAGTTGTTGTGAGCTTTGTTGAATTAAACTTTTGACCGGGTTATTTCGTTCTCTTCCTCCATCCCAGTGGATAAATGCCAGGTCTTCACTTGGCAGTTGCCCAACCTACTCCGACAGCTGATTGCCCAGGGGTCATCCCATGGGTACCCCGTTTTCTGCCACCCTGCCGACTGCATTTGGGCTCCGGCTGGTCGACCCAGAAGTGGATCTGTCCGAGAGTCGGAAAAAATCCATGCCATTGAGATTGGTCGGACCCCCAAATCCTCAGACCCATCACTTCCATTCCTCCTGGCTGTGCCCCTGGCTTCAGGCCTCGCATGCATCATGCCTGTGTCAACAACCCCTCCCCACCATCCACCACCTCTCCCAAACTACGCCCCCGCAATTTAAAATCGGAGACTGTCTCTGAGCCTGTGGGACAGAAGCTCATTTTATGATTGAACCTGAGAGCTGTCTCTTGCTACTCTTGCTAGGGTGGCACGGTAGCACTGATGCTTCACAGCTCCAGGGTCGCAGGTTCGATTCCTGGGTTGGGTCACTGTCTGTGCAGAGTCTGCACGGTCTCCCCGTGTCTGCGTGGGTTTCCTCCGGGTGCTCCGGTTTCCTCCCACAGTCCAAAGATGTGCAGGTTAGAGGGATTGACCATGATGAATTGCCCTTAGTGTCCAAAACAGGTTAGGTGTGGTTACTGTGTTATGGGGATAGGGTGGAGGTTTGGGCTTAGGTAGGGTACCATTTCCAAGGGCCGGTGCAGATGCGATTGGCCGAATGGCCTCCTTCTGCACTGTAAATTCTATGATGTTACTGCGCAGCGCGGCATGTACTGAGAACGGCCTTCAAGCATTAGATTTCAGCCTCTGATGGTAAGTTGGTGAATATCAATCTCCGACAACGGGAGAGCCTGAAGCTGCCATCCCACTTCTTTGGCTCGTCTGTGACCTGCAAATTCGCCATTGCTAAAATGACAGTGAGATGCTGCATCAATGGGGCTCCAGTTTAATCTGGGGGCTCGCTTGAGTCAACAACGCAGAGCTGAAGGAAGGAAATTTCATAGCTGTAGTCAGGTAAAGAGGTGGCTGCTTGGCACAACTCCAGGAAGCTGCAATCAGACTCTTGGCTCTGGCATCACAAGTGGATTTCTCAATGGCCGGGAAGCCTGTTCTTTGGCATTCACTCCCTTCGCATCTCATATTCCTTCCTCAAAAGCCCGTCTTTGTTTGTCCGTGGTTTCATTTTTCTTGCGTGTATTCATTTCTGTCTTTCCCATTCAGCATTTCCCCCTTTGCCCAGCTCTCCCCGGGATACTCTTCCATGTGCGCAGTGCTGTACAATGGTGGCCCTTGCTGTTTGTCCAAACCATTTTCATTGAAAATAGCCAGAGAGAAAAAAATTGGAAAGTGACAGATGGCCACAGAGAGATTAGCTCGGATGACTCATTCACAATTTTGCTCTGAGACGCCGTTCCTCCTTGTCTGCTCTGCAGGAGCAGGTTTTTAGGACACAGTGTGGGAAACACCTTCGACGCAGTTGTGACATTAATTTCATCCTTGTTTAAGAATCCTTCCATTGCCTCATCCCCTCCTTATCTCTGAATCTCCTCTATCCCTATAACTCTCCAATTTCCCTGCACTCCTACTATCCTGGCCTTTTCCACATCCCCGATTTTAATGGCTCCTACTCTGGTGGCCTTGCCTGCAGTTGTCAAGGCCCCAAGCTCTGGAATTTCCTCCTGAAACCATCTCTTCCTGTCAGACACCCTTTAAAACCGACTCCTTTGACCAAATATCTGGTCATCTGCCCTAATAATCCCTTCAGGGGGCTCAATGTCAAATTATGTTGCTCATGTTATCATAGAATCAGAGAATTTACACTGCAGAGGAGCCTTTACATTCAGCCCATCGAGTCTGCACCAGCCCCTGGTGGGGGCACCCCACTTAAGCCCACACCTGAACCCTATCCCCCTCCCCCAACCTAACCTGTTTTTTTTTGGACACTAAGACCAATTTAGCATAGCCAATCCACCCAATCTGCACATCTTTGGACTGTGGGAGGAAACCGGAGCACCCGGAGGAAACCCACGCACACACGGTGGAAAGATGCAGACTCCACACAGACAGTCACCGAGGTCGGAATTGAACGTGGGAACTTGGAGCTGTGAAGCAACAGCGCTAACCACTGTGCCACCTTGCCGCCCCTGTGCTATCGAGCCGCCCCAAGTGCTTCAGGGTGTTTTGCAATTCTGAAGGCACTATAGAAATGTATGCTGTTGTTAATCATCTGTCGCTGGGATATCGCCGAACACTCCTGCCCTGTGACACTGTGCTCAATGCCAATCAGGGCAGCACGGTAGCATAGTGGTTAGCACAGTTGCTTCACAGCTCCAAGATCCCAGGTTCGATTCCCGGCTGGGTCACTGTCTGTGCGGAGTCTGCACGTTCTCCCCGTGTCTGCGTGGGTTTCCTCCGGGTGCTCCGGTTTCCTCCCACAGTCCAAACATGTGCGGGTTAGGTGGATTGGCCATGCTAAATCGCCCTAAGTGTCCAAACAATGTTAAGTGGGGGTTACTGGGATAGGGTGGAGGTGTGGGCTTAAGTAGGGTGCTCTTTCCAAGAGCCGGTGCAGACTCGATGGGCCGAATGGCCTCCTTCTGCACTGCCAATTCTATGATAAGACATAGGAGCAGAATTAGGCCACTCGGCCCATCGAGTCTGCCCCACCATTCAATTATGGCTGATATTCTTCTCATTCCCGTTCTCCTGCTTTTCCCCATAACACCTGATCCCCTTATTAATCAAGAAAGAAATCAGAAGAAAAGGTTGATCATCCCCTGCACCACTGCCTTTTGGGATTACCATGGTTACACGGCAACTCCAATGGCCCAGGGGAATACTTTTGGACGTGGCGCTGGGTGTTATCGGAGGTGCTGTTGGTGACTCTTCTTTATTACAGCCTCCAGTGGGAATGTAGCACAAACCGTAGATCAAACCAACACAGGATGAAACGCCAAATGGGCAGACTCAGTTAGGCCATTGCGCCAGTGGGTAAAGTTACCTCTGGGACATGCCCTTCCTCTTACCTGGTTGGCTCATCAAAGAACATAACGGGCGGATTGTTGACCAGCTCCAGAGCGATGGCTAGGCGCTTGCGTTGTCCGCCAGACAGTGAGAGAGTGCGGGTGTTGGAACAATCGAGGAGTCCCAGAGCCGTCAGAATCTCATTTACCTTTAAGCAGGGTGCAAAGTGTTAGAACCAGGTAGGAGATAAGTAATGGTGACAGAATCATACAAAACGTAGCCCATCGTACTGCTACAAACCACGCTTTCCTCACTCATTATAGTTAAAAAGCCACAAATTCCCTTGACCCAAGGAATTACGTTTTTCAAAACACTGGGACAAGAGCCCTCAATCCAATTTTGGTACAAGCCACACTCACGTTAAATGCGAAGGTATCCCATACCCCAGGAGGGTAATTGGAAACCCAGTGAGGAGCAGTCGGTCGTTGTGTGAACAACTAATAAAGGATATTTATTAACTTAAAAGACAAACACACACTACAAGGAGGACTAGAATAATAATAATAATCTTTTATTGCAACAAGTATGAAGTTACCGTGACCATATTCCGGCACCTGTTCGGGTCAGCCTGTACGGGAATTGAACCTGCGCTGCTGGCCTAATTCTGCATTATAAACCAGCTGTCTAGCTCACTGAGCTAAACCGGCCCAGAGACTAGAATATACTATGGCACTTAAGTAGACTGATGACTATACTCACAGAATCTACTTGAAACTATCCCTTGGACCCAACCACCTGTGTTTACCTGAACTCTGAGGCAACCCTTTTCCCAAACAACATCCAATTTTAAGTAACTTTATGAGCTAAATCCAGTCAGTAATTACCACAACCAGGTTATGGTGGCCACGCCTGAGAACAAGTCTTCAGGTGCATCGAAGGCAAAAAATGGCTGCTTCTTTCGGGAGACTTCGGCAGCTTGATGCAGTTCTGATGTTAGCTGCCTTTCTCTCTCTCTCTAGTTAGGGTTCTATGGTTGTACTATTTCTCATCCTTTGATGTTATTCACCCCGTGGAGTCGGCTTTTGGCAGGTCTGTGTCCATTTCCTTAACTCTCCACTTTGAATTTACTACCTCTGTCGCCCCATTGCTTCCTCTAGTCACAGATGTAAAGCACTTGTTTTCCGCTGACTGGCAAATTTGCATCTCAACACTTTTCCTGATGTCTGCCTCCAATCACCTCCCTGTTATACTTTGATTTCTAATCTTAATTTTCCCCCATTCTTAACAGTACCCTGTGCCAGCTGTGAAAGAGCTATCTAATTATTCCCACTGCTATTAAGGGTGACTTTTGTTGTCCTGAGCTTCCTGATTAGTGTATATGTTAATTGTCACTATTATTGTGCATTCCTTTGATGTTATTGGTCCAGAAATGGACAGGTCAAGAGTGGGCAGGAATACTATAATATTCTTGGTCTCATTGTATTAACACAGGATGAGGTAATGAAAACATTACATTTATTAATAAGCCTCCTACAGTGGCCATGAGGTCTACAAGGAAGAGGAAGATCATTAGACATTGAAACACTTCCTGTGATGGTGGCGGCATGGTAGCACAGTGGTTAGCACTGTTGCTTCACAGCGCCAGGGTCCCAGGTTCGATTCCCGGCTTGGGTCACTGTCTGTGCGGAGTCTGCCCGTTCTCCCCGTGTCTGCGTGGGTTTCCTCCGGGTACTCCGGTTTCCCCCCACAAGTCCCGAAAGACGTGCTTGTAAGGTGAATTGGACATTCTGAATTCTCCCCCTGTGTACCCGAACAGGTGCCGGAATGTGGCGACTAGGCGCTTTTCGCAGTAACTTCATTGCAGTGTTAATGTAAGCCTACTTGTGACAATAAAGATTATTATGAACTGCAGAGCAGGCTTGAAGGACAGAGTGGCCTATTCCTGCTCCTTTTGTATGATGCATTCTGTGTCTAATTGGCATAAAACACAGATTTGAGAGTGCAGATTTAACGGCCATCGTGTGGTGGGTAGTTCTTAAGGACTTTTTTCAGCTATCCTCAGCTGTTGACAGAATTCCTCAATTGAAACAAATCAAGCATTGGTGTGTTGATGTACAAACCAGGCCTTCTGTGTGAACACGAGTTGTGTCCATTAGTCATCAGAACAGAAATCCCCTCCTATTGCTCACTAAATGTGAACTAATCATATGGCCATTTGGAATATTTCCCAAATAACCTTCCTGAGTAATTTCATAACGCAGTTATCCATGCTGTTCTTATTTTGTAAGAATGCCAAACAACTTGGTGTTCAAATCCCTCCATGACATCACCCCTCCAAATCAATGTTGCCTCTACCAGCCCTACAAACCTCGAAGATCTCCGAGCTCTTCCGATATTGGACTGGTGCACATCCCTCATTTCTGCCAGCCATTGTTGATGGTGGTGTCCTCTGCTGCCAAGGCCCTAAAGCTCTGAAATTTCCTTCCTAAACCCCACCACCTCTCTCTTTTCTGTTGAAACACCCCTTAAAGTTACCACGGTGACCAAACTTTTGGTCATCTGTCCTCATGTCTCCTTGGCCTGGATTTTCAAGATGGCCTGCGCTGAGCACCTGTCACCCAGAGTCAGAGGGTAAACATGTCCCCCGCCAACTTCGACAGTCCACTGCCGTTTTGTGCTCAAATGGCCGGCAGCTCTCCAATCTATCCAGGCACAGCGCAGGGTTCCCGGGGATCGTGAGGGGCGTGATGTTGCTGTTGGGGTAACCGACAGGGGAGGGGGGGCCGGAGGTCTCCGTAAGGGAGGGAATCCCGGATCTGAAGGGGCCTTCTCTTGGAGCCCCCTAACCCCTTCCCACCCAAGATTGAGGGTGAGAACTATTTCTGTTTCCCACCCTCAGCAATTGTGTGCCCGCCAGAATAAAAGTTAAGTAGGCCCTTATTTGGGGCATGGGCCTCCTTTTCGAAGCCCTGTCCACCCCACTGTAAAATTGCATTCAGGTTGGGGTAGGTAGGGTCCTGGAGGGAAACCCGTCCATGCTACTTTAAGCTCCCCACCCCCATCTCAGAACCCATCGGGAGGGGCAAGTAGAATTATGGCCCTCCTTTAGTTTGGGGTGAATACTTTTGCTTGACAACACCCCTATGAACCACTTTCTGACGTTTTACTATGTCACTATGTCAAGGGCACTATATAAATGCAAGTAGTTGTTTGGAGTGAGCCTGTATGCCCTTTTTCTGTCCAATTCCCCTTCAAAGAAGATAAACAGTTTTTGGTATCATTCTGTATTTTCAGAGCACAGAAAACCAGTTCTTCATTATTCATAGTGACTCCCTTTCGTGTCCTTACAGATCAACGTAAGCAGGTGGCCACACAAAACACAGGAGAGGAGCGAAACAAAATTGGTCTAAGATTTATCCCCTAAGGCCCTGATTCAGCTTAAAGGCAGCTGATGTGTTGCACAGGCACAATGAGGTAATTTCATGAATTAGAAGCTCCACCACAAGCTTTGTTAAGTGTTAATGCATTATCGTCAGGAATTGCAGCATATGTGCACTGAGCTCAGAACGAAGGAAGGAGACGTCACAGAGCAGGGCTCCCATCCCCTTGTACCTGCAGCAGATATTTTTGAAAGAGCTATCCAATGAGTCGCCTTCCCTTCCTCTCTCCCTCTACATGTTTCCCCTTCAAGTATTCACCGAATCACTTTGTGAAAGTTATTCTTAAATCTGCTTCCATCACCTTCTGAGGCTGTGCCGTTTAGATAACAACTTTTGCACTCCTTTCTTTCGCCATTTGCCGTGGGTCCTCTGAATAGTGACCATCCTGTCAGTGAACGGTTTCCCCTTACTTACTCTATCCCAGCCGGTATGCGGCGGCTCATTGATGTGCCGTGAAGGCTCCACACGCGTGGCACAAGATAAGTTTCAAAATTATTCAAGATTAATGTGAATAAACTCAATCTAAACTCTGTTTTCAGCTTCATGGTGGGCATCCCCAAATCCACGTCCTCCCACGAACGTGCCGACTGGGAATGGGCTGCACACGCTCAGTTCCTCCACCTTCGCTCCATTTTTATTTCTATCAGTTTATTTTCATTTCTTCCATTGATCTGTTTTTCCCTGACCATTGTTCCTCCCCTCCCACCACCCCACTTGGGCCACCTGTTCCTCGTTGTCCTTTGACACACTGCTCACCTTTGTTCTGCCATTCACACATTCTAATCTCTTTATGTGCCGCTATCAGCGCCCTTCTTAGCCTTAATCATCACCATTTACATTCCTTTTGTCTTTCTGTCCACAGCATCTTTGTCAATCTCCATCGCCCCACCGCTCCTTCCCCTCACAAATCTGACCCCATTTCCAGTTCTCTCTAGCTTTGACAAAGAGTCAACCAGACTCGAAACGTTAGCTCCCCCCTCTCTTCACTGATGCTATGATGTGGAGATGCCGGCGTTGGACTGGGGTGAGCACAGTGAACACCAGGTTAAAGTCCAACAGGTTTGTTTCAAACACTAGCTTTCGGAGCACTGCTCCTTCCTCAGGTGAATGAAGAGGTAGGTTCCAGAAACATATATATAGACAAAGTCAAAGATGCAATGCGAGCATTTGCAGGTAATTAAGTCTTGCAAATTACCTGCAAATGCTCACATTTAAAGCATTGTCTTGCATCTTTGACTCTGTCTATATATACGTTTCTGGAATATACGTCTTCATTCACCTGAGGAAGGAGCAGTGCTCCGAAATCTGGTGATTCGAAACAAACCTGTTGGACTTTAACCTGGTGCTGTAAGACTTCTTACTCTCCACAGATGCTGTCACACCTGCTGAGATTGTCCAGTATTTTCTGTCCAGTATTTTCTGTTCTTGTTTCAGATTCCAGAGACCGCAGAAATTTGCTTTTATCTCCAGATTGTTTTCTGTTGGTAATCCGAACCGCGCATGCACCGTCTGGGAACGGGCCGCACATGCCCAGTTTGGATTTTGTACATCGGTGAGACGCATAGGCCGAACTGATGTTAAAAAATCGAGAACTACGCATGCGTGGCCCTTTCCGGCTGGCTCATGCACAGGAGATGCCAGGTTTATTGGGGGACTGGAGATGCTGACCACAGAGGTGAAGACAAAAGGCCCGTGCGCCTGCACAAAAAGCAAAAACACAAAAAGGGCGCAAAAGAATGGGAGAAGCGAGGGAGAGGTGGAGAAGTTGGGGGAAAAAACAGGAGAGAAGATAGGAAGAGACAAAATATAAGTTCCCATTAAGGGAAGAAGACAAAGGTAAGAAACAGGAACCAATAGAGTTAAGAAAAGGAGCAACAGGCTCTAATATTATTTTTGGCATGCGAACGGTCATTGTAAACTTCTTAAACTGCTGAAAATTTGATTAAATGGTGGCTTGAAGTATTTATTTGGAGGTTTTAGAGACCTCCTTTTGCAAGAGAGCAGTTCAGTTGGATAGAATAAGAGGAGTGCCTGAAAACCTTTTACAGGATAAAAGGTGCGCCACAACGTAAAAAGGTTGGGAACTACTGCTCTATCCAACACCCCTAACAAATCTACTGTTAATGCTCTCTGCGCAAAGGAGAACAAACAGAGTCTCTTGACATAACTGAAGTCTCTCAATTCTGGTAAATAATCTCCTTTGCACCATCTCAAAGGGATTGACATCCTTCCTAAGATGTGGTGCCCAGGAATTGAACACAATACTCCAGCGAATTCCCGACATGTGCTCACATTATGTAAAGCTTTCTCGCGGGAGTGCTAATTAATAAAACGTATTGTTATCTAGCAGATTACCTCCTGTTTCAGGGACCCAGAATAGGATTGGAAAATGACTGCAGCATAATTACACGCAGACAACCCAGGCTGGAAGCTCGGCTGACATTTAGCAAGTTTATTTTGGTGCAAATACATTTACACTTCTCCTGAATTCAATTTTTAAATGCATTATTCGGAGCCATGTGCAAATAGCGCCTTCGCTGGTGTGATCGAACTAAACTGTAGCCCAATCTATTTCAAATTGAATTACCCGAAGAGTTCTGTGACTCACCAGTTCCTTTTTAACTTCTAATTTCTCTTTCAGTTTCAGGTGGGCCGAAACCTGTAAAAATAAAGAAAAACAATGTTTTAAATAACTTCTCGTTCAATATCTTATTTGTGAAACTCTGGGTGGGATTTTCTGGCAGTGGAAACAGCTCTTAATTGGCTGGCGGCAGGAAATTCCGATTCTGCCGATGTCAACGGCATTTTGCTCTCCTCGGCGGCTGCGCTGCTGGGGAACCCAATGCGCGGGGGTCACCGTCGACAGGATCATAAGCAGGAAGGGCTGGAACGTTCAGCCCTACATGTCTGGTATCAATAACTAACAAACTGTAATCCTCAGAAATCAAAGGTTTCAATTCCACAGTGCTATGGTGTCGAACCAGACCCTAACCTATGTTAGCAAACCGGACGAGACCCCAGCGATTTTTCAATTTGTAAAACTGAGGAAAGGATTCTTCGCCCCCAGGAGTGACAAATAGGGATCTTATATTGAAATAAACGTGATCTTTAACAAAATATTAAGCACATCAGCATCACAGAAAAATAGCTAAGTTAAACAGTTCTAAAAAATCTCGGGAAGCACTTTTAGAACTTATACCATCTCTATTTCCAATTAAGCAAAGCCAATTACAGATCAAAAGCAAATAAAGTTAGCAAACACAGAATTACTTGCTGTACCCGTGCATAGAAATTATCTTTCAGAAAAGGAGAGAGAGACCCTTTCAGGCACAACGTGGAAATACTTCTATCTTTTTAGACTCAAAAATCCTACAGCCAAAACTGCTTGCTACAGACCTGGTTCCTCCCATTAATTACATCATCTCTATCTCACTAATTGTCTGATGGCCATCTTAACTGAGGCTAAACACAGTCCCTTTAATAATATTCCCCCAGGAAACGTTTGTTCTATAAACAAAATTCCATTCACCCAATATAGGTAAACAAGTACATGGTTGGAATGAATGATTATCTCACTTTTATGACATCTTAATTTCAGCCTTAGCAGACCAACAGACTGGCCACCTTAACCTAAGTTCCTAATAGCATTTCTGAAACAGATATATATATATGAAATACAATCTATATAAAAACTTCCCACATTCATCAGAACCCATTCTCACGATTTCATTACCAGGTTATTAACTAATTTGTTTTGAGAGAAATTTCACTCCCACATATGTAATCTGACAAGTGTTTGAGCTGAATCCTCGTCCTCACCAATTAAGATCCTCTGAATATAGACACGGAGACACCTCGGCTGCCACGTAACTGAGGAGATATTCACAGAAAGTATCGGCCAGTGATAATTCTATCTATCAGGCCATGGATGGGTTAAACCATTAGCCATTCATATGGAGTACTGGCTACTTAATGAGCCCCATAAGCACCCCAAATCTGAGTAAGGGAGAAACAAATGAACAACAGAAACTAGGAGGATATAAATATAAGACAATTACGTTTTTGAAATTCTTTCCCGGGATGTGCATGTTTCTGGAAAAGTCAGCATTTGTTGCCCATCCCTACTGGGTGGCTTACGAGGCCAGTTCAGAGGGTAGTTAGGAGTCAACCACACCGCAGTGGCTCTGGACTCTTAGGTAGACCAGACCAGGTAATGATTGCAGATTTCCTTCACCAAAATGTATTTATTAGTGAACCAGCTGGGTTTTAACAGCAATTGATGATAACTGTCATGGTCACGATGACTGAGAACAGCTTGATATTCCAGGTTTATTGACTGAATTTAAGTTGCACTAGCTGCCATGGCAGGATTTGAACCAGTTTCCTGAGAGCATTAACCTGGGCCTCAGGATTACGAGTAGCAGTGATATAACCACTATACTACCATCTCTATCAAGTTAAATCAAGCCCACTTGATTAGCACTTCCATCCACCAGGTTCAACATTCACTCCCTCCACCACTGACACGCAATGGCAGTGTGTACCACCTACAGAACGGGCTGTAGCAACTCATAAAGCATCTTTGGCAGCACATTCCAAACCCACAGCCTCAACCCTCTGGAATAACACGAGCAGAAGGTCACGGGAACACCATTACCTTCAAGATCCCCTCCAATTCATAGGGGCTGGTTTAGCACAGTGGGCTAAATAGCTGGCTTGCAATGCAAAACAATGCCAGCAGCGCCGGGTTCAATTCCCGTACCGGCCTCCCCGAACAGGCAGTGGAATGTGGCGACTAGGGGCTTTTCACAGTAACTTTGTTGAAGCCTACTTGTGACAATAAATTATTATTAAGTCACACTACATCCTGAATTGGAGCTGTATTGTCGTTCTTTCACTGATGCTGGGTCAAAATTCTTGCACCCCCTTCCTAACAGGCTCTGCGGCTTCCTACAACCCACGGGCTGCAGCGGTTCAAGAAGGAAGCTCACCACCACCTTCTCAAGGGCAATTAGGGATGGGCAATAAATTTCGATCCCTTTAGCCTCAAGAGCTACATCTAATTCCTTCTTGAAATTACACAACAAGGCCAAAACATTGTGTAATTTCAAAAAGGAATCAGATATAGCTCTTGGGGCTAAAGAGATCTAGGAATCGGGGTTCTGAACTTGATGATCAGCCATGATCATAATGAATGGGAAAGCAGGCTCGAAGGGCCGAATCGCCTCCTCCTGCTTCTATTTTCAATGCTTAGTCTGGTCAGCTATGCCGTCATCCCGGGAACAAATTTAAAAATGCAACTGTTATGAATTTGTAATATATTAATTAATATTTGATTAATTAATTATTACTATTTAATTCAATAGGGAAATAAGGAGACATGTCAGCACTCGGGAAAGGGGAACTCAATAACAAAGGAGGTGGTTAAAGCAAAATGTTGAGATGCTTTAAAAAACACCAGACAAAACAGAAAGATATGATGCCAGGTTGAGATAAGTTCCTGTGCTGCATATTTTTGCAAAGACCTTTAAGTGAGTGGTTTAATCCACGTCACCCAATAATGCAACAGACACAAGCGCGGAGGAAAGGATTTCTACAATAACGGCAATATTCGTTCAGAAATATTTTCAACTCAAAAGCTTTCTTGCAGAAATGGAAGTATTTCATGAATAAACTTTGACTTGGTTGTCTTTGAGGTTCTCGGAACGCAGGAACAAGTGGCTGCCATTCAACAGCTGTTTGAGGCAGTCAGATGCGGGCAGCACAGTTGGGTGCGTAGCTAGTGGTCCGTGTGTGCAGGGCACCAGCCTTGGCGGGTGTATGGGTGTTGGCACGTGGTGCAGGGTGGGCTGTGAGCAGACCCTGGCTCAAAAGACATTTTGATTATTAAATTGCGGAGGAAGAGTCACAACACCGCTAATTACTTTTAATGAGAAAAAAGTTGTTAAACATGAAAAGTTGGATTATTATACAAAACTCCTTTACTCCCCCCTTATCTTAACAAATGCACACAGATTTAAAGATCAACATGGATTACAAAGCGCATCCTAAGCTTCAATGGTCTTATTAACACAAAAAGTCCCTTTTAAGCACACAAGATGACTGCGGTCAAATACACACTCAGCTCTAAACCTAACCTGTCTTTAGATGTCTCATCAAAGTCCCCCCAGATGATTGTCGCGTGAGAGTTTCCAAATTCCACTTCCAAATAAATTCTTTAAGGTTTTCTCTCATAATAATGCTTTCCCTTCGCGGTTTGAATTCCATATCCAGTCCAGGGTCTACATGTGACACTTCCAAAAAAAGCAAACTTTGAATCCAACGGTTGAATTTCACACCAACCTTTTTAGGGTTTGTCTTGATTGCTGTGCAAACGGCTCATAATTGCTTAAACTCTCGATTCCCAGACTGTATTAAAATGACATCAAATGTTTCACCTACCTCTTGAGATCTGCTGTCCCACTTTAAATCTGATTACTGCAATTGTCTCTTTTACTCAGAACACTTTGTTTACTCTTCCTTGAATTCTTCTGAACAATACTTTGGTCTCTGTTCTCTTAATTTCAGGTGTCTTAAACATTTTTTTCCATCCCAATTCCTTGTTTATCTGGACTGTAACTTGTACTTTCAGAAGTCTACCTCTTTTTAGCTCCCATCCTGTCCAGTCTTTCTTCTGGCAGAGTTGAGAGATGTTCACTCCCTGAGGTCCTGCCTCCAACTGCACTCAAATTACCTAAACTAAATCTTTATACCTTAACAGGCCCTCCAGTGGTTAAGCAACACCCACATGCCTATGTCTTTTCTTGATTTTTCACAACATAGCCCTCTCGGAGCACAATAGAATCACAATTGGAACTTAACCAACCCCCACACATACAAACACCTTTGTCCAGCATGAATCTAACTACAGGTTTTACCCTTCCAGGCACAGAAACATTAAATTAAACACTTTAAAACTGTACCTTATTTCTAATGTGTATCAATACAAATATAAATCCCTTAAAACTACCTTTGTTTTTCTAATGAACTGCTGAAACCCTCACTTTCCTGGTGGAGTTTGAGGATTCTGGACTGTTGTGTATCCATAATTTTAATCACCTCACCCTACGTGGTCACCCATCAGCTGTCAAGACCCTTACTCCTGGCATTAACTTCCTAAATATTTCCACCTCCCTCTCTTTCTTTCAGACACTCCTTGAAAGTTACCTCTTGTGGCTCATTGGCCTATGTTGTAGTTGTTAAGCTCACAGGGTCTATCTACACCACCGTCAGTTGAGGCAGAGAGCAGCTAGCTGGAAGACCACCCACTAACAATCCGTATGGACGGAGGCCATTCGGCCCATTGAGTCTGCACCAACCCTCCGAGAGATCACTCTACCTAGGCCCACTCCCCCATCCTTTCCCTGTAACTCCGCCTAACCTGCACATCTTTGGACTGTGGGAGGAAACTGGAGCACCCGGAGGAAACCCACGCAGACACGGGGAGGATGTGCAGACTCCGCACAGACAGTGACCCAAAGCCGGAGTTGAACCCAGGTCCCTGGTGCTGTGAGGCAGCAGTGCTAACCGCTTTATTTGACGCCAGATTGTTGATGGGAAAGGGTGATGGAAGAAAAATATAACACAGCTTACAGACTGAGGAAAAGAAAAGGTGGAGGCAATGCACCAAATGGGAAAGGTGGACTGTATAACACCCAAGGGCAAAAACAGCTTGAAGGATAAGCAGATGCTCGATTAGCTGCATCATTGTCGAGATGTTTACATACAGGGAACCTCTGGTGGGTTAGTCAGGCTGTTTCCAATGGGATCCCCCTCCAAAGCCACAACACCTGTGACAGAGGAGCCGTAGGCACTCCTCAAATTTATTTGGTTCAATGTTTAGCGAGACACGGAACCACCTCTATTTCACACTGGCAGACTGATATTGTTCAATTCCAATGGAAAACAAGTAACAAAATCTTCATTCCATGAGGAATTTCACCTTCTCTGGCATTGAATTGTCTTCAAACATCCTGCCAACTGCACGTTTCGAAACTGCCCATGGAAATGATGGCAAAAATAGTGTTGCAGTAACTGACGGTCATTAACTTCAATGCCAGAGGAACTCAAGCAAGATAGACTAATAGAGGAGGCTCTGTACCTCGTCCTTGAAGGAAGTAATTTGAGGAGTGTCAGGTTAGCATCTGTTGTGTGTGTTTTGGGTTACATCATATATATCTCCTTCAGAGAGGGATTCTATTCTGCCTGGCACATTTAGCGGAGATTGCCCGTATATAAATATCACGTCATGAATACAGCTGAATCAGTCATCAGACCAGCTTGTGTTTACCCTTCAACATACACTCCCCAATCTAGTTCCTTGGGTGTTCTCACAAGGGAGGATGGAGGCTTTAGCTGTCGAGGGTATCCGTTGGGCAGGGTTCTCTGTTTTTGCAACTGACAGTTTTGGATGAGATGGGTGCAGTGCATTGAAGAAAATCTGGTGGGAGCATCACATGCTCGCCTGGGAGTCAGATAAATGCTTCATCCTTTGAATTTGACACAATAACACATTTTCCCAACATGCAATGGCATTTGGGGCTCCCTGTCCGTCTGAGATTATCTGATATGTGTGACAGCATGCATTAGGGAAATGGTCCCAACTGTATAAATGGTACCCTGTTAAAAAACAGGCGCTGTAGTGATCTGAAGTCATTTTGCTGGTTTATGATGTAACCCAAATTCCTTTAATTCAATTGCAGGCTCATAAACACAATTATTCTACAATCAACTGCCTTTATCGATGTCCTGATCAATGTCTCCTCAAATCACAGCACTTGCCTTTTCTTATCCTGACATTTACAAAGCACCTTAGAATGTCACCCACATGTCTCCATGATAGATTTTCTTCAGATGTCATTTAGCCGTACTCCCAAGGAACCATAGGCATCTTGCTCCATTTTTAAAAAAAAGAGGCATTTTTGCCTACATGTAGCTTGAGGGGTGCCATTGCACCAGCATGGGGCTTTGCAAGAAGGCAGGGGCTCCATGAATTACCACAGCCGGTGCAGGTACTGAACCTGTGCAGTTGACGTCATTATGCATCACACTCTATTAGTCAAGTAAGCTGCCACCATGCCCCCACTCCGTCAGATTGTAACATTCTGGGATTTAGTGCAGGAATAATTTGAGATGTGACACTGTGCTTGGGAAGAAAAAGATTACTTTGAATCTATTGGGGAGGGAAAAGTGCTCTTGGCTAATTGATAGAGATTAATGGCTGTGATTAGTCAATCATTGTATTATCATTGCGAGTATCAGGGTGGAGGAAGGTGAGCTAGATCAACTTTGGCCTTCTGTCATCGATCAATTCCTATGCTGCTACGAATTACTTTGGAAAAACAAGTACTGTCGCCAACTACAGTGACCATTCCATGTGTCTTCAATGGGCAAAACAAAAGCAACAAAAGATCACAATATGTCTTTGGTTGAAGAGAGGAATGTTGACCAATTGAGACGCTGGGACACTCAATGGAGCAAAATATGCTCTTGAACCTCCGTGGAGCGAGTAGACTGGACCCTGCTTTTGACAGTGCAGTACCCACTCTCAATACTGAACTGTTAGCCAACATTGCACACTAAATAATAATAATAACCATTTATTGTCACAAGTAGGCTTTAATGAAGTTACTGTGAAAAGCCCCTAGTCACCACATTCCAGCGCCTGTTCAGGGAGGCCAGTACAGGAATTGAACCCACGCTGCTGGCCTTGTTCTGCATTACAAGCCAACTGATAAGCCCACTGTGCTAAACCAGCCCCTACAAAACCCACTGTCTTCAGACTCAAAAGGTAAGAGGGTCGACTGATGCAAAGTCACCTGTGCAAAGATGCAGTTTATATGCAAGATGTTATCGCAACTTTGGTTTGGAACTGAACAGGAATCAGGATGGCACATGTCGCAGGTGAACTTTTCAACTTTAGCATTTGAGGCCAGACCTGGAGCTCAGATTCCAACTTTCTTTATATTTTTTCCCACGCAGCGACTCTTAACTGGAGGGATTTACTCGTGTCCCTTTGTGTCCTGTTCAGCCTGTGCATTCTTTCCCCTTTTGTATTTGAATAGTTGTAAAAATGGTGGTTTAATTTCAACAGGCTGTTGCTTGTTCTGGCTCACCTTCAAGATCCATTAGGCCTGTGAAACTGGCAGGGAACGGTGCAAAACAACAAAACCAGCAGGTGGGTATGCAAGCGGGGGAAGTTGAATACTTGCATGCTGATCTCTTTGGCAAACAATTTCTACCTGTGAAACACATCAGCAGCACCCACAGCAGAGACCAACCGGCCAGGTACGGCTTTAAATCTTACTTGGTAAACTGCTTTGTAATGTGGATCTTCAGGTCAGCAAATCAAGCAGTGCACAATGAAGATGGCAGGATGGACTTTTGTCTTTTCATGGATCACTGAAAATGTCACGGTCCCACAGCAAACCACGGGGAAGTGGTTAGCAGAGTAGGTTAGATGCTTACCTTTCGATCTCTGGGTTCTGGGTTCAAACTCTGCCCAGATGGATGACATACGAATCGCCTCGTTGGATTGGCTTTAAACCTCCAATGCAAAATTAGTTTGGGCAGAATCAAGTTCAGGGCACAAATCTGCACTAACGCACAGAGCGTCCATGACAATGGCTGTCAATGCAGCATGCTACCCCCATAAACACCTTTGGGAATGGAAATTTGGTGGGGCGTGAAGCAGGCGACCCATTATCGCCGGTTTTCCACCCGCGTTGAAGATAAAAATGACCCCCATGAACCTCAGAAGTCTTGGGGCGGGACTTACTGCCCTTCGCGCCAGCAGGAACTTGCGGTCCTACTGATGGGGTGGCGAGCCACACAAAACAGCGTACGCCTCAGTGGGGCAGATCCCATCGGCAGCCAATGGCAAGCCCCTCCGGGGGGGGGGGGCACCGGGAAATCCTGTCCTCGGCGTTGGGGGAAGAAGTGCATTTGATTGGCAACCGGACCAGACTTCATCCGCTCTGACCCAAGGCTGCAGACGTTTGGACTCAAATAGGAAATTATCTACTTTCTTTAAATATTTTACAAACTGGAGCCCTACAAACAGTGGAATAATGTTCACCGAATGAAAAGGTTCACCGAAAAATGAAATAGAGGGTAACTTCAAACTAACAAGTCTGCGGAAAAGCTTGAAATTAAAACAGAAAACTCCGGAACAAGTCAGCAGGCCTGGCAGCATCTGTGGAGCGAGATGCAGAGTTAACGTTTCGAGCCCAATATTCCTCTGCTTCGGAATGGCGAAGCTCACCTGATCAGCTGGGGTGCTTGTTTGACACCACACTCCATCCAACCTCCCCCAAAAATCCCTCATATCCGACACATTCCCCAGGGGCTTCGACCTATACAGATTTTTATAAAACTCCTTAAATACCTTGTTCACCTGCTCCAGAGACGCCACCAGCTCTCCTCACCCATCCCAGACCCAAACAATCTCTCGTGCACCTACCTGCTGCCAGCGCTGGCCTGCCAGCAAGCGACTGGCCTTATCCCCGTCTTCAAATACTACCCCCTACTGTTGAACCGCCTTTCCTGTGGACAGAAGGTCACACCCCACCTGCAATTCCTTTCTCCTCACCAGACGTTCCGGAGTTGGATCCTCCGCATACTTCCCATCCA
Organism: Scyliorhinus torazame; assembly: GCF_047496885.1. NCBI lineage: Eukaryota > Metazoa > Chordata > Chondrichthyes > Carcharhiniformes > Scyliorhinidae > Scyliorhinus > Scyliorhinus torazame. The sequence goes on along the minus strand of NC_092727.1, from coordinate 11,790,344 downwards.
CTTCCAAGATTTCCCTACCAGCCCCTGCCGCTCCTCTCTTGCCTCCCTGTCCACTTGAGTTTATCGAGATGATCTCGCCCCTTCCCGCCGCCCTCAGCGCCTCCCAGATCACTGATGGCGCGACCTCCCCGTTCCTATTGAACCCACATAGCCATCAATCACCTTTCCCATTTTTACACAGTCCAATGTTGCTCTCATCGATTTCAATAGAGGATAAAGGTACATGGGGTTAAATCCAGCGTTGCTCCCAATCTTGTCCGTATTTAAAATGTGGGGTAAATAAAAATGTTTCCCACTAATGATACATTCCCCAGAGTGTAAGACTTCTCCCCAGTTAGAGTGTTGTTGCTCTACAGATGCCTCGAATTGAAAATTCTCCGTGGGTCCGTTTCACAATCCCTGAAGATTCACAACCCTGCAAAATCTCCGAGCTGCTCACACTCTCGCCTCTTGTCCAGTGTCACTTCCTTCACTCCGCCATCGGTGGCCGTGCCCTCAGCAATCTCGGCACCAAGCTCTGCAATTCTGTCTCTAAATTTCTCTGCCTGGCCCCCGTTAAGCAGCTCTGTGAAACCTGTCAAACTGACAATGCGCCCATCCTAATGTCTCCCTCCTCGACCCAGAGTCAGTTTATTTTTCTGCCGATGTTCCTGTCAAGTCCCTGGGGACATTTTACTACATTACAGAGACTGCGCAAATGCAGGTTGTCGTGGTTGTGGGACAGATGGGAAATGGCGTGTCTGTGCTGACCACATACCATCATGGCTTCCAGAACGGTGAGGTGCGGGAGGAGCATGTCATCTTGCATGATGTAACAGGACATCTTCCTGAAGGTTCGCAAGTCCCGAGGCTGCCCATTTATCAGGATTTGGCCTTTCATCCCCGTTTTCCTGCAAGGAATAGGAAGGCAGTGTTAAAAAGGACCATTGCCGTTCGTTATTATAACCAACAGCACAGAAACCAGCCATGTTGGCCCCAATACGTCCATAGTCATGTTTATATTCCACACCAGCCTTCTGGAGAGGATCCATTATTTTTAAGACTCACCTGTATCCTGCCAGAATGTTCATGAAGGTTGATTTTCCAGCCCCTGAAGGACCCATAATCCCGATGAGTTCCCGACTGCAGAACCTTCCGGATAGGCATTTTAGGAGAGTCTTGTACCCTAAGATACAAAAGTTAAAATATGCGTGACAAGAGCATGGCATTTAACACACTAGAAAGCCGGTTAGCACTTCATTTATTCATGCCATAGACATTTATTTGAATTCAGGATAGCCTGTTGTACACGGTCTATGAGAAGGGACTAGCCAATCTCGTCCTCGTCTCTTAGTTACGATGTTCCCATTGCTGTTACGTTATCAATAAATTGTGAGTAACATTCCAGAAGGATGTGGTGTGGGGAGTGGAAAGGTCAGACGGGTATAATAGAGGGTGTTCCTCTGAGGGTGAAGGGAAAGCACATTGCTGAGGCAAGGTAAATAATTATTATCAGAAGCTTAATAAGTCCATTATTATCAATGGGTAGCACTTTTGCTCGGAGTCACAAGTTGTGGGTTCAGGTCCCACTCCAGTCAGTTGAGCACGCAATTCGGACCAGCGTTCCAGTGTAGTATCGAGAGAGGGGCCTTGTTTAGGATGAGACATTAAACGAAGGTCTGCCCACCCACGTGGATGTGAAACATCTTTTGTGCGGGATTTCCGGATGTCTTGGGCAGGACCGGAAGATTCCGCTGGTGAACAATGGCGAGCTCCCTCCACCAAGGGAATACGCGCCCAAGGGTGGGGGGGGGTGAAATATTCCCAGCCACCGTAAACTGACAATTGATTCAATCTTTGTCAGCGGCCCACATCCAATGAACACATTTTATTAAAGTGAGTCTTACTAAGGCCAACATACTTCTCCCCATTAGCTCAGCCATATATCCCGCAACCATCATCATCTAAAAGCAAGTGAACTGATTGGTTCTGGCACCTTGTTGTGCATAATTTAACTGTCACATTCCTTTCACTGCATCAGTGACAAAGCATCAAAAGAGGGGCAAAGTTCAGAAGGCGGGACCTTCAGGAATAACCTCAGCCGGTACGGGGAATTGAACCCTCGCTGTTGGCGTCGCTCCGCATAACGAACCAGCCGTCCAGCCAACTGAGCTAGCCCAGCCCCTTCATTTTAATTAAAATTCCCTCAAACAACCTGAGAGATCACATCACCATAAATTTGGTTCAGAAGAAGAAGGTGTTTCGCTTCAGTTTACGAATACCAGTGTGTCCCACTGTCGCCTGTAGCTGGGTTCCTAATGAAATGGCTTCACTCACAGTTCCTGTTTTTTGAGCAGCGCGGAGGAACACTTCCTCCTGGAATCTCCCCTAAAATTCCCCTTCACAACTTGAACCTTTGCCCTCTTCTGTTACTAGTGTGTCAATTATATTGCTGAAATACGGAGGTGAAGGGCATTGTTTCATTAAGTACCCAGAGCACTTAGAAAGAGAGACCGCTGGGACACTGGGTGCTGGATAGGAGGCAGACATTTGTAATGCAAATTAAGGAACTATGCAGAAACAAATTTGTGTCTCGTTTTATATTTCATCAACTGACTTGGGATCAGATTACCACCTTCCACCCTGCCTCGGTATATCCAACAAACCTGTGATAGTACCACTGATGCCGCCAACATATCACCGATTAACAGAATACCCATGGCAGCTGACTGGTGTTTGAACAATCCGATTTTGCTTTTTAATTTGGCGTGGACATTTTGTCATTGTTTGCAGATGACACCAAGATTGGCGGCATAGTGGATAGTGAAGAACAGGACCTTGGCCAACTGGGCCGATGAATGGCCGATGGAGTTTAATTTGGATAAATGTGAGGTGATTCATTTTGGTAGATCAAATCAGGGCAGGACGGCCTCAGTTAATGGTAGGGAGTTGGGGAGAGTTACAGAACAAAGGGATCTAGGGGTATAGGTTCATAGCTCCTTGAAGGTGGAGTCGCAGGTGGAGAGGGTGGTGAAGAAGGCATTCAGCATGCTGGGTTTTATAGGTCAGAGTATTGAATACAGGAGTTGGGACGGTCTTGTTGAAGTTGTACAAGACATTGGTAAGACCACACATGGAATACTGTGTGCAGTTCTGGTCACCCTATTATAGGAAGGATATTGTTAAACTAGAAAGAGCGCAGAAGAGATTTACGAGAATGCTACCAGGACTTGATGGTCTGAGTTATAATGAGAGGCTGGACAGGCTGGGACTTTTTTCTCTGGAGCGATGGAGGCTTAGGGGTGATCTTATAGAGATCTATAAAATAATGAGGAGCATAGATAAAGTAGATAGTCAACATCTTTTCCCAAAGGTAAAGGAGTCTAGAGGGCATAGGTTTAAGGTGAGAGGGGAGAGATACAAAAGAGACCACAGGGTAAATTATTTCACACAGAGGGTGGTTAGTACCTACAACGGGCTGCCAGAGGCAGTGGTAGAGGCGGGTACAATTTTTTCCTTTAAAAAAGTTACACAGTTACATGGGCAGGGTGGGTATGGAGAGATATGGGCCAAATGCGGGCCGAAGGGCCTGTTTCCACGCTGTAAACATCTATGACACTAGGATAACGCTTTGCTTGCTGTGATCACGATGAAATTGACGCAGGGAATTTCTTGTGAAGCTCGTGCCCACTTTATGGGGAAAAGCAGAATGGCAACTGGGGAGTAAAAACTGAAAATCAGTCCTTCGCTTCAGGCATCCATAAGAAGCCAATTATAGATCAGTATCGGAATAGGCTATTTAGCCAACTGGCTACAGAGCTGGGAATTGCAAAGACAGAAGGAAGAAAGGTTCTACCTCAAAAAAAATATCATTTAAATAATTGATATTTACAATTTATTGAGCTGCACAGTTACAGTGAAACCATCGTTTAAACTCTGGTTTACAAAAATATTGAGTAAGAAAGAATATTCTGAGACCTATTTCTCTCATTTAGAGCCTCTTTGCTTTATGTGAAGGCTGCTAACTCAACCATGTAATATGGAGTGGCCCAAGCTGGGATTCAAACCTGGGACCTTGGAGCTGCGAAGCCACAGTGCTAACCACTGTGCTACCGAGCCGGTCCAGAGATATCGGAGGCTGAACATTTAGCCTATTGGCTCTGCAGCTCAGAGAAATCCTTCCCCCCCCCCCCCCCCCCCCCATCCCCCTCCCTCCACCGCCATCGTTAATTGGCCAGTGAGCCCACCCTTTGCCCTCTAATTCGCCAAATCGGGAAAATCACCGGTGAATTATTGTTCCCCACTCAGTTTGGTCTTTTTGACCCCCATTTCAGCTGGATGGCGAGGGCTCGAAGCTTGCCAGGGAAACACCCACATGCTGACTGAATAAGACTCAGCTGTGATGCATACAGTCAAGCAGCATTCATTAGCTTTAAGAATGAATAACATGCCTGGATGGAGCTGAGGCCGATGGAACCGCGTCCCTCGAAGAAGAAGGGGAATAAAATGCTAATATTCCAAAGTAGTCCCAAGGACTTTGACATCAAATTGAAGATGAGGGTTCCTTTCAAGATCTTAACCCCTGTAAGACATTTCCCTGTATTATCTCATGGTGAGATTTCACATTGCAATTAAACTTCTGATGGTAGGCCTGTTGGTCAGCTGTTAAACACTTTGCTCTACTTCAACTGGACAAAATTTGGACGATTCAATTAGTTGCTAAGAGCAAAGTAAATCTCAGCGTAGAAGCACATTTTGTTAGTCGATAAATGTCTGAAAATTCGCCATCACTTCAGAGATGGAAAGAAGATGACATCATTGCCCTGTGCCAGGAATCGAAGTCTCGATATTGATCTACTCAGAATATTTAGTGGCAATATGAAAAGCATGGTAAAAGGTAGAGAGTTGGCAGGAAAGTGAATCCCACTCTGTTTACCAATACAGCTGTTCCTTGTTTACCACTTCTAATGCGTTCCTTAAAAAAAAGCACATTAAATGAAAATAAAGTGGGGGGAAGGTGTGAGGGGCGTGTGAATGGGGGAAGTATGTGTGTGGGGGGGGGGGGGCAAGGGTGTGAGGGGGGTGAGAGTGGTGGGGAAGTGTATGGGGGGTTGGGTGGGGGAAGTGTGTGAGGGGGTGTGGGGGAAGGGTGTGAGGGAGGGAACTGTGTCAGTGGGGGTGTGAGGGGGGTGAGTGGGGGAAGTGTGTGTGGGGGGTGGGGGTGAGGGGGTGAGTGAGGGAAGTGTGTGGGGGGTGAGTGAGGGAAGTGGGGGATGTGTGTGGGGGTGAGTGGGGGAAGTGTGTGGGTGGTGAGTGGGGGAAGTGTGAGCGGGGGAAGAGTGGGGGGGGTGAGTGGGGGAAGTGTGTAGGGGGTGAGTGGGGGAAGTGTGTGAGGGGTGAGTGAGGGAAGTGTGTAGGGGGGTGAGTGGGGGAAGTGTGTGAGGGTGTGAGTGAGGGAAGTGTGTGAGGGTGTGAGTGGGGGAAGTGTGAAGGGGGGTTGGTGGGGGAAGTGTGTGAGGGTGTGAGTGGGGGAAGTGTGCAGGGGGGTGAGTGGGGGAAGTGTGTAGGGGGGTGAGTGGGGGAAGTGTGAGGGTGGGAGTGATGGAAGTGTGTGAGGGTGGAAGTGTGTGAGGGTGGAAGTGTGTGAGGGTGTGAGTGATGGAAGTGTGTGAGGGTGTGAGTGGGGGAAGTGTGTGAGGGTGTGAGTGGGGGAAGTGTGTGAGGGTGTGAGTGGGGGAAGTGTGTGAGGGTGTGAGTGGGGGAAGTGTGTGAGTGGGGGAAGTGTGTGAGGGTGTGAGTGGGGGAAGTGTGAAGGGGGGTGAGTGGGGGAAGTGTGTAGGGGGGGTGGGAGGGCAAGTGTGTGAGGGTGTGAGTGAGGGAAGTGTGTGAGGGTGGAAGTGTGTGAGGGTGTGAGTGATGGAAGTGTGTGAGGGTGTGAGTGGGGGAAGTGTGTGAGTGGGGGAAGTGTGTGAGGGTGTGAGTGGGGGAAGTGTGTGAGGGTGAGTGAGGGAGGTGTGTGGGGGGGGAAGTGCGTGAGGGTGTGAGTGGGGGAAGTGTGTGAGGGTGTGAGTGGGGGAAGTGTGTGAGGGTGTGAGTGGGGGAAGTGTGTGAGGGTGTGAGTGGGGGAAGTGTGTGAGGGTGTGAGTGAGGGAAGTGTGTAGGGGGTGAGCGAGGGAAGTGTGAAGGGGGGTTGGGAGGGCAAGTGTGTGAGGATGTGAGTGGGGGAAGAGTGTGGTTCCCTCGTATAGGGGTCCACATCGAGGCCCCCACTTCCCCCCTGTGCCGCCTCCATTGTCCCCAGATTTTGAGGGCAGCCGCCACTACCGGGCTTGTGGTAGACCTCATTGGAGGGAGCGGCAGCGGCGCCATTGCCAGCGCCCCCAGACTCGTAACCACACAGGACGCCGTCTCCAGCCTCTTCCATGCAGTCCCCTCCATCACCCACTTGCGCACCATCGCCACATTGGCGGCCCAGTAGTACCCACAGAGGTTGGGCAGTGCCAGTCCCCCCCCATCCCCACTCCGCTCCAGGAACACCCTTCTCACCCTCGGAGTCCCTCGCGCCCACACAAACCCCGTTATGCTCCTGTTGACCCGCCTAAAGAAGGCCTTCGGGATAAGAATGGGGAGGCACTGGAACAGGAACAGAAACCATGGGAGCATCGTTATCTTGACTGATTGCACCCTACCCGCCAGGGACAGTGGCAACGCGTCCCACCTCTTAAACTCCTCCTCCATTTGCTCCACCAGCCTCGTGAAATTAAGTCTATGCAGGGCCCCCCAGCTCCTGGCCACCTGGACCCACAAATACCTGAGGCTCCTCTCCGCCCTTTTTAGTGGGAGCTCGCCAATCCCCCTCTACTGGTTCCCTGGGTGAACCACAAACAACTCACTCTTCCCCATGTTGAGCTTGTACCCTGAGAAATCCCCGAACTCCCTGAGGATCCTCATTACCTCCGGCATTCCCCCCACCGGGTCCACCACATATAGCAGCAAGTCGTCCGCATTGAGCGACACCCTATGCTCCTCCCCACCCCGCACCAACCCCCTCCAGTTCCTCGACTCCCTCAGTGCCATAGCCAGGGATTCAATCGCCAGTGCGAAGAGCAGGGGGGACAGGCGGGACCCCTGCCTCATCCCTCGATGCAACCGAAAGTACTCAGACCTCCTCCTGTTCGTGGCCACACTCACCATCGGGACCTCGTACAACAGCCTAACCCACCTGACGAACCCCTCCCCAAACCCGAACCTCTTCAGCACCTCCCACAAGTACCCACAGTCTACTCTATCAAAGGCCTTCTCAGCGTCCATCGCCACCACTATCTCCGCCTCCCCCTCCCTCGCCAGCATGATAATAACATTCAGAAGCCTCCGCACATTCGCGTTCAACTGCCTCCCCTTCACGAACCCCATCTGGTCTTCGTGGACAACCTGCGGCACCCAATCCTCAATTCTCGTGGCTAAGACCTTCGCCACCACCTTGGCATCTACATTTAACAACAAAATCGGCCTGTAAGACCCACACTGCAGGGGATCCTTGTCCCGCTTCAGGATCAAGGAGATCAGTGCCCGGGACATCGTCGGGGGCAAGGCCCCCCACTCCCTTGCCTCATTGAAGGTCTTAACCAGCAACGGGCCCAACAGATCCACATATTTTTTGTAGAATTCGACGGGGAAACCGTCCGGCCTCGGTGCCTTCCCCACCTGCATGCTCCCTATCCCTTTGGTCAGCTCCTCCAACCCAATCGGGGCCCTTAATCCCGCCACCAGTCCCTCCTCCACCTTCGGGAACCTCAATTGGTCCAGAAAGCGGCCCATCCCTCCCTCTTCCAGTGGGGGCTCAGACCGATACAGTTCCTCATAAAAGTCCCTGAAGACCCCATTGATGCCAACCCCACTCCGCACCACACTCCCTCCCCTGTCCTTAACTCCCTCGACCTCCCTAGCTGCGTTCCGCTTCCGAAGCTGATGCGTCAGCATCCGGCTTGCCCTTTCCCCATATTCATAAACCGCCCCCTGGGCCTTCCTCCACTGCGCCTCCACCTTCCTGGTGGTCAACAGTTCGAATTCGGCCTGGAGGCTACGCTTCTCCCTTAACAGTCCCTCATCCGGCACCTCCGCATACCTCCTTGTCTACCTTCACCATCTCCCCCACCAGCCTCTCCCTTTCCCTCTGCTCCCTTCTCTCCTTGTGGGCCCCAATGGAGATCAGCTCTCCCCTAACCACCGCCTTCAGCACCTCCCAGGCCATCCCCACTCGGACCTCCCCGTTATCATTGGCCTCCAGGTATCTCTCTATGCTTCCTCGGACCCGCTCGCTCACCTCCTCGTCCGCCAACAGCCACACCTCCAAGCGCCACAACGGGCTCTGGTCCCTTTCCTGCCCCAGCTCTAGGTCTACCCAATGCGGGGCGTGATCCGAAATGGCTATCGCCGACTACTCGGTATCCTCTACTCTCGCTATCAGCGCCCTGCTCATAACAAAAAAGTCGATCCGTGAATAGGCCTTATGAACACGCGAGAAGAATGAAAATTCCCTAGCCCCCAGCCTTGCAAATCTCCAAGGGTCCACCCCTCACATCTGGTCCATAAACCCCCTCAGCACTTTGGCCGCCGCCGGCTTCCTACCCGTCCTAGACCTGGAGCGATCCCGTGCCGGATCCAACACTGTGTTAAAGCCCCCCCCCTCATTATCAGGCCCCCCACTTACAAGTCCGGGATCCGACCCAACATGCGCCGCATAAAACCCGCATCGTCCCACTTCGGGGCGTACACGTTGACCAGCACCACCCTCTCCCCTTGCAGCTTACCACTTACCATTACGTCCCTGCTGCCATTGTCTGTCACAATGCTCGACGCCTCGAATGACACCCTCTTTCCCACCAAGACCGCCACCCCTCGATTTTTGGCATCCAGCCCCGAATGAAACACCTGACCTACCCACCCCTTCCTCAATTTTACCTGGTCTGCCACCTTCAGGTGTGTCTCCTGGAGCATGACCACATCCGCCTTCAGCCCCTTCGGGTGTGCGAACACCCGGGCCCGCTTAACCGGCCCGTTCAGTCCCCTTACATTCCAGGTTATCAGCCGGATCAGGGGGCTACCCGCCCCCCTCCCCCGCCGACTAGCCATAAACCCCTCCTCGGCCAGCCACGCGCCCGCACCCCACGCCCGGCCTGTTCCCCACGGCGGCAGACCCCGACCCAACCCCCTCTACTTGCTCCAGCTCCCCCTTGACCATACCAGCAACAACCCCCCCCTCCAGCTAGGACCCCTCCTAGCTGCTTTGCTCCCCCCATTGCACTCCCGCAAGTCAGCTGACTCCTGCTGACCCCGGCCACTCCCGCCTCTACTTCGACTCCTCCCATTGTGGGACATACCCTCCCCCTCCATTACCCACCAGCAGGCTCTCCCCCTCCCGCTTCCATCCCAATCGCGGGGAAAAAAAACGTGCTTCCTCGCCACAGCCCCCTCCAGCCTTCAGCGCAGGAAAAAGCTCGCGCTTTCCACCTGCCCGGCCCCACCTCCTCTGGCGCAGCTCCTTTTACAGGCCCAGTCCCCTCACCCCCGACTCAGGCCTCCCCCTCCCCCCGCGGGCCCCATCCCCCCTACCGGCCATCCACCCCTACTCCGTTTACTTGCCCCCCTCCAAGAGCCCACCTGACAGACCCAACCAAAACAGTGCCCAACCCACCCTAAACACCCACACCGAACCAAAAGAAACAAGAACAAAGAACCCCCCCTCAAAATGTAACACAGCAACAACAATCCCCGACCATCCCCACGCCCGACCCCACACCCGACCCCCCATCCCGACCCTCAGTTTGTGTCCAGCTTCTCGGCCTGAACAAAGGCCCACGCCTCCTCCGGGGACTCAAAATAATGGTGCCGGTCCTTGTAGGTGACCCACAGTTGCGCCGGCTGCAGCATGTCAAACTTCACCCCCTTTCTGTGCAGCACCGCCTTCGCCCGGTTGTACCCGGCCCTCTTCTTCGCCACCTCCGCGCTCTAGTCCTGATATATTCGAACCTCCGCATTTCCCCACCTGCTGCTCCTCTCTTTCTTGGCCCACCTGAGTACGCACTCCCGATTGACGAACCGATGAAACCGCACCAGCACCGCCCACGGAGGCTCGTTAGCCTTGGGCCTCCTCGCCAGCATTCTATGGGCCTCTTCGAGCTCCAGGGGCCCCTGGAAGGACCCCGCTCCCATCAGCGAGTTTAATATGGTGACCACATAGGCCCCCACGTCCGATCCCTCCAGGAGGCCCAGGATCCCCAGATTCTTCCGCCTCGACCGGTTCTCCATCTCCTCGAACCGTTCCTGCCATTTCTTGTGGAGCGCCTCGTGCGCCTCCACCTTTACCGCAAGGCCCAAGATCTCGTCCTCGTTATCAGAGATCTTTTGTCAGACTTCGCGGATCGCCAGCCCTGGGCCGTCTGGGTCTCCAGCAGCTTATCAATAGAAGCCTTCATCGGCTCCAGCAGGTCCGCTTTGAGCTCCCTGAAGCAGCGCTGGATAACCTCCTGCTGCTCCTGCGCCCACTGCATCCATGCTGCCTGGTCCCCGCCCGCCACCATCTTGCTCTTCATCTCTCGCACTTTCTTTGGGTTCACCACCATTTTTTTAGTCGCCCCGCTCCTGGCCCAAGCCATACACTGTCGGGGGAATGTTGCAGTCTTCTTCCCACACCGGGAAATGTCGAAAAAGTGCCGTTGGGGGCCCTGAAAAGAGCCCAAAGGTCCGTTCCAAGCGGGAGCTGCCGAAGTTGCGACTTAGCTCTGCATAGCATCAACCGGAAGTCCATCAATTCTCCTTTCAATAAACAGGGCAGCACGGTGGTGCAGTGGTAGCACTGCAGTCTCACTGCGCCGAGGTCCCAGGTTCGATCCTGGCTCTGGGTCACTGTCTGTGTGGAGTTTGCACATTCTCCCCGTATTTGCGTGGGTTTCGCCCCCACAACCCAAAGATGTGCAGGGTAGGTGGATTGAACACGCTAAATTGCCCCTTAATTGGAAAAAATGAATTGGGTACTCTAAATTTGTTTTAAAATTCTCCTTTCAATAAATGACAATATTCCATTTGCCTTTCGAATCACTTGCTGTACCAGCATACTAACCTTTTGTGATACATGCTTTTGCACAAGTGGATAGCACTGTGGCTTCACAGCGACAGGGTCCCAGGTTCGATTCCCTGCTGGGTCACTGTCGGTGCGGAGTCTGCACGTTCTCCCCGTGTCTGCGTGGGTTTCCTCCGGGTGCTCCGGTTTCCTCCCACAGTCCAGACGTGCAGGTTAAGTGGATTGGCTGTGATAAATTGCCCTTAGTGACTGGGTGACGGGAATAGGGTGGAAGTGAGGGCTTAAGTGGGTCGGTGCAGACTCGATGGGCTGAATGGCCTCCTTCTGCACTGTATGTTCTATGTATCAGGGCACCCAGACCCTTTTGTAGTGATCAAATTCACATTTTCCCACATTGTACTCCATTTGCCAATTTGCTCCCCACTCATATAGCCTATCTATGTTCCAATGCCAGGGTCCTTTTGTCCACTTCACAACTTACTTTCCTACCTATCTTTGTGTCATGAGCAGATTTAGCAAAACCTTGGGTCCCTTCATACAACCGTTGATATAAACTGGAAATAATAGAGGCCCCAGCACTGATCCCAGCGTTCATCTTGTCAACCTGAAAATGACCCATTTATGCCAACTCGCTGTTCAACAATCCTCTATCCATGCTAATGTGATTGTCAGGATTAATGACAAAGCATGCTGGGTGGTACCCTAAGTGCCTGCTATCAGTGCTGACTCACTGCAAATTGCTAATGGACACCCAGAGCCTGTCAAAGTGATCACATTCACATTTCCCCACATTATACCCCACGTGGAGCAGTGGTTAGCACTGCTGCCTCACAGCACCAGGGACTCAGGTTCAATTCCGTCCTCGGGTGACGGTCTAAGTTTGCACGTCCTCCCCGTGGCTGCAAAGGGTTTCCTCCGGGTGCTCCGGTTCCCTCCCACAGTCCAAAGACGTGCGGGTTAGGTGGGGTTACGGGGAGTGGGCCTAGGCAGCGTGCTCTTTCAGAGGGCCAGTGCCGACTCGACGGCCCAAATGGCCTCATTCTGCACTGTAGAGGTTCTATGATTCCATGACAACAAATTTCTCAGCAAGGCCGGGGTTCTTCTTGTAATGAGGCAGCTCCTGATGATTGCATGGAGACATAATCAGCTTGTCATGTCCGGATCTGCAACAATTTGCGTGTTACTGATGAGCAAATTAATTATGCTCCGTGTGAGAACTGAAAATTCATCCATAAATAAAATTACTGAACTGCTGTCTGGTTGAGCTGATCCATGAAGATGTGTCACAGAATTCCAATGATACCTTTTCTGTTGAAATGGTCCCTCCCCCCATTTGTCGTCTCTGAGCTCTGAGAGTATTAGAGATGTTGTTTATGACACTGACAGTGTTTGCAATCAAGCAATCCTGCCCCAAGCATTGGCACTGAAAGAGAGATGAGACAGCAAACCTTAGCTATTATGATTAATATCGAGCTGATACAAAGAGATTCAAGCCCTCAATTCTCCAGTAGTAAAAGAGAATGCATTTTAAGCACCACTTCATAAGTTCATAAGATATAGGAGCAGAATTAGGCCATTCGGCCCATCGGGTCAGCTCCGACATTCTATCATGGCTGATACGTTCCTCATCTGCTACCTCCAATGTTACAGGCCAGGAGCTGGATTGCGAAATCAGCCAGAGCATCTCCTCCCTACAACACATGACCTAGGAACGGGAGTCGGCAATTTAGCCTCCCGAGCCTAAACACACTCAATGTGACAAAAGCAAATTACTGCGGATGCTGGAATCTGAAACGAAAGAGAGAATGCTGGAAAATCTCAGCAGGTCTGAGCTTTGACAAAGAGCCATCGGACTAGAAACGTTATCCCTCGATGTGATCATGGCTGACCCCATCATGGTCATAACTCCACCATCCTGCCCGTTCTCCATAACCCATTACTAATTAAAAATCTGTCTAACTCCTCCTTAAATTTACTCACTGTCCCTGCATCGACCGCACTCTGGGATAGCAAATTCCACAGATTCACAATCCTTTGGGAGAAGTAGTTTTTCCTCAAATCTGTTTTAAATTTGCTACCTCTTATTCTAAGATTATGAAGAGGAAATATCAGCTCCACGTCTACTTTATCCATATATCCATACATCTTATACACCTCAATTTGATCTCACTTCATTCTTCTAAACTCTAGAGTATGGGCCTAAACTGTTCAATCTTTCCTCATACGACAAACCCCTCATCTCTGGAATCAACCCAGTGAACCTCCTCTGAACTGCCTGCAATATCACTGCATCTTTCCTCAAATAAGGGGACCAAAACTGTGCGCAATACCCCAGGTGCGGTCTTAGAAATGCCTTGTATACCTTGTATTATGATCACAGAATAAAGAACCTAAGCTTTCCTTAACTAGACACTGCTGGATAAGACTCTCAAGTGACACATCAACTTGCATTAATATATCGCCGTTCTATCCTTAGGGGGAGAGTGTCATGAGAATGTTGCTTTTAGAAATGTTTGGCTGCTCATATTACTGCAGTGATGTCAGAGTGTGGGTGGAGCTGAAGCCAGACCAAGCAGGTGTACTGCTGTTCTCTCTGCCATCAAAAGACTATCTCTTGATCATTTGGTGAATTTAGAATTAT